>NC_084616.1:21267168-21597168 GCF_033978795.1 Nerophis ophidion | reverse complement strand
CACTAGCAGCAAACCCCGCCACCTCCCCCCCGTGCGTCGGTAAGGTGGGCGGGGTTGGGGGCGCGGGGGTGTAAAATATATTCAGGCTTTGTCACGGATACAAAGGATTCTGGGTATTTGTTGTGTTGCGTTTATGTTGTGTTACTGTGAGGATGTTCTCCCGAAATGTGTTTGTCAATCTTGCATTGTGTGGCTTCACAGCGTGGCGCATATTAGTAAGTGTTAAAGTTGTTTATATCACAACCATCAGTGTACTCTGTATCACCCAGTATGCCTTTCAATCTTGTCTGTGTGATTGCGGAAGCTGCACACAACATGTTGCCGGACCAACAATCGGTTCGTACATGTTGTTGAAGGTGTCTAAGGCAATGGCTTCACAGCACGCCCATATTCTTGTCATCAGGATGAACGCTATTAGATAGTCGCGAGAACGTTAGCGGCTCCAATTGTCTTCATTACTCTGTGAAACAGGTTTAAATAGCTCTGTGAGTGATAAAGGCGGCCGACCTCTTATGTATTTCAGCGGGCGGGTACGGTCCTGATAAAATGTTGATTCGGGTGGACGGCGTGTGGATGACGACTTTGGTGATGCGGATGCGGATGATATAATAGCCTATCCGTGGTTCTCTACCGGTCGGGTTCACAATCAGCCCATGTTCGTTCAACTGGCTAAACAGCAGCCGTAACTGTATTAAATTAGTTAAAAAATAATTAAAAATTATTAAAATTTAATACAATTTAATAAAATTATTAAAATTTAATACAGTTACGTTAAAAGTTAAAAAATTAGGTACGGCGTGGCGCAGTGAGAGAGTAGCCGTGCGCAACCCGAGGGTCCCTGGTTCAATCCCCACCTCGTCACTTCCATTGTGTCCTGAGCAAGTCACTTCACCCTTGCTCCTGATGGGTGCTGGTTCGCGCCTTGCATGGCAGCTCCCTCCATCAGTGTATGAATGTGTGTGTGAATGGGTAAATGTGGAAGTAGTGTCAAAGCGCTTTGAGTACCTTGAAGGTAGAAAAGCGCTATACAAGTACAACCCATTTATTTATTTATTTAAATGTTCCCCGGCTGATCGACTGGCCGCTAGAATATCATCAAAATAAACAAACAAAAATGGTAAATCCCTTAGAACAGAGTCCATGAGCCGCTGAAAAGTCTGTGCTGCCCCCCGTGGGCCAAATGGCATCCTCAAGAACTCAAATAATCCAAAAGGAGTTATTATTACAGTCTTCGGTAGGTCCAACTCATGTACAGGTACCTGGTAGTAGCCACGCATCAAAACTACCTTTGAAAAAATAGATGCTGAAGCCAACCGTGACGAAAAGTCCAGAATGTGCGGCATGGGGCAACGGCCCGGCGTGGTGACATTATTCAGTCAGTGAAAGTCAACACAAGGCCGCCAGAGCCCCCCAGGCTTTGGTACCATGAGTAAAGGCAAAGCCCAAGGACTTTTGGAACGCTGTACAATCCCCAGTCTCTCCATAGTGGCAAATCCATGTAGTGCTTGGGCCAGTTTAGCAGAGTCAAGCCGCCGTGCCCGGGCAAAAACAGGCGGGCCCAATGTAGGGATGAAGTGCTCTACCCCATGCTCTGCGACGGCTGCCAAAAACGTTGGTACAGTCAGTTCTGGAAACCCTGCGAGGAGCCATTGCTAAACATCCCCCACAGCGATCATGTTGGCGAGGGTCAAAGGTTTCCGGCCGCTCCATAGTGGACAAAGCAACAAAGTCAATAAAACGGCCATTCGAGATGTCCATCGACAGTCTATTTGCACAAAAAAAAATAGAAGCACAGAGGCAATAACGAAGTCCCAGGTAAACGTGCGGTCAGAAAATTAAACAGTCAATGACCCGGTGCCGAAAGTGCGGATGCTGGCTCCATTGGCGGCACTCTTCCAGTACATCCACAGCTGACGCAGGCAGGATACGTCCACCAGCTAGCGGCGGCGCGACAAGCCGTCGGTGACAAATACCAGTTTATCCGCTCTGCCCGCGCTCATTGCTGCCACTAAGCACCGGCTCCGGCGTTTCCCTGACCCGGGAAAGTGCAAGGCGGCACGCAGCGCTTTGCCTTAGTCCCAAAACGCCGATGGTAAAAACATAACTCCGCCTCCCTGTGGCGACGGTCTGACACTGCAGCCACAGCGCTAGCATCGAACTCCTCATGTGCATTCCAGGTCGATGCAGGCAGCAGGGCTTGAACGTTGAACTGGCGACCAGCTAGAAGAATCCTGTCCGCCTGTTCAGCCAAACCTTGGTAATCTTTCGTGTTGACTAACGGCGAGTTGTCGAACGCCATGCGTACCGGGGGCAGTAGCTGACGGAGAAACAGCTGCACGAACAGGAACGATGCATCTTTGGAACCGAGCAATGCGAGCATATTGTTCATTAGCTCGGTAGGTTTGCTGTCTCCCAGGCCGTTGAGAGACAAAAGGCGGTCAGCTCGCTCGGCGTCGGACAGCTGGTACAGGCGCAGCAATAAAGTCTTTAACGCACCGTACTTGTCTGACGCTGGAGGGTCCCTCAGCACGTCCATAACTCTCTGCGCCGTTTGAGCGTTCAGAGCAATGACAACATGGTGGTACCGTGTCTCATCTACTGTAGTCCCCTGAAATCGAAACCGGGCTTCCACATGCTGGAACCAGAGCTCAGGATTGCGATGCCAGAACTCCGGGAGTTCCACTGTTGCAGCAAAAACGGCGGTAGCCGCGACTGGCTGTTGTAATGGTGCCGAGCCGTCAGGCATGACGAGACTAGCAGCGTTGAACATGCTCGAGATCAGCACTTGCTGCTCAGGGAGATGTTCTTCACAGACGTCTGCAGGACACAAGTTAGACAAAACAAATGCTTTCGAAAAGTCCAGATGTACCCAGTCACATGACACATTCACCTGCACCAGCATATGTTCTGATAACGTTGACATTCAAGATGTCAAAAACCAGGCCGTACGTCAGGGAATAACGGAAGCAATACAACAACGCCTGAAAAAAATAAACAGCAGTAAAACCTTACATACAAACAACACAGCTGCTTGTACATCCGAAAGAGAACAAAGAACAGGACAAAAAAATTAAAACCTTTCCAGAAACCTGAAGCCTGGCTAGAATATGTTTGTAAAAGTGGTTTAGGAGGACTGATTTAACAAGCAAATGTTTATATTTGCCAAATTTATATGTTAAATTTGTGTTTTACATTTGTAGCTGTATTTAGAAGTGGCACCTGTTTGCATAAGTTCTGTGCTTATTTAAAGGAAAAACTGCAATGTTTTTTTAAATGTTACAATCCAAGTGTTGGCGTTGATGCACTTTTTGTGTCTTTACGCATTGAAATCAGAAAGGACGTGCAATCCCGGAAGCCCGCGCGTCTCTTGGACGCGGATTTAATATTTTTTTACCGCCCAGTTTGCCTGTTTTTTTTTTGTTTTTTTCAATTATCACTTGTTTTGTTTCGTTTATATTTGCCGGGTCAAATGTCCGTCCTTTTTTATTGTGTTTTTATTGGTCGTAAATTTTGATCCGCCAAAAGTTTTATCAATGACAAATACTGCCCGAGACAACTTACAGCGAGGGGCTGTCGAAAGAAAGACTTCATGGTAAACACTAAGGTGAGTGTAAAGTCAACCTTTTTAACTTCATCTTGTGCCATGTCTCCAGTAAATGAGTTGTTTTAGTCTTTGTGAGTCCATGGAGGGCAATACGGTGGCACAGGGGTTAGTGCATGTGCCTCAAAATTAGGGCTAGGCGATATATCGATATACACGATATATCGCGGGTTTGTCTCTGTGCGATATAGAAAATGATTGTATTGTGATATTCGAGTATACGTTCTCACGCAGTTGCTTTTAGCTGCTGGCATTACACTGCAGACTCTTCTCTCTCTTTCCTGTCTCCCCTTTTCACAGACAACAGGCGCACCTTCTTACATACGTCACATACAACGTCATACGCCCTCGTGGAGCAGTTAGGTAGCAGCTTGGGTAACGTTAACTTCACGTAAACGATGATATTGCGGACCTTCGATCCCTCAGGCGGAGCCGTGCGTGTGGCAATACGAGAGAAAGACGGTGCGAATGAAGGAATAATAATTTTTTTTTTAAAAACAGCAGGGGGTCCATTGTCTGGCGGTGGTTTGGCTTCAAGTGGGAATATGTCGAACAGAAAACCGTAATTTGTCAAGTGTGGGACAAAAGCGTTGCTACAAAAAGAAGCATTACTGCTAATATGTAGCATCATTTGAAAAGTCACCTGCTAGAGAATGAAGAGTGCTTACGCCGCATGTCAACATCTCCGTTCGGTGCCACACGCGCACGCCATCAAAATGCCGAGGCAAACATTTCCAGATCAACACCGTATGAAAAAAATAGTCAACAACAGAAATTAATAACCTCCATAGTAACCTACCACATAGCAAAGGACGAACACTATTTGATTTCCTATTATGCAGCTCATTTTTATCTGACAGTTATTGAAATATCTTGTGTGACATCATGCACAAAAGTGCAATTTATTTGTTTTAAACTATTGTAGTGGCGTTCTGTACAAAAAGTGCACTTTAATTTAGTGTTGTTTCGATATGTCATCTTAGTGACATCATGCACAAAAGTGCACTAATAGCTTGTTTTAAAATATCTCTGACAATCTTGCACTTTCTGTTTTGGAAATGACATGAATGTTTGTGCCACTGCTTAATAACTGTTAAATAAATACAGTTTTGGTCAACTGACTTAGTTGTGATTTCCCTCTCTACATGAAAGTTTAAAATGAGCATATATTAATGTAGTGTGAACAAGAATGTTTTAACATAGACACGTAGAATCATCATACTGGTGTGATTATATGTATCCATCCATCCATCCATTTCCTAACGCTTATTCCCTTTGGGGTCGCGGGGGGCGCTAGTGCCTATCTCAGCTACAATCGGGCGGAAGGTGTGGTACACTCTGGATAAGTCGCCACCTTATCACAGGTGATTATACGTATCAAGTGTTAATTCAAGGCTAAGGCAGAATATCGAGATATATATTGTGTATCGCTATATGGCCTGAAAATGAGTTCAACCCTGTTTGCATGTTCTCCTCGTAACTGCGTGGATTCCCTCCGGGTACTCCGGCTTCCATCCACCTCCAAAAACATGCACCCGGGGATAGGTTGATTGGCAACTCTAAATTGGCCCAAGTGTGTGAATGTTAGTGTTAATGTTGTCTGTCTATCTTTGTTGGCCCTTTGACGAGGTGGAGACTTGTAAAGGTGTACCCCGCCTTCCACCCGAATACAGCTGAGATAGGCTCCAATAACCCCCCGTGACACCAAACGGGACAAGCGGTAGAAAAAAATGGATGGATTGCTATGCATTGACCACTGTGTGGTCTTTTTTTCCCAGAAAACATGCCAGTTAGCAGGTTAGGTTTACAGCTTAAGTTACTATGGTAACATAACACTTAACCTGCTCTCTGGAATATTCCCCTGGTAACTTTGTGAGTTTTATGTAAACATGTTTACACGGCTTCACGGTGGAAGAGGGGTTGGTGCGTCTGCCTCACAATACGGAGGTCCTGAGTAGTCTCCCGTCCAAAGGCAAAACCCTGTAACTAAATTTTGGTCAAAACTGAGCTGATAATCATTTTGGAGTTCCTAGGTGATGTGCTTTACGTTAGTGTATGCGATATTGTGATTCGTTCCGTAAGTAAGCTGTTACGCGCAAGGCAGGACCTAGCAACTACCACATAACCGCGTAGATACAACAGAAAAACCTAGTATCTCAAGGGACCAATCGGAGCTTCTTTGTCAGTGGCCTTATTGTCTTTAATGAAACATTTGCACGAATGGGGGCCGACGGTCAACCTGATTATGTGATATTATGGCACGAGAGGATATTTGGAAGATTGGCCCAGGACGTTGCAAGCACCTTCATTAAATGTATTGTTCTTGATTCTTCCCCTTGCATACTCTATTGGGCAGATAACTGTGGAGGTCCAAATAAAAACTGGACGCTGTACACGGCTCTTGCCCAATGTGCAAACGCAGAACGGGGCCCACCCGAGATTGTAATAAAATATCTGGAGAAAGGGCACACACGTTCATGAGAGCAGATTCAATCCATGGCTCAATCGGCAAGAAAATGAAAGCTCAAGAAAACATCTATACGTTTGATGACTTTGTAGATCTTTGTAAGACAGCATCAAGATAGATTGGTTTTCCTTTGTTTACTCAAAATCAGCTAGAAGTGAGTTACTAGGTTTTGCCTTTGGACGGGAGTAGTCTGGGGTTCAATCCCAGGCTCGGGATCTTTCTCTGTGGCAAGTTTGAATTGTTTTTGTGAGTAGATTTCCACAGTAAAGGAACTGTTTTACTCAGCGTCCGTCCACATCCTTGGGTTCCTCTCTACTGTGTTGAACACATTCTGACAGAAGGAGTTGCTCCAAAACGCAAAACCCTTTGGCGGACAAGTTTGTGTAAAGTCTTTACATATAAAATGAAAGGGACAAGCGGTAGAAAATGGATGGATTTACAGTTAAGCTCTGTGGGATGATGTACATTATTGACTGTGGCCTAGCATTCCAAACTTTCCCATGTTGTCTAAAACTGATATTGTTTTATGGATTCTAAAAAAGGCGGAAAAAATCATGAAAAACTTTTAGAAGCAATAATTGTCTTGTGTAGTTTTTATTCATAAATGTAGATTATTTAAAACAAAACTATCCTTCCACATATATTGTAGTCATCTTCTCTAATCTACAAATTGCATAGAGGGGATTTACATATAAAACAATATTCAGAGTACAAAAGAGAGTAATAAAGATAATTAATAAAATGGATTATCAAGACCCAACAAATGACTCATAAAGTCACACATTAAATTATCTTGCAAAATATACAAGACCAACACCAAAGGCTAACATACGTTGGCTATAGCGGTTTAAGAATAATACATAAATGTTTGTATTTGTCAAGCTTTGTAAAACACTTCCACACACACCGAATGAAATCTTGGCTTTTCTGACTGTCAATCACAGCTGTCCCAGAGACGCCAAAAAGACATCATGTAACAAGAAAAGGATACATTGATACAATTAAAATGATTATGCAAAACCGATTAAGTAATTTTTTGTTTGTTTCTTATAGGATAAAATTATATATCCCGCAATGGAAAAAAACATTGTTGCAGTGCAAGATGTTACTTACAGTAATATAATTTAAAAATAAAGAAAAACAAAAAATGTTATAAATACTTCCATCCATCCATCCATTTTCTACCGCTTATTCCCTTTCGGGGCCGCGGGGGGCGCTGGCGCCTATCTCAGCTACAATCGGGCGGAAGGCGGGGTACACCCTGGACAAGTCGCCACCTCATCGCAGGGCCAACACAGATAGACAGACAACATTCACACTCACTAGGGCCAATTTAGTGTTACCAATCACACTATTTATTACAATATTAATACATATAATATTATTGTAATATATTTATACATATTGCACACTAATATGCATTGATGAAAGATTAAAACATTTGCTAAAATGGCAACAACATTTCACTCTAGCCACTGGTTTGTCATAACTTGGCTTGGACATGGATGGTGTGTGCTCCTTCGACGCAGCGGGATTACAGGACGAGCCAGGCGTGAATTCAGGTACATGATTTATTAAATAAACAAACCATCTAGAAAAAGGCAAACCAAGGACGCGCTCTGTGGCCGATAATAATCTATACTATACTTAAAACAAAACAGCACAATGGCGTGAATATGTACAAACAAAACAGAACTAGCACTGTGGCATAAATACTTAAACTTACACGGCATGGAACTGTGGACGAGGACGTGAAGGTTTGAACAGCATAGGTAGGGTGCGTGCGAATGTGAGGCTGAGAACAGGGACGTGACAGGTGAAAACTAATGAGTTGACATGGAAACAAACAAAACCAGGAAGTGCAAAACGTGACTGAATGTCCAAAAACTAAACATAGTATGACCAAAACATGATTTACAGGCGCGACATGGTGAGGGCGGTTGCACTCTCCGTTCCCTCCTTCCCTGCTTGCTCTCTTTGTCTTTGTCTGAACTTTTTTAAAGCCTCTTTCTTTGCGCTGTCCTCTAATCCAAATTTCAATATGAATATGATCAGCTGGACTCTTGACGCAATTGACACAGTGTTTTCGACAAGAAAAAGAGGTTCGGGGGAGCCTGGCTGCCCTGATGGAACCATCGCTGCGGGTTACGTGAGGGACTCCTGGAACCATTGGAGGATCATGTGCCTTTCAGCCCTTTCCATCAAGGACGTGGAAGACATCTACCCATTTGGAGCTGTGATCGTGGGGCACTTGCTGATTGGGCTGGGCATTGCTCTGATGTATCGACAAATTCGGAAGACGATGGCAGCCACTCAAGGGTCCCAACGGCTGTTCAACGCAATGGAAGGATTGGGTCAGGCTGTGGGAACACAGACTGGGGCTATTTCTGAGTTGAATCACAAAATGGATCTCATCTTGGAAAAGTTTGCAGAGAAGGAATAATTAATTGGAATGAAGAAATCCAGCATGGACAAACAGAGAGATAAGTCACTATTTTTGTCTCCTCGAAGAAAAACAACTTCTTAATCAACGATTTGGACTCCCTTGAATGGCCTTGGCATGGAAACGGGCTGTTCTGAAGAAAATCTCCCGAAGCCTCCTCAAAGATGGACGCTTTTGACCTCCCATTTTGTCAACAACACCTGTAGCTGAACTTTATCGGCCCCTGGCATACAAAATTATTCATCATCTCTCCCAAAGTTATTTGGGTATATACGCACACACGTGACCCCCACCCTTGAAATCCACGCCTTCACCACTGCTTAATTCCTCTGGGACTGTGGATGGCTGAGCAGCGCCATACAGCGTCAGCAAGTCTCCTCAAACCCACCCCCTCCCTCTGTTGCAATTGGTGTGATATACGTGCTATGTGAGGTTTTTTTCCTTGGACTTAGTCTGGACCCCGCCTGAGGTTCTAGCCTTAGACTGATATTTTTTTACCCCCCCTCCTCTCACCCAATGTTACCCTTTTCTCACCTTTTTAAGGAGCGCCGTAAAAATGGCTGATTCGTTGGCGGTCCCGTCTTGTCTCCCTGTAACGTGTGTCTGCTCTTAGTGGGACTGTGCCAAAAATGTAATTTTCAATTCTTATGTGTCTTGTGCATGTTAAGAATTGACAATAAATAAATAATCTGAATCTGAACATGCTAAAACTTAAGCCAACATGGCCACAGCATTGCTAACGTAGCAACGACATGCTAACACATGAGGAAACAAAGCAACAACATGCTAACACATTAGGTAGTATGACCGCAACATGATTACACATAAACTAACATGGCAACAACATGCTAACACATAAGCTAGCATGACCGCAACATGCAAACACGTAAGTTAACAGTAATTGAAATGTAATGTTTGTATCTAATAAACCATATCCAATAGTACTTACAATCCACAAAAGATGTAAAAACATTTCAAAAACCACAAAATGCCACAAATTCAGTCAGCCATTTCAAATATTTCTCTCTGAATACCTTCCGCAATTTCCGGAGATTGACATCACTGGAGTAAACGCTTCTGCACTCTGACCATATACCGAAAATATGCAACAATTGGTGAGAGAGAGAGAGATGCTGTTTATCATTCACAATCCCAAATAAGACATGAACACATATGTTTTACTTTTTTTGTGCACTCTAAATCGTAAATACATAAAACGTCTTCTAACAATACAGTCAATGGGGGCTCTCTATTTTGCACACAAAACCCTGTAAATAACCATCCAAAACCCGCCAATAATACTCTTTATACATATATATTGGAACCTGAAAAGTAACCAAATATTAGCAATATTGTTATTATAAGCGCAGACAAACTATTTCTTAGCCACAAAAGGATACACACAGCTAAGTAGCCCTGTGCTGCTTTTACCTTGAGCAGCCAGTGATGTCCTGCTGCTTCGGCATCATCGCGTTTCGGCTTGTTAAAGGGGAACATTATCACCAGACCTATGTAAGCGTCAATATATACCTTGATGGTGCAGAAAAAAGACCATATATTTTTTTAACCGATTTCCGAACTCTAAATGGGTGAATTTTGGCGTATTAAACGCCTTTCTGTTTATTGCTCTGGTGGCGATGACGTCAGAATGTGACGTCACCAAGGTAGTACAGCAGCCATTTTCATTTTCTACACATTGCAAACACCGGGTCTCAGCTCTGTTATTTTCCGTTTTTTCGACTATTTTTTGGAACCTTGGAGACATCATGCCTCGTCGGTGTGTTGTCGGAGGGTGTAACAACACTAACAGGGAGGGATTCAAGTTGCACCGAAGATGCAAAAGTGTCTGCCGCCAGACCCCCATTGAATGTGCTGTAGTGTCTTCACATTTTACCGGCGATGACAGACATGACACAGAGATGTATGGATAACCTGCAGATGCATTTGCAACGATAAAGTCAACGAAATCACAAAGGTGAGTTTTGTTGTTGACTTATGTGCTAATCAGACATATTTGGTTGCGGCGTGACTGCCAGCTAATCGATGCTAACATGCTATGCTAATCGATGCTAACATGCTATTTACCGGCGATGACAGACATGGCACAGAGATGTATGGATAACCTGCAGATGCATTTGCAATGATAAAGTGAACAAAATCCCAAAGATGAGTTTTGTTGATGTTGACTTATGTACTAATCAGACATATTTGGTCGCGGCGTGACTGCCAGCTAATCAATGCTAACATGCTATTTACCGGCGGTGCTGAAGCAGACATGGCACAGAGATGTATGGATAACCTGCAGATGCATTTGCAACTATATTACGTTTCCTTCCACCCACATTTAATGCGAAAAAAAACACTTACCAATCGACAGATTTAAGTTGCTCCATTATCACAAAATGCGAAAGTCCTGATCGTTTGGTCCGCACATTTTACCGGCGATGCTAACGCAGCTATTCGGCCATGCCACGGCTATGAATAGCGTCAATAGCTATTCGCTCAATAGCTTCAGTTTCTTCTTCAATACTTTCATACTCCAACCATCTGTTTCAATACATGCGTAATCTGTTGAATCGCTTAAGCCGCTGAAATCCGAGTCTGAATCCGAGCTAATGTCGCTATATCTTGCTGTGGTATTCCCATTGTTTGTTTACATTGGCAGCACTGTATGACGTCACAGGAAAATGGATAGTGGTTTCGAAGATAGCGAAAATAAGGTACTTTAAAGTTTTATTTAGGGATATTCCAGGACCGGTAAAATTGTGAAAAAAACTTCAAAATACAACAAGCCACTGGGAACTAATTTTTATTGTTTTTAACCCTTTTGAAATTGTGATAATGTTCCCGTTTAAAGTTATTCTAGATTATAAATCATGCCTCTCATCTGGGTGATAGGAGGATCGACCCACTGCTCTACTCACTTCCCAGGGGGTGAACAAGGTGATGGGTCAAATGCAGAGGACACATTTCACCACACCTAGTGTGTGTGTGACAATCATTGGTACTTTATTTTAACTTAAATCTAGAAGTTGTTCATCTGTGATATTCAATTCATACTTGGAGATGTAGTTAAAAAAATGGGCACAACCAAAGATGGTGTCTGCAGGCAGCAACATTTCCTTTAAACCCTTGGTGTGAATTATGATTAATTCTTCATCTTAACGGGAATATATGGTGATTCTATCAGTCACCATCACAGTGAGAGCAGAGATTGTACAGTAAGTTTTTTTTAAATTAAATTTGTAGTTTGTATTTCTTGTTTAGCAAGTAACAATACTGGTACATGAGAGTTAGTGGTTCACTAAAGCTGGATTTGTTTAAGCAGAGCTTCTAAAACTTGTAGTTCAACCTCCTTATGTTTATGATCAACAATACAACTTTCTGGATCATAATTTTGCCAAAGTAATCGTTGTGGGCTGTCAAAAAGTCTGCATGATTGGAATTGATGTTGATGGGGAAGGGATCTGTGGTTCCTACCTCTGCGTCACGCAAAGACGTGTCTGGCTTCTTCATTATCTCTCAAAATGGCTCAGGAGTCTCTGTGAGATTATTTACTATTTTAATCATATCTATTTATTCGAAAACTTTACAAATGTTTTGGTGCAATAAATAATATGTATATGATAATAGCTTCAATGCAGAGGCAACTTGTTCTTCCACTCTTCAGGTACTTTCTATTCCTGTCTCTGACCAGGCGGCCCCCACCCAAGCAAAAGACGGCTTGGAACACCACAGAAGCCACCATAGTGTGGTAAAAAGTGTGCAGCAGTGACCCGCACACCCCGAAGGACCCCTTTGACCCTTCTTCTACACAGCCTTTAAATTGTGAGTCCAGTCCAGTTTATTATTGAGGTGAACACCCACGTATTTAATTGAGTCCACTATTTCTATATTTTGATCCCTGGTTGGTGGAGTTGACCGCCGGAAGTCAATCACAAGCTTTTGTTTTACTGGTGTTCAAGTGCAGGTGATTACGTGCACACCAGTCGACAAATGTGTAAATGTTCCGTTACCATAAGTGAAACAATGCTGTTGTCCTCATTATATGATACATTCGTTTTGTGATTTGTTGTGTGCATGCATGCATAAAGCGGTGACCGTCTTGACTGCAAAATTGAACCCAGGACAACTCAGGACCTTCGCACATGCACTAACCCCTGTTACACCGTGCTGCCTCTTCTATAACTTATTATTAATAATTACAGTTGTGATCAAAATTATTCAACCCCCACACAATTTTGCTGTTTTAGCAAGTTGGACATTTATTCCGTATTTTGATTATAGTCATATCAAATAAAGATGTGTCAAATAGACAAATGCAACTTAAATTGTAAAACTGTATTTTACAAAATACCAAAAAAGGACATTTTTCTTAATATCTCATTGACAAAATGATTCAACCCCTTAGTTACATGCATCTTTAGTACTTAGTAGAACACCCTCTGGCAGTAATTACATCCTTCAAACGTGATATATAACCGGACACAAGCTTCTTGCAACCATCTACAGGTATTTTAGCCCATTCCTCTTGGGCAAAGGCCTCCAGTTCATTCATATTCTTGGGCTCGTGTGCTGCAACTGCCTTCTTCAAGTCCCACCACAGGTTTTCTATAGGATTTAGGTCTGGCGACTGTGAAGGCCATTCCAGAGTCTCCCAGCCCTTCTTCTGCAACCACTCTGATGTTGATTTGGAGGTATGCTTGTGATCGTTGTCCTGTTGGAAGGTCCAACGTCTCCCAAGCCTCAGCTTCGTCACTGACTTCATGACATTTGCAGCTAATATATCCTGCTAGGAAATATAATTCATAATACCTTGAACGCGCTGGAGATTCCCGGTATCTGAGGCAGAGAAACAGCCCCAGAGCATGATTGACCCCCCACCATGCTTAACAGTAGGCAAGGTGTTCTTCTCTTTGTAAGCTTCATTTTTTTCTCCTCCAGACATAACTGGAACCAAAGGGTTCCAGTTTTGTCTCATCACTCCATAGAACAGTTTCCCAAAACCTATGGGGATTATCCAGATGATTTTTGGCATACTGGAGTCTATTTTTTCTTGTGCCTGGTAGTCAGAAGTGGGGTGCGGCTGGGAGTTCTGGCATGGAGGCCTTCATCTTGTAGTTCGCACCTTATTGTCTGGGATGAAACCTGCGTTCCCCCCTCTGTAATGTCCTGTTGTAGTTCCTCAGCTGTTACCCGGGGGTTTTTCACCACTGTACGCTTCAAATACCGGACAGCAGTTGCACACAGCATCCTCTTTCTACCACACCCAGGTAGTGTTTCCCCTGTGCCTTTAGCTTTAAACTTGCGAATTATGCTCCCAACTGTGTCTCTTGGAATGTGTAATGTCTTTGCTATTTTCTTATATCCATATCCTTTCTTATGAAGAGAAATTACCTCCTCTCTTGACTTCTTTGACCACTCCCTTGACTTCACCATGTTGCAAATACACCATTGACCATCTACAAGAAGCTGAGCATCACAGTCTTTTTCAAGTTTAATTGTTGCTCGTTATGGTTCTAATCACATCTACAGGTGTTTTCAACACCTGAATGAAAAGACCTTATTCAAATTCTGTTCTTAAGAGTTATGATCTTCAAATGGTTGAATAATTTTGTCAATGAGATATTAAGAAAAATTTCCTTTTTGGGTATTTTGTAAAATATAGTGTTACGATTTAAGTTGCATTTGTCTATTTGACACATCTTTATTTGATATGACTATAAACAAAATACGGAATAAATGTCCAACTTGCTAAAACACCAAAATTGTGTGGGGGTTGAATAATTTTGATCACAACTATATACTCAATAAATGTACAGTATATCTATCTATATATACACATATATATATACATAGACAATCCCCATAAAATAAGGAATACCCATATGTATACCCATGTACTATGTAAATAAAATGAAAAAATAAAAATAATACACACATACATGTGCACCCATATTCTATCAATCTATCCATCTATCCATCTATCCATCTATCCATCTATCTATCTATCTATCTATCTATCCATCTATCCATCTATCCATCTATCTATCTATTTATCTATCTATCTATCTATCTATCTGCATACACACACCCCATAAAATCCAGAATACCAATAATTATACCAAAGTACTACGTAAGTAAAATCAATGAGTAACAATAATATACACATACATGTACACACATATATGTCTATATTCTATTATTGAGTCCTGTATCTTTGAGGTATTTAATAACACTTTTATATTTACTGCAAACCCCATTTCCTGCAATTCCCAATATACCACCTATTTACCAATACTTCTCTCCCTTACTGATCTTTTCCTTTAACTTCCGTCTTGTCTTCCGTGTACTTCTTGCTGTATGATACCATGTGTTCTACACTCTACAGTACATCTTCAACAGTTTTACATGTAGGACACATTTATGTTTGACATTTTCCTATTATTGCCATTGGTTTATTTAGCCCAGTATTATGGAATGGTTTGACTTCTTCCACCACTGTAACACCATTATTATCACCACCATCTCTGCTGTGAAGACGGACACTTGAATCGATATTCTTCTTGCTATATAATAATTCATTTCTGGTACATATACTTCTATTGCTACCTTCCCTTCTTCATTTCTGACCCGCTTGTTGTATAAATATCTAGATAACTATAACATTTACTTGAAATATACTTATTTGGCTGATACCTTATTGTACTCTCTGACCAGTGACTCTTCAATTCTACTATTTTAAAGTCTATGTCTGTTTCTGGAAACAACCAAAAGGGAATATTACTGATAGGTGTAGGTGAGTTAACAATGATATTACTTATTTTATATTCCTCTCTTTTATATTTGATTATCCACCCTAAACTATTACCTTTGTACTGTATAATTTATATTCCCAGCATTACTGAATGAAACTGAGATAGGCGCCAGCGCCCCCCGCGACCCCAAAAGGAAATAAGCGGTAGAAAATGGATGGATGGATGGCATTACGGAATGACACTTTTAGCAAAGTTTCCATGGCCATATCCCTTGAGTTCATGCCAATATTTAAGCATTCATTTATCTCTGCGGATAAATTAATGCTTTATATTTAAATAAACATTGTTAAATGTTAGAATATCACATTTGATCAAAAGATTGGAGGTTTATGACATTGATGAGGGATCAGAATCTTA
Organism: Nerophis ophidion; assembly: GCF_033978795.1. Taxonomy (NCBI): domain Eukaryota; kingdom Metazoa; phylum Chordata; class Actinopteri; order Syngnathiformes; family Syngnathidae; genus Nerophis; species Nerophis ophidion. Next base: position 21,581,482 of record NC_084616.1, on the reverse strand, counting down.
TTGACTGGCTCATTAACATGAACCATATTCATCTAATGAGGCTTTCCTATCTGTTCTGACTGCAGCTGGGACTGCTGCGCGAGGCTACGGTCAACCTGACCACATGTAAGGAGGGGCTCATGAAATAACCTTTCATTCTTCATCTTCACTACTGCTTGATTTTACTCTGATCTTGTTATAGCTAGAGATAACTTGGCCATAAAAAGATTAAATAAAACAGCAATAAAAAATTTGGATATAGTTAAAATGTAAAACTTGAGTTATGATGTATAATACGGGGGCGGGGTTATGTAATCACATATTTAGGAGTTAGAGGTGATGAAATAATCTTGAAACTACATATATTCATATAAGAAACAAAACATATAAAAATGACTGCAATATTAAATAAAAACAAAACATGCTTATAAACATGAACTACATTTATTGTAACCGTGTTTTGTTGAAGCATACATTGTTTATTGCATTAAGATCTGGGTACATTTATACAAAACAATCGCAAAACAATATTCATATTACAAGAGTAATAAAGATAATGAATAGAATGGATAAACGAAACCCAATAATTTATACAGTCACACATTACAAAAGTACATGATGTTGTATAAAACACAATTGCTCAAATGATGTATAAAGTAAATAATATGCATGAAATATTCCACACGAAAAAATAACACTTTATTACAATAGCCAATACAAAACACTATTGTGATTAAATATAGAAGTGAATTATAAATATCTATATACACGTGTTTGTGTGTACAATATTTTGTACTGTTAACTTACACCTTTTCTGTAAAATTGTTCTGTTCGACTCAAAATCAAAGTACACAATATTACATAATAATTCACATACTATAGTAAAATGACTTATCTAACTCATCTAATCTATACATGTTTGAAGCATATTGACAGGATTGTTTTACACACACAATGATTACACAAGTTACATGTGCTGATGTTGTAGGAATATCAAAGTCAAAGTTTTGTTTTATTTTAAATCCTGTATTTTCATTTCCTGCTGCTGTTCTCACCAACACGCTTGTGTTTCTTACACAGGTACTTAGTAGAGAATCTTACACCACACACACTGTAGCTCTATACTAAGCTTTTTGTTGGGGTTCATACAGGGATATGGTTTTTCACCAGTGTGTTCTCATGTGTGCTTTCAAATGTAGACTTTGAACAAAACCTTCCCGACAGATTAAACAGATAAACGGTTTTTCTCCAGTGTGCATTCTCATGTGCATTTTCAATCCGCCACTTCGTGCAAAACCTTTACCACATAACGAGCAAAAAAAAGTCTTGTCTTTTGTGTGCGTTCTCATGTGTATTTTTAATCCGCCAGCTTGTGTAAAACTTTCGCCACATACTGAGCAGGAAAATGATTTATCTCCAGTGTGTGTTCTCATGTGTGATTTCAACTGATGCCTTTCACAGAAATCTTCACTGCAGATTGCACAAGAAAAAGGTTTTTCTCCAGTGTGTGTTCTCATGTGCACTTTTAACACACTTTTATCGACAAAACCTTTATTACATACTGAGCAGGAAAAAGGTTTTTCTCCAGTGTGTGTTGTCATGTGAGTTTTTAAACGATGCCTTTCAGTAAAGCCTTTACTGCAGATTGAACAAGAAAAGGGTTTTTCTCCAGTGTGTGTTCTCATGTGTCCATTCAGCACACTTTTATGTACAAAACCTTTGCCGCATACTGAGCAGGAAAGAGGTTTTTCTCCAGTGTGTGTTATCATGTGTATTTTCAAACGGTAGCTGCGAGGAAAATCTTTACCGCAGATTGAACAAGAAAAAGGTTTTTCTCCAGTGTGTATCTTCATGTGTTCTTTCAGTACACTTTTATGTGAAAAACCTTTACTACATACTGAGCAGGAAAAAGGTTTTTCTCCAGTATGTGTTGTCATGTGTGTTTTCAAATAGTAGCTTCGAATAAAATCTTTTCCACAAATTGAACAAGAAAAAGGTTTTTCTCCAGTGTGTATTCTCATATGTTCTTTCAGCACACTTTTATGTGCCAAACCTTTACCACATACTGAGCAGGAAAAAGGTTTCTCTCCAGTGTGTATTCTCATGTGTCTTACCAGACGACAATGGTGTTTAAACATTTTGTCACAGTGAGAACATGTAAAGTGTGTGTTGTCAGTGTGACATGTCTTATCATCTTCAGAGTCTTCATCATCAGTGTCAGGAGAGTGAGACGTTGTGTCATCACTATCTGATAGTGGAGCTAAGATCTTGTCTGCTTGTGATCCTCCACAGTGGTCTCCATCAGCTTCTGTTGTCATGTGTTGAGTTGAGCTGCTGCTTGGAGGCTCCGCCTCTCTCTTATCCTCACTTTCACATTTGACCTCATCATCTTCACTCTTCACAATCACACCAATCACTGGGAATTCCTGCAAAGATTCAAGATGTTCTCCCTCCTGACTGATGCTATGTTCCTCCTCTTCCTCTTTAATGTGGGCAGCACTATGACTCCTATTTCTCTGTAAAATAAGGGAGGGCTCCGATTCCTTTTCTTCCTTAATATAAGAGGTATGTGGCTCCCCCTCCTTTTTAGTATGGGGTTGGTTTGGCTCTTCGTCTTCCTCTTTAATGTGAGGGTACTGCAGCTCCTCCTCTTCCAATTTAATTTGTGGGTGCTTCTTCTCTTCCTCTTTAATATAGGGGGTCTTAGGCTCATCCTGCTCCATCTTTGAGGTCAACTCTTGCTGCTCGGGTAGATGTTCTTCACAGATGTCTATGAGACACAAGAAAACAAACACGTGGTTTAGAAAAGTCTATCTTTGCTCAGTCAAATGAGACATTATCCTTCATTTGTTCTGATAACGTCAATGAGGCTCTCAAGTTAAAATGCATTAAAAACAATTCTAAAGTGTTATTGTCTTACTTTATGTTCTATAATGTTTCTCTCTTTTTTTCATGTGTTTTTTTACCCTATTGTTGTATACTTTTTATCTACAATGCAAACACATCATATCCCCATTGGGGGGTACGTAAAGTCCATCCTATCCTAAAACACTTCTACGCAGCTGTCTCTCCAACATGTACAAACCTTGTTTCCATATGAGTTGGGGAATTGTGTTAGTTGTAAATATAAACGGAATACAATGATTTGCATATCATTTTCAACCCATATTCAGTTGAATATGCTACAAAGACAACATATTTGATGTTCAAACTGATAAATATTTTTTTTGTGCAAATAATTATTAACTTCAGAATTTGATGCCAGAAACACATGACAAAGAAGTTGGGAGAGGTGGCAATAAATACTGATAAAGTTGAGGAATGCTCATCAAACATTTATTTGGAACATCTCACAGGTGTGCAGGCTAATTGGGAACAGGTGCGTGCCATGATTGGGTATAAAAACAGCTTCCCAAAAAATGCTCAGTCTTTCACAAGAAAGGATGGGGCGAGGTACACCCCGTTGTCCACAACTGCGTGAGCAAATAGTCAAACAGTTTAAGAACAACGTTTCTCAAAGCGCAATTGCAAGAAATTTAGGGATTTCAACATCTACGGTCCATAATATCATCAAAAGGTCCAGATAATCTGGAGAAATCACTCCACGTAAGCGGCATGGCCGGAAACCAACATTGAATGACCGTGACCTTCGATCCCTCAGATGGCACTGTATCAAAAACCGACATCAATCTCTAAAGGATATCACCACATGGGCTCAGAAACACTTGAGAAAACCACTGTCACTAAATACAGTTGGTTGCTACATCTGTAAGTGCAAGTTAAAGCCCTACAATGCAAAGCGAAAGCCACTTTATCAACAACAACCAGAAACACGTCCGGCTTCTCTGAGCCCGAGATCATCTAAGATGGACTGATGCAAAGTGGAAAAGTGTTCTGTGGTCTGACGAGTCCACATTTAAAGTTAAAGTTAAAGTACCAATGATTGTCACACACACACTTAATATGAAAATGTAATGATTGTCCGTCCCACAGTTTTTTGATGAATGGCGCTTTACAGCGTCATACTTTTATACCCTGGATTTTTCGAGGAGGCTCCCAATGTCAATGCTCCTCCAGGGATGATTAATCATTCTCCCAGATTTCACCCTAACACTAATATTGAGAGGGCACCGTGAAGGCACTGCCTTAAGCATCCTCTTTAACCTGCACAGACAGGTGACAGTCCAGCAGCATGATGTAGTCAGTATTAATAGACACAGTAAGCGACTGCAAGACATAGTTGATCTGCCTTTGCGTGCAGGCCCAATGACATAATATCCCCGGCTTTTCACACACAAGTGAAAGCAAGTCATACTTGGTCAACAGCCACACAGGTCACACTGAGGGTGGCTGTATAAACAACTTTAACACTGCTACAAATATGTGCCACACTGTGAACTCACACCAAACAAGAATGACAAACACATTTTGGGAGAACATCTGCATTGTAACAACATAAACACAACAGAACAAATACCCAGAATCCCATGCAGCCCTAACTCTTCAAGGCTACAATATACACCCCCGAACCCCCAACCCCGCCCCCTATTGTAGCCCGGAAGAGTTAGGGCTGCATTGGATTCTGGGTATTTCTTATGTTGTGTTTATGTTGTGTTTTGGATGTTCTCCCAAAATGTGTTTGTCAATCTTGTTTGGTGTGGGTTCACAGTGTGGCGCATACTTGTAACAGTGATAAAGTTGTTTATACGGCCACTCTCAGTGTGACCTGTATGGCTGTTGAATAAGTATGTCTTGTAGTCCCCTCCTTGGGTCTACAGAAGCTTCATACAATATGTGATTGGGTCTGCACACTGTGTGTATGGTGGAAAAGCAGACTAAACGGCAGTACGTAGAGAACGCTAAAGGCATTGCCATCACGACACGCCCTTGCTATTGTTGACCGGGTGAATACCGAGAGAACATTTGCCCCGCCCTTACTATTGTTGACCGGGTGAATACCGGGAGAAAGTTTGCCCTGGGAGATTGGCAGGAGGGACACGGATGTCCGGGTGTTTCCCGGTAAAATCGCGAGAGTCACCAAGTATGTTGCTTGGGCGGGAAAGCCATTCAAAGAAGGTGAATTCATTTAAAAGTGCATGTTAGATTTTTTAAGAAAACCTTTCTTGCGACCCAGCCTCACCCAGTTTCTGCATCCAGTGGCCCCCAGGTAAATTGAGTATGAGACCCCTGGTCAAGAGACAGAACAAACTGAAACACATTTGAGCAAGGTGTCTATTATTGCGACGTTGCATAAACGCCGGGATGAAGTGATGTCAGACGGCGACGGACCTATCAGCGGATCTTGTCTTGCGTCAAAGAAATGTTATGGATTGTTGTATCACTTCAATTTTTCCACTCACTTGAGTGGATCATTATTACCCTGTGGATTAAGAGGACGGTTGATGAAGCACGGTTGCGGGGGTCGTGAGTTAAGTGGGGTTCAATTGAGACTGTATAACTCTTATTGGGGCGGCATAGCTCGGTTGGTAGAGTGGCCGTGCCAGCAACTTGAGAGTTGCAGGTTCGATTCCTGCTTTTGCCATCCTAGTTACTGCCGTTGTGTCCTTGGGCAAGACACTTTACCCACCTGCTCCCAGTGTCACCCACGCTGGTTTAAATATAACTTAGATATTGGGTGTCACTATGTAAAGCACTTTGAGTCACTTGAGAAAAGCGCTATATAACTATAATTCACACTTCACATTGGCGTGCGTGACTTTGAGGGACTTTTGAGGATGAATTGTGGTGTTACAAACTATAGTGTGGTGTTGCGTCCTATTTGTTCATGTGTATACATAATGTACTTTTTCTAGTGTGATTAGTCTTACATTTTTTACTTCATTGTAAAAGAATATCAACAAGAAAATGTAGTATTTTTTTCTAATCTACTTCAAAAGGACTGTTTACATATTTGGCAAACAAAATTTCAACATTCAGGGAGGGTAGAGTAAAATGTAGCCCGTGTTACCTTTTACAATAAGCAGCAACAACTGAAACTGCATTGAACAAAGACAGCAAAATCAACTAAGTGAAATTCCTTGTATGAAAGCTGATTGTGATTCTGATTCTAATGATATGAGAAAAAACGTTAATATTAATATTAATAATAGGGCTGACACCAACGATTATTTTTTTAGTCGATTAGTCAACGATTAATCAACTAATCAAATAAAACTTACCCATATTTATTGGCTCAAATGTTTCCATTGATTTATAAATGCAGCTTAAGTTGTTTTAGGCAATACGAACAACAAAGATGACAAATCAAATCATCAATATTTATTTATACTGTAACTTTGCTGCTCATTCAGCTGGTACAAAAATTAAAATGACTAGTAAAATGTTGTCCATTTAAAAGAAAGAAAAGGCAAAGTGCTAAAAAAAAATAAAAAAAAATAAAAAAGCTGCACACTGATATATTGACATTTGATTAACTTCTTGGCAATTTTAGCACTCTAATAGACTCAATGTGTAGTATTGTATCTTTCATTAATTCCTAAAATGTTGGCTAACAGAATGTATGTTTAATCTTATGATACCTCTGTATTGGTGCCTGTCTGTCTCTCTCTCTCTCTCTGTGTGTGTGTGTGTGTGAGTGTGTGTGTGCGCGCGCGTGCGTGCCCTTCACGTTTGTTAAAGGGCCTTTTTTACGGCATTGCAAATTGACTCAATGTGTGGAATTCTATATTTGATTAATTCTTCAAATGTTGGCTATTTCATGGATTGTATGTTTAATCTTATGGTACCTCTACACTGTTGCCTGTCTGTCTCGCTTGACAATGTAGACAAAGTTTAGCTGACTAAAATGATAGTTAAAAGTTATTTCTCACTCAACTTGGTCCCACTCGTTAGCTAGCTAGCAAGGATAAGCTACTCTTACAGAGTTTGAGACGAAATCCCACGCCACCACCGCCATATATGGTGGCAATCTAAGGGAAACCCAGTATTTTTCACATTTGCTAGCTTTTCATAAACATTTCAGGCTAACTTTAGCTTGTGTGGTTAGTAGGGTTGGGTATCGTTTGAATTCGAACGATTCCGATTTCGATTCTTTGTTTCGATTCCGATTCCTGACGATTCTCGATTCAGATTCTTCTTGTACCATGCCGGGATCAATGTGTTTGCCAGGTAGTCCCTGGAAGGTGGTATGTATTTTGGGTTGAGAGTTTTCACCATATCCCTGCAAACATAAACAAACATGTAATGTTGCTGTTACTGTTTAGCCCAGTATCAATTAGCTTAGCTCTAACGTTATTGCTTAACTAACCTAAATGTTGGAGATTCCACCTCTGAAAAGGGATGAAGTCTTTTGACTATGTGTGCAGTGACCTTTCTGTGGCACTCTTCCGTCTGTGGAACCGACATCTTCCCCATTGCTGCTACGGTGAACGGAGTACGCTGAGCACATCGCGGAGCCTGGCTAACAGGTTGTAAATTGTCTATGAAAAAATACGCGGGCTAATTTGTTAGCTGCCTCAACGTTGGCGCAAAACACATTATTCATTGCATATATATTGTTTTACTTACCGGATTCAGACTGCAGTGCATTCACCGAGGTGCCAGGCTGGGCGTCGGAGCCGGAGCCAGAGGAAGAGGCAGAGGAGGACGGTCGGCGCAGCGCGTCGAAGACGGGACGCGCATTTATTTGTACTCCATGAACTCGAAGGTGCTTCATCATGTGCGACGTGCACCTTCCTGTCGCACGTGTTACATTTCGTCGATATTTCATTTTCTTTAGTAAAATAAAGCCACACTTTCGACCGCCGACGCCCGCTATCCATGCTTGACTGACTCGCTCGGCTACATAGGCTCAGCTATGCTAACACTTTCGGCGGTGGGCGCTTCTTCGTTGGTGTTCAGCGGTTTCTTTTTCCAGTCGGCGGACTTATTCTTTTTTTCCGGTCGGCGGACTGCGTTTCGAAACTAGGAATCGAAATTTAAACTTTTGAACGATTCCGGGAGAATGAGAAAGTTAGTCCCGGTGCCAATCGATACCCGATACCCGACCCTAGTGGTTAGCTGGCTAACACTACAAACTAAGGTGTAATATATTTTACAAGTTATGCATAAATTGGGGAATTTTCTCTGGTCCTACTCGAGTGAGTCAGCATCTGAAATCCCTCACTCTGAAGGGCTAGATTAATACTCCCTGGCCCTACATGCAAAGAGTCCCTAGGACACAACTACCCGCACGGGAACGCACAAAATGTAGGGATATGGCTTAAAAGAGGGGGGGGGGGGTTGCCCACATCTGAGGTCCTCTCCAAGGTTTCTCATAGTCAGCATTGTCACTGGCGTCCCACTGGATGTGAATTCTCCCTGCCCACTGGGTGTGAGTTTTCTTTGCCCTTTTGTGGGTTCTTCCGAGGATGTTGTAGTCGTAATGATTTTGAGGATGTTGTAGTCGTAATGATTTGTGCAGTCCTTTGAGACATTTGTGATTTGGGGCTATATAAATAAACATTGATTGATTGATTGATGAAAAGTAGGGCGAGGGGGGGTGTATTGGGACTGGCTCTTAAACTCAAACTAGTATAAATATTGGAGTTTTTATGGCGAAGTGGGGAGATGTTGAATAAGGAAAAAAAATAAAAACAGACGTTAAGATGGTTAAAATTATTTTTGTATGTGGATTTCTTGTGGGTTAGCTCACAAAGACATACCCTGATCTCAAACCACATACAGGCAAGTAAAAACTAAAAAAAAACTCCAGTTAGGGGAAAAGAACAAACCTTGAGAAGGGACCTATTTGTGGGGACTACTCTTCTAGATGTGGATGTAATGAATGTCAAGTTGGTTTATGTTCTATTTATATTTTTAGCACTACTGGGTACTTGGGGAGTCAGATCTCATTTCTCCACCAAGGGTGACATTTTGTTTTGTCTGTAGCCTCGCAAATGTGACATCCTGTGTTGACCTCCACGTACCTGTATAGTGTAGGGTTGTCTGCGTCCCTGTACACAGAAAAAAGAAACATTAGTTACAGTGACACTAAGGAAACTATGTTGCCAACTTCTACTACTAGCAGTTACAGTGCTTTACAAACCTGTACTTCTGACATGCGGTTGGAGAGTCTTTATGGAAAGCTGTGTCCCAACTGAACATGTCTTTGGTGATTGTGTCTGGCTGCCTGTGTCAGTAAATGTCTGCTGGCTTGTTGTAGCTTTCTGTGGAAACACATTTAACAAAGCAGTTTATGAGCATTACTTATGTTCAATATCACTTACACACGAACATTACTGCAACCGTAAGCTAACTAAACCAATGGAGAACAGAATTGTAGGCCAACTTTTTGTAGCTATTCACTGAGCAAAAATGATGTGGAAATTGAAAAAACATTATTATTAAAATGATCAAACCCAGAGATTGTACACTCTTTAGTAAAACACAAAAAAGCCTGATAAAATAATGATGCTACAGTTGTGATCAAAATTATTCAACCCCCACACCATTTTGGTGTTTTAGCAAGTTGGACATTTATTCCGTATTTTGTTTATAGTCATATCAAATAAAGATGCATTAAATAGACACATGCAACTTGAATTACATTACATTTTGTAACATACCAAACAGTGTCATTTCTCTTAATATCTCATTGACAAAATTATTCAACCCCTTGAAGATCATAACTCTTAAGAACAGAATATGAATAAGGTATTTTCAATCAGGTGTTGAAAACACGTGTAGATGTGATTAGAACAATAACGAGCAACAATTAAACTGATTGAAAAAGACTGACGCTCAGCTTCTTGTAGATGGTCAATGGTGTAATTGCAAGATGGTGAAGTCAAGGGAGTGGTCAAAGAAGTCAAGAGGGGAGGTAATTTCTCTTCATAAGAAAGGATATGGTTATAAGAAAATAGCAAAGACATTACACATTCCAAGAGACACAGTTGGGAGCATAATTCGCAAGTTTAAAGCTAAAGGCACAGTGGAAACACTACCTGGGCGTGGTAGAAAGAGGATGCTGTGTGCAACTGCTGTCCGGTATTTGAGGCGTACAGTGGTGAAAAACCCCCGGGTAACAGCTGAGGAACTACAACAGGACATTGCAGAGTGGGGAACGCAGGTTTCGTCACAGACAATAAGGCGCGCACTACGAGATGAAGGCCTCCATGCCAGAACTCCCAGGCGCACACCACTTCTGACTACCAGGCACAGGAAAAATAGACTCCAGTATGCCAAAAATCATCTGGACGAACCCCAAAGGTTTTGGGAAACTGTTCTATGGAGTGATGAGACCAAACTGGAACTCTGGGCCTATGAATAAACGTTATGTCTGGAGGAGAAAAAATGAAACTTACAAAGAGAAGAACACCTTTCCTACTGTTAAGTATGGTGGGGGGTCAATCATGCTCTGGGGCTGTTTCTCTGCCTCAGGTACCGGGAATCTCCAGCCCGTTCAAGGCATTATGAATTCTATTTCCTACCAGGATATATTAGCTGCAAATGTCATGAAGTCAGTGACGAAGCTGAGGCTTGGGAGACGTTGGACCTTCCAACAGGACAACGATCACAAGCATACCTCCAAATCAACATCAGAGTGGTTGCAGAAGAAGGGCTGGAAGACTCTAGAATGGCCTTCACAGTCGCCAGACCTAAATCCTATAGAAAACCTGTGGTGGGACTTGAAGAAGGCAGTTGCAGCACACGAGCCCAAGAATATGAATGAACTGGAGGCCTTTGCCCAAGAGGAATGGTCTAAAATACCTGTAGATGGTTGCAAGAAGCTTGTGTCCGGTTATGTATCACGTTTGAAGGATGTCATTACTGCCAAAGCGTGTTCTACTAAGTACTAAAGATGCATGTAACTAGGGGGTTGAATCATTTTGTCAATGAGATATTAAGAAGAATGTCCTTTTTTGGAAAATACAGTGTTACAATTTAAGTTGCATTTGTCTATTTGACACAACTTTATTTGATATGACTATAAACAAAATACGGAATAAATGTCCAACTTGCTAAAACCCCAAAATTGTGTGGGGGTTGAATAATTTTGATCACAACTGTAACTGTCCATCCATCCATTTTCTTGTCCTTACTGAGATTGCGGGAGTGTTGCAGCCTATCCCAGCTTTGTGTTTACCAAAACCTACACACGGATATCTCATTACCGACTTCACTACACTGCTGCTTTGTTTCTAGCTTGTAAACAATAGCGTAAAGCTACTAAAGTTTAATTTTGTTGTTTATGCATGGTGAAATTGCGTGTGCCCAATGTGTATTTTGGGAGGTTGGTGAAGCAGTTGTTCTACATTAAAAGGCTAAGCTTAAAGTTGCACTACACATTGAGCTAACATTGTTAATTTTACGGGTCCCAAGTGACCAGGACGGGGTTAACAAATAAAAATCGTAGTTGGTGAAGGGGTTTCTTCCTTCCCTAAAAACAAGTAAATACTAACACAGGGCTGAAGCACCAAAGCTGTTCTTTTTCCTTCTGACATCCATCTCTTTGTTCCACAGGTATAAAAATAATGACAACTTTTCCCTGGTTTATATGTTTGTTTAAATATCAAATGGTTGGCTCCCCAATAAAAGGGGAATAGTACAGTTTTATATTTTTTATCCACTCACATTCAAGTCTTTTTTTCCCCAAACTGACATTATTTCAAGTCGAATTGCCTGTTTCCAGGTTATTTGCTGGAATTTTTTAAAGGTATTTCAAATTGTGAAATTAAATACAGTTTTGTTCCTGTGAAATATCGGTGACATGCCACCATAAACATATTGGGCTTTTAACAAAATACACGATCAAAGACGGGTTCACTCAGTTAAGACCAGGGGTCTTAGACATGCGACCCACGGGCCAAACGTGGCTCGAAGGACGTTATTTTGCGGCCCGCAATTTATTATGAGAATTTAATGTAAGCGCGGCCCGCGAGTTTTATATTAATGGCAAATGACAGCGTCATACTTGCTAACCCTCACGATTCTTCAGGGAGACACAAATTTCAGATCGTGCCGTGATGGGATTGCCTTTAGCATCCTCAACAATCTGTACCAACAACATGCCGGTTTAGTAACATGTTGTATTTGGCTTCTGTGGACACACAAGTGACTGCAAGACATACTTCGTCAACAGCCATACAGGTCACACTGAGGGTGGCCGTATAAAGAACTTTAACACTGTTACAAATATGCACCACACTGTGAACCCACAGCCAACAAGAATGACAAACACATTTCGGAAGAACATCCGAACCGTAACACAACAGGTCAAATACCCAGAATCCCATGCAGCACTAATTCTCCCGGGCTCTCCCTTGCCCGCTCGCTCCAGCACTGTTGTAAACAGTCCCGGTGCGGGAGAAGGTCGGTCCGGTAGTTCCCCCCTACACTCCCCCTCGTTGGCCTTTGTGTTATTTGGCTCCAAAACACCCCTGGGTTAGTGGAAAAGCGGCAAATGAGTAAAAGCGACAGAAACATTGCCATCTGTCCGTCAGTAATAAAGTGTCTGATAACATGGACCAATTCAAACGTTATTTGTTTTTTATTGTTTAATTTGCATTGCCTCACAGGATGAACACAACATATATTTTTATATAACTACAGATAACACTGCAGGAGCCGTCACATTTTTGCGCTCGCTATTTCGGTACTTTCCGCCGACCGCCGTGTTGCTGTAGGGAGGAAAAGCGGAACGACACACATTGCGGAAATAACATTATTCTCCGTGCGTCGGCTAAATACCAAAATATTCCAGAACCCCAAACATGTCTTTTTCAAAGCCTGCAGTGAAAAGAAAGGTTAGTGGTGAGCAAAGACAATTCCAGGAAAAGTGGGAGATGCAATATATCTTTGTTGAGCACAGGGGCACCCTGACGTGTCTTATTTGCACAGAGAAAGTTGCGGTGCACAAGGAATACAATTTGAAACGTCATTATACAACAAAACATGTTGAGGAGTATGCAAAATACCAGGGAGATGAGAGAGTGAACCGGGTTGCAAATTATAAAACCAGTCTACTGAGGCAACAAGATTTCTTCAAGGAAGCAACCGAAATAAGCGTTGCAGCAGTCAAAGCTAGCTACATGGTGAGTGAGATGGTTGCTAGGGCGGGAAAGCCATTCAAAGAAGGTGAATTTATTAAAAAGTGCATGTTAAATTTTTTTAAAGAAATCTTTTCTTGCGGCCCAGCCTCACCTACAGTTGTGATCAAAATTATTCAACCCCCACACAATTTTGGGGTTTTAGCAAGTTGGACATTTATTGTGTATTTTGTTTATAGTCATATCAAATAAAGATGTGTCAAATAGACAAATGCAACATAAATTGTAACACTGTATTTTACAAAATACCAAAAAAGGAAATTTTTCTTAATATCTCATTGACAAAATGATTCAACCCCCTAGTTACATGCATCTTTAGTACTTAGTAGAACACTCTTTGGCAGTAATTACATCCTTCAAACGTGATACATAACCGGACACAAGCTTTTTGCAACCATCTCCAGGTATTTTAGCCCAGTCCTCTTGGGCAAAGGCCTCCAGTTCATTCATATTCTTGGGCTTGCGTGCTGCAACTGCCTTCTTCAAGTCCCACCACAGGTTTTCTATAGGATTTAGGTCTGGCAACTGTGAAGGCCACTCCAGAGTCTTCCAGCCCTTCTTCTGCAACCACTCTGATGTTGATTTGGAGGTATGCTTGTGATCGTTGTCCTGTTGGAAGGTCCAACGTCTCCCAAGCCTCAGCTTCGTCACTGACTTCATGACATTTGCAGCTAATATATCCTGGTAAGAAATAGAATTCATAATGCCTTGAACGCGCTGGAGATTCCCGGTACCTGAGGCAGAGAAACAGCCCCAGAGCATGATTGACCCCCCACCATACTTAACAGTAGGCAAGGTGTTCTTCTCTTTGTAAGCTTCATTTTTTCTCCTCCAGGCATAACACTGATTCATAGGCCCAAAGAGTTCCAGTTTTGTCTCATCACTCAGTTTCCCAGTTTAAGGGTTTGTCCAGATGATTTTTGGCATACTGGAGTCTATTTTTCCTGTGCCAGGTAGTCAGAAGTGGGGTGCGCCTGGGAGTTCTGGCATGGAGGCCTTCATCTCGTAGTGCGCGCCTTATTGTCTGTGACGAAACCTGCGTTCCCCCCTCTGCAATGTACTGTTGTAGTTCCTCAGCTGTTACCCGGGGGGTTTTCACCACTATACGCTTCAAATACCGGACAGCAGTTGCACACAGCATCCTCTTTCTACCATGCCCAGGTAGTGTTTCCACTGTGCCTTTAGCTTTAAACTTGCGAATTATGCTCCCAACTGTGTCTCTTGGAATGTGTAATGTCTTAGCTATTTTCTTATATCCATATCCTTTCTTATGAAGAGAAATTACCTCCTCCCTTGATTTCTTTGACCACTCCCTGGACTTCACCATGTTGCAAATACACCATTGACCATCTACAAGAAGCTGAGCGTCACGGTCTTTTTCAATCAGTTTAATTGTTGCTCGTTATGGTTCTAATCACATCTACAGGTGCTTTCAACACCTGATTGAAAAGACCTTATTCAAATTCTGTTCTTAAGAGTTATGATCTTCAAGGGGTTGAATAATTTTGTCAATGAGATACTAAGAGAAATGACACTGTTTGGTATGTTACAAACTATCATGTTGTAATTCAAGTTGTATTTGTCTATTTAATGCATCTTTATTTGACATGACTATAAACAAAATACGGAATAAATGTCCAACTTGCTAAAACACCAAAATTGTGTGGGGGTTGAATAATTTTGATCACAACTGTAGTTTCTGCATCCAGTGGCGCCCAGGTAAATTGAGTTTGAGATCCCTGGTTAAGACAGTACCTAGGGAATTTACAGTAAACAGAAATGAACTATGTGGATGATGTATCTGCATCAAACATCTTATTAGCATTGTTTTTATACTTTAAACCAGTGGTTCTCAACCTTTTTTCAGTGATGTACCCCTTGTGAACATTATTTTAATTCAAGTACCCCCTAATCAGAGCAAAGCATTTTTGGTTGAGAAAAAAAGAGATAAAGAAGTAAAATTCAGCACTGCAGCGCAAGGACACAACGGCAGTGACTAGGATGGCGGAAGTGGGGATCGAACCGGGAAGCCTCAAGTTGCCACTCTACCAACCGAGCTATACCGCCCCAAAATACAGCACTATGTCATCAGTTTCTGATTTATTAAATTGTATAACAGTGCAAAATATTGCTCATTTGTAGTGGTCTTTCTTGAACTATTTTGAAAAAAATATATAAAAAAAAACTAAAAACTTGTTGAAGAATAAATAAGTGATTCAATTATAAATAAAGATTTCTACACATAGAAGTAATCATCAATCAATCAAGAGATCCATCTGGATTCATGAACTTCATTCTAAACATTTCTTTACAAAAAGAGAAATCTTTAAAGGCCTACTGAAATGAGATTTTCTTATTTAAACGGGAATAGCAGGTCCATTCCATGTGTCATACTTGATCATTTCGCGATATTGCCATATTTTTGCTGCAGGGATTTAGTAGAGAAAACAGACGATAAAGTTCGCCACTTTTGATACTTCCTGAAAAAGCCTCGCCTTTACCTGAAGTCGCAGACGATGACGTCACATGTTGATGGCTCCTCATATATTCACATTGATTTTAATGGGAGTCTCCGACAAAAACAGTTATTCGGACCGAGAAAACGACAATTTCCCCATTAATTTGAGCGAGGATGAAAGATTCGTGTTTGAGGATATTGATAGCGACGGACTAGAAAAAAAAAAAAGTGTTAAAAAAAATAACGCGATAGCATTGGGACGTATTCCGATGTTTTTAAACACATTTACTAGGATAGTTCTGGGAAATCCCTTATCTTTCTATTGTGTTGCTAGTGTTTTAGTCAGTTTAATAGTACCTGATTGTCGGAGGGGTGTGTCCACGGCCGGGTGTTGACGCGCAGTATCTCAGGGGAGTCGACGGCAGCTATGGACGGTAAGAACTGACTTTTTAACCACAATTTTCTCACCGAAACCTGCTAGTTGAAATTTGGTCAGGGATTCATGATCCATAGTAAATTTTCACCTCCGGGAATTTTAAACAAGTACCGTAATTTCCGGACTATAAGCCGCTACTTTTTTCCGTCGTTCTGGTCCCTGCGGCTTATACAAAGGTGCGGCTTACGGTAACCAGGGGCGCGCACTACCAAGGATGCGCGAGACCGAGGCAGACATCTGGCGCCAGGTAACGAGAGCAAAACAAAGAGTAGGAGAGCGTCAGCGAGAGTTTGCGCAAAGGAAGTGTTCATGCAAACACCCTCAATATGGAAAACAAACGGAGAAGTGCATATGATGATGCTTTTAAGTTAAAGGCAATCGATCTGGCTGTCAAAGAAGGAAATAGAGCTGTTGCACGTACCCCTGACATCAATGAATCAATGGTGAGACGTTGGAGACGGCAGCATGAAGACTCCACTTTTACTGCCGTGTTACAGGCGAGCACTGTGTATTACTTTGCACCGTTGTATTATTTGTACTCTGCACGAATGCTGTTCGCCATGTCAAAGATATGAAAGTTTGATTGTATGATTGAAAGATTTATTGTTAATAAATGGGACGCTTTGCGTTCCCAAACAGTCATCTCTGTCCCAACAATCCCCTCCGTGGTAGCAGGAACCTCTATATACTACGGTAATTACATATCAAAACGCCTGCAGCTTATAGTCGGGTGCGGCTTATATATGGAGCACTCTGTATTTTCCCCTAAATTTAGCTGGTGCGGCTTATAGTCAGGTGCGCCTTATGGTCCGGAAATTACGGTAATCACCGTGTGTTTGTGTGGCTAAAGGCTAAAGCTTCCCAACTCCATCTTTCTACTGTGACTTCTCTAATTTTAATTGAACAAATTGTAAAAGATTCAGCAACACAATGTCCAAAATACTGTGTAATTATGCAGTTAAAGCAGACGACTTTTACCCGTGTGTGTGCGTAGCGCTCACACTTCCTAAAATCCCGTGACGTCACGCGTGCACGTCATCATTACACGACGTTTTCAAGACGAAACTCCCGGGAAATTTAAAATTGTAATTTAGTAAACTAAAAAGGCCGTATTGGCATGTGTTGCAATGTTAATATTTCATCATTGATATATAAACTATCAGACTGCGTGGTGGGTTTCAGTAGGCCTTTAACATCAATGTTTATGGAACATGTCCACAGAAAATCTATCCGTCAACACTGAATATTGCATTGTTGTATTTTTTTTCTCACAGTTTATGACCTTACATTCATATTTTGTTGAAGTATTATTCAATAAATATATTTTTAAAGTATGTTTGAATTGTTGCTATTTTTACAATATTCTTTTAAAAAAAAACCTCAAGTACCCCAAGGGGTACGCGTACCCCCATTTGAGAACCACTGCTTTAAACTAGACATTTTTTAAGTGCTGTGATGAAATAGCGACTTTTCCAGGGTGTAACCCGCCTTCCGCCCGATTGTAGCTGAGATAGGCACCTTGGCCCCCGCGACCCCTAAGGAAATAAGCGGTAGGAATGGATGGATGTTGTAAGTGATTTTGTCGACTAATAAATTGCGTAAATAACATCTTCATACGTTTATGTCACATATTACGGGCCAAAGTGAACTTAATCATTCTCTCTATGTCGTGTGGGTTTCCACAATAATATATTTTACAAACAGACGCCGCCATTTTAAACACCGCCGTTTGTTGCCACATCACCCAAAACGTAATTCTCTCGACATTTCACATTCGTCATAGAATGTTCATATTCATGAAAATAAACATGTGTAAATTTCACCGTATACTAACCTGAAAAGCAGGTAGATATTGACACAGGAATGAGGCACTGAAGCAATGTTTTTATCTTCCGACATCAGTCCGGCGAGGAGGCGGAAGTGTCCTCAAACATAGAAGTCCGGCGCGCGCGGCAGGCGTCAACACTTTGATTCCGCCAACCCCCCCCCCCACCCCCGTTTCTCCAGTATTAATGTTTTGTTTCACACCAAATAATGTAATAATTACTCCCGGTCCTCACAACGATATTAAACCGTAAACATATTTGGAAAATAAAATACTCCACCATATGACTAAATGATAAAATATCAAAACGCAATTGGTGGTCTAGTTTTAAGTGTACCACACTAACGTGTCATTCTCACATTTCTAACCTACTGTTACTATTTACCGTTTCATTGTCTCCTCCATTGCCATAATTAGTAGACACTGACCCCGCCAATGAAAAATGGAAAATCCATCTTTATACTGCCTCAGGTTTGAGAAGCAGGAATCTTCCAAGTGGTCATTGCGTCACGATATGCTGCTCAACTGACTGCAATACATATTGTGACCAGCAGGTGGTAATGGATAATAAGACGAACAACAGACAGACGGACAGAGCTGCGGGAATGCGGTACCGATATCTGAGTCAGACCAAATGGAGTCGGAAGAGAGGTAAACAGATTGGACTAGAAGGGCGACTGCAAGAAAGGATGGCCAAAGGAATGAGAGAAGACTAAATGTGACAAGAGCTTACGAGGATAATTTGGAAGATGAGAAGATTAAACAAACAGGTATAATAACCAATATACTCAGTATGGATTGAGGACAACACATTATGATTGGTAAATAATCGCCTATTGTTACACCTTCTCTTGTTTGTTTTGATCTGATAAACTCCCTAATCTATTTTGTCCAGACAACTGGAAAAAAACTGCATATTTGTAGATACATATATTCAAAGGTGACTGCATATAAAATATAGTGATTGGAGCATTAACTCATTGTGCAACAAAGTTTGGGCAAGGTGTTTAGGGCACGTCCAACCGGTAGGAGGCCACGAGGAAGACCCAGGACAAGTTGGGAAGACTATGTCTCCAAGCTGGCCTGGGAACGCCTCGGGATCCCCCGGGAAGAGCTGGACGAAGTGGCTGGGGAGAGGAGTCCGGGCTTTTTTGATTGATTGATTGATTGATTGATTGATTGATTGATTGATTGATTGATTGATTGATTGATTGATTGATACCTTTATTAGTAGCTACGTAAAAGTAAAAAACAACTTTATGACAAAAAACAAAATGAAAAACAAAAATAACATTCAAGGGGAACATTATCACAATTGCAGAAGGGTTAAAACCAATAAAAATCAGTTCCCAGTGGCTAGTTTTATTTTTCGAAGTTTTTTTCAAAATTTTACCCATCATGGAATATCCCGAAAAAAGGCTTTAAAGTGCCTGATTTTCGCTATCTGTAAATCCACCCGTCCATTTTCCTGTGACGTCACATAGTGACGCCAATACAAACAAATATGGCGGATAGAACAGCAAGATATAGCGACATTAGCTAGGATTCAGACTTGGATTTCAGCGGTTTAAGCGATTCAACAGATTACGCATGTATTGAAACGGATGGTTGGAATGTGGAGGCAAATAGCAAAAACGAAATTGAAGAAGAAACTGAAGCTATTGAGCGATCCCCTTCCAACCAACGATTGCATCTTTTGACCACTGGACCAACTTAAATATGTCGATTGGTAAGTGTTTGTTTGGCATTAAATGTGAGTGGATGAAAGGCTGGATGCAAATATAGCTACAAATGTACATACAGCTGGCCTAAATAGCATGTTAGCATCAATTAGCTGGCAGTCATGCCGCGACCAAATATGTCTGATTAGCACATGAGTCAATAACATCAACAAAACTCACCTTTGTGATTTCGTTGACTTTATCGTTGGAAATGCATCTGCTTTGAGTCTCGCAGGATATCCACACATCTATGTTGTAGCACCGCTATCGTCGGTAAAATGTGCAAAACAAACGAGGGACTTTCGCATCTTTTGACACTGGTGCAACTTGAACCCATCATTTGGTATGTGTTTGTTTGGCCTTAAATGTGGGTGGAGGGAAAGGCTGGATGCAAATATAGCTACAAATGAGGCATAACAATGCAATATGTACATACAGCTAGCCTAAATAGCATGTTAGCATCGATTAGCATGCCGTGCTAATCGATGCACACGTAAGCCAACTTGAAACCGTCCCTGATTGTATTGTTACACCCCCCGACAACACACCGACGAGGCATGATGTCTCCAAGGTACGTAAAACAGTCGAAAAAAATGGAAAATAACAGAGCTGATTTGACTCGGTGTGTGTAATAAGATTGAGAAAATGGCGGATTGCTTCCCGTTGTATCGTCACGGGTGAAAGGTCATCGCTCCGACAGCGAACAATTGAAAAGCGTTTTAATCGCCAAATTCACCTTTTCAGAGTTTGGAAATTGGTTAAAAAAACATATGGTCTTTTTTCGGCAACATCAAGGTATATATTGACGCTTACATAGGTCTGGTGATAATGTTCCCCTTTAAAGCGACATGGCACATCTTAAAAAGCTCCACTAACTCGCGTGATGACTTTATGAATTTGTTTAATGATCAAATTAGAGAGGAGATAAAAGATAATGCGTCCCAGCTCCAACTGGGTTCTATTAACACAGATACGAATGTATGTACGACGGATATTTTCCTCCTGCGGGATCCTGAGGCGTTACCAGGCCAACCAGGAGACATTGTCTCCCAAACGTGTCCCGGTTCTTTCCTTTCGCATCTTAATGGTCGGACGTGCCCTAAACAACTCCTTAGGGAGGCATCCAGGGTGGCGTCCCGAACCACCTCATCCGGCTCTTCTCGATGTGGAGAAGATGTGGCTTTACATTGAGCTCTGTCCAGATGACACAGCTTCTCACCCTTTCTCTAAGAGAGAACCCCGCCACCCAACAAAAGGAAACTTATTTCGACTGCTTGTTATCATAATCAATGGCCGGATCAAGTTTTGTTTAGTTAGGTTCTGTTAGTTTTGGACTCCCTTAGTTCCTGTTTTGGGCACTTCTGTGTTTGTTTTTGTTACCATGGGTAGTAATTGGTTTCACCTGCCTCTGATTAGTGCGTTCACCTGTTGCCGTGCACTAATCAGAGAGCTATTTATTCACGTTACTCGCCTGTTACATGAGTCTTTACTGTCTCCTAGCCTATGCTAACTGTTAGCTCCGAGTGTGATTGGCACGTGTTTCCTTCAACTTGTTTTTTGTTTTTGGTGCTTCTTTGATTGTTCAAAGAATAAAGCATGCTCCTATCTGCACGTCCTGTCCGGACTAGTCCGTTTGCATCCCGGGGGAACGAACCTCGCAGTAAGATGCGACCCGCACGTGACACTTGTACCCATGATCTTGTCTTTTTGGTCATTACCCAAAGTTCATGACCATAGGTGAGGACAGGAACGTAGATTCAACGGTAAATTGACAGCTTTGCTTAACGGCTAAGCTCCTTCTTCGCCACGATATTTTGATAGAGTGTCCGCGTTACTGAAGACGCCGCACCGATCCACCTGTCGATCTCATGATCTATTCTCCCCTCACTTGAAAAAAAGACTCCGAGACTTCTCAACCTGGGCAAGATCTCCTTCCCAACCCGGAGATTGCACTCCGCCCTTTTACCTGCAAGAAACATGGACTAGGATTTGGAGGTGCTGATTCCCATCCAAGTTGCCTCACACTCGGCTGTGAGCCGATCCAGTGAGATTTGAAGACCTTGGCCAGATGAAGCCATCAGGAGCGCATCATCTGGGCTGAAGACCTTGGCCAGATGAAGCCATCAGGACCACATCATCTGCAAAAAGCAGAGACCTAATCCTGCAGCCAACAAACCGAATCCCCTCGACGCCCTGACTGCGCCTAGACATTCTGTCAATAAAAGTTATGAACAGAATCTGTGACAAAGGGCAGCCCTGGCGGAGTCCAATTCGCACTGGAAACGGATTTTACTTACTGCGAGCAACACGGACCAAGCTCTTGACACCAATCATACAGGCAGCGGACCACCCCAATTAGATGGTTCGATACCCCACTCTTTGCACACTCCCCACAAGACTTCCCGAGGGACATGGTCGAAAGGCTTTCTCAAACTCCCAAGCATCCTCAAGGACCTTGTCGATATAGAGTTGGTTCACAGTTTTAAAGTGAAAGGGGCAGGGTAACCTTGAGGCCTAATTGGGAAGAACGGACCCCCGAATCTGAAACCTAGTAATGTTTTGTAACTGGACTTTTATTTTCGTCCCAGAATGTCCATAATGAACACCATGTCCTAACATCAGGGTGTCCACATGTGTTTGCAGTGTAATGCAATGGAGTGTTGCCAACTCCTCAGTAAGGAAAGCAGCTATTGGCTGTCCTAAAAGTGTGTAGAAGACATCATCGCCTATTTACATAATCTATTGTAAACGACACTGTAGGAGAGAGGAATAAATGTGACCTAAAAATGCTAAATGTGATTAGAGCTGCAAATAAACTCTCTTCTGTTGTCTTTTCTTCTTTAAATCTAAATCATTTGTTCTGCATCATTAAATGTTTGAATGTTACATTTGTTCAATAGGTTGGAGGGTTGTGACATTGACGAGCAAACAGAAACTATTGACTGGCTCTTTAGCATGAACTGTGTCAACTCATGAGCCTGTACTCTCTCCTCCAGGGATGGGAATAAAGATTTCCAAAATCATCTGACAAATTTTCAATCCTAAAAAGCGGCTGCACCCGAGTGCACATGGTGCACTTGCCTGCTAGGGGGGTCTGGGGGCATGCTCCCCCATAAAAAAATTGAAATCTATGTTAGCTTAGGATGCATTTCCTGCTATTTTGACTCCAAGTCTAACAATATTCTCCTGACCAATATTTCACATTTATTAGCAAATATTTTCATAAAAATGTATCATTTGATGAAATTTATGTATACAAGTTTACACATATATCAAATTTGTTGGATTAATTGTAAATAAGTTATCTCCATCCATCCATCCATTTCTACCGCTTATTCCCTTTCAGGGTCGCGGGGGGCGCTGGCACCTATCTCAGCTACAATCGGGCGGAAGGCGGGGTACACCCTTGACAAGTCGCCACCTCATCGCAGGGCCAACACAGATAGACAGACAACATTCACACTCACATTCACACACTAGGGCCAATTTAGTGTTGCCAATCAACCTATCCCCAGGTGCATGTCTTTGGAAGTGGGAGGAAGCCGGAGTACCCGGAGGGAACCCACGCAAACTCCAGAGAGAACATGCAAACTCCAGAGAGAAAGATCCCGAGCCTGGATTTGAACCCAGGACTGCAGGACCTTCGTATTGTGAGGCAGACGCATTAACCCCTCTGCCACCGTGAAGCCCAATAAGTTATCTAATTTTATTGAAATGTGATTGTTTTGTGCATTGAGTAGACAAGTAGAAAGGAAACTTGGTGTTGGATTGAATTTAGGTTGACCTACCCACTTAAACGAGGAATTTGCAGATGGGCCAGAGCATCCATCCATTTTCTACCGCTTATTCCCTTTTGGGTTGCGGGGGGCGCTGGCACCTATCTCAGCTACAATCGGGCGGAAGGCGGGGTACACCCTGGACAAGTCGCTACCTCATCGCAGGGCCAACACAGATAGACAGACAACATTCACACTCACATTCACACACTAGGGCCAATTTAGTGTTGCCAATCAACTTATCCCCAGGTGCATGTTTTTGGAAGTGGGAGGAAGCCGGAGTACCCGGAGGGAACCCACGCATTCACGGGGAGAACATGCAAACTCCACACAGAAAGATCCCGAGCCTGGATTTGAACCCAGGACTGCAGGAACTTCGTATTGTGAGGCAGTCGCACTAAACCCTCTGCCACCGTGAAGCCCTGGGCCAGAGCAATGCAGGATATTGCTAATCCTTTTGTTGCTATGTATTTGCCCGTGTTTAGTTCTCACCACAGGGGTTAGGTATCCAGCACAGCTGTAAATCCCCCTCCCTGAGTGCAGCTGTGTGTGCGTGCTTGTACTGAAAGGGCTTCCTTAAATGAATTAAAAAGGCGAGGAGACTGGAGAAAGTTTCAGAGTAAATTAGGAGCCTGTAACTGACAACTTGCTCCAGTTTCTCTCCTCGTACGTGAAAAGCAATCACTGGTTTGTCTTCTATTCTCTGTTTTGGTGTCCTTATAATGTCTCATAGTATTTGACCCTGACAACATTTTTGTACACTTTTGGATTATAGACAAAAATAGGCCTACAAATGGATTAACCAGAATTCTTCTCCGTAAACTCACTTGCCGATTTCGTGTGGGCAAAGCGTGCCACCTTTCCCCGAGATCTATAGTTCACAACGTCCTTGCAATATAGGCACTGAGCATGTCCCGGTTCATCGCACTTTGCAATGAAATCGCTGATCAGTTCGTCTACTTCGACAATATTGGGGTCTGGGGGACGAAGGCCCCCAGCCAGGTCCAGGGCGGTGCCCTGGTGGGGGGACAAGGTGGGCAACGCCCCCGTAGCTCCTGGTTTTTCACCAATTTAACATGCTAAAATGAACAAAGACAGCACCATTTGAAGAAAATATTTTAGTGTTTAAACTAAAGACATGAAAACATCATTAAAAGAACATACATAGCCCAATTATCCTAATGAATCACTGTATATGGTTCAGTCCCAACAGTATTTAGTCACTAATATTTACATCTTGTGTTCATTTCACATCCACAGGTGTCACATTGATCAGTGTTATTATCTACAGTTTATTTACAGTATTACCACATTACTTCAGTTCACTCCGCACATTTACTTGCTGGGAGAGCCCTAACATGAGCTTTCCTTGCAAATTTCTGAGCAGCCTGCATTTTCCTTTTGGTGTCTGCTTTTGTAGCTTCTTTTTTTGGATTTCACTGCCAACTTCTGCCTCTAGTATTATATGCAAATTTATTTTAAATAAATTGTTAACGGGAATCAATAATGCGACTCTTTTAATTTCTGTAATTTCATAATATATTTTCACGTGGCTTTTTGTTTTTAGAAAAAGCCATTTATATTTCGCAAAGCAATTGGTTAAAGGCCTACTGAAACCCACTACTACCCACCACGCAGTCTGATAGTTTATATATCAATGATGAAATATTAACATTGCAACACATGCCAATACGGCCTTTTTAGTTTACTAAATTGCAATTTTAAATTTCCAGGGAATTTTGTCTTGAAAACGTTGTGTAATGATGACGTGTATGCAAGATGTCACAGGTTTTTAGGAAGTATGAGCGCTAAGCACACACACACAGCTTTAACGGCATAATTACACTGTATTTTGGACATCTGTGTTGCTGAATCTTTTGCAATTTGTTCAATTTATATTGGAGAAGTCAAAGTAGCAAAATGGAGTTGGGAAGCTTTAGTCTTTAGCCACAAAAACACACGGTGATTCCTTGTTTAAAATTCCTGGAGGTGAAACTTTACTATGGATCCATGACCAAATGTCAACCAGCAGGTTTCGGTGAGAAAATTGTGGTTAAAAAGTCGCTTCTTACCAGAGAAAAGCTGAGCTTGCCCCGTCCACAGCTGCCGTCGCAGCTGCCGTCAACTCCCCTGAGACACTGCGCGTCAAGACACCCGTGGACACACACCTCCGACTATCAGGTACTATGAAACTAGCAACACAATAGAAAGATAAGGGATTTCCCAGAATTATCCTACTAAATGTGTCTAAAAACATCGTAATCCGTCCCAATGCATTTGCGTTTTTTTTTTTCTAGTTCGTCACTATCAACATCCTCAAACACTAATCTCTCATCCTCGCTCAAATTAATGGGGAAATTTTCCTTTTCTCGGTCCGAATAGCACTCTTTGTTGGAGGCTCCCATTATAAACAATGTGAATATGTGAGTAGCCCCCACACGTGTGACGTCATCGTCTGCGACTTCCGGTAGAGGCAGGGCTTTTGTCTTAGCACCGAAAGTTGCGAACTTTATCGTGGATGTTCTCTACTAAATCCATCCATCCATCTTCTTCCGCTTATCCGAGGTCGGGTCGCAAGGGTAGCAGCCTAAGCAGGAAAGCCCAGACTTCCCTCTCCCCAGCCACTTTGTTTAGCTCTTCCCGGGGGATCCCAAGGCGTTCCCAGGCCAGCCGGGAGACATAGTCTTCCCAACTTGTCCTGGGTCTTCCCCGTGGCCTCCTACCGGTTGGACGTGCCCTAAACACCTCCCTCGGGAGGCGTTCGGGTGGCATCCTGACCAAATGCCCGAACCACCTCATCTGGCTCCTCTCGATGTGGAGGAGCAGCGGCTTTACTTTGAGTTCCTCCCGGATGACAGAGCTTCTCACCCTATCTCATTTCGGCCGCTTGTACCCGTGATCTTATCCTTTCGGTCATGACCCAAAGCTCATGACCATAGGTGAGGATGGGAATGTAGATCGACCGGTAAATTGAGAGCTTTGCCTTCCGGCTCAGCTCCTTCTTCACCACAACGGATCGGTACAACGTCCGCATTACTGAAGACGTCGCACCGATCCGCCTGTCGATCTCATGATCCACTCTTGCCCCACTGGTGAACAGGACTCTTAGGTACTTGAACTCCTCCACTTGGGGCAGGGTCTCCTCCCCAACCCGGAGATGGCACTCCACCCTTTTCCGGGAGAAAACCAAATCTAAATCCTTTCATCAAAAATATGGCAATATCGCGAAATGATCAAGTATGACACATAGAATGGACCTACTATCCCCGTTTGAATAAGAAAACCTAATTTCAGTAGGCCTTTAACATTTAAAACAAACGTGTATTTCGCAAGCAAATATTTTTTAGCTTACCTCATTATTAACTACCCTGTCTGCAACTGAAGTGGGTTGTTTGGGTGGATCTTTCCTCTCAATGTCTACGGCAGTTGTCGATGTAAACAAAGGATGAAGTCCGTAAGGTTTGCTCACTTTTGGTTGCCATCCAAAAGTACCAGCTAGTGAAAAGTTTGTTTTCCTTGCTTAAAGTTGCTTCATATGTTTTTGGCGTTTCGCATGTACTTCCAAAGCCTTGAATCCATTGTCAATATCATCATGACACCACGTGCACAAAACGTTTCCGGGACGATCGATTTTCCGAACAAAATTGCCGAACAAAGTCGTAACTTCCTTCTTCCCAACAGTATCAGTAATTTCCCTTTCCATCCAGTCCCACCGAAACTTATTTTTTACATGTTTATCAATTTCTTTTAATCGTGAAGCGTCCTTTCTCTCGAGAACCGACATCGTTTACATTTGGAAAATGGCGGTAATAACGTCATCATTCATAACAGATATCCTGATTGGTCACAAGGAACATATCGACCAATCAACTACGGCGTAATATTATATTACGCCGTAGTTGATTGGTCGACACTTTTCCCCCCCCCCCCGAGATTAAAAATGACGGAATTCCGACTTTAGACGGAAAAATCACATGCCTGGCAGAGACAAAAACCACGAGTACCTAACCCCCCCTATAATTTTCTCCCCGGATTTAAACGATTCACAGAAATGATCCTGACGGCGCCAAAATCGGCGGAATTCCACGGAAAATTTCCATCCCTGCTCTTCTGACTGCAGCTGGGACTGCTGCGTGTGGCTACTGTCAACCTGTCAATAAACTTCAATAAAACTAAATATATCATAATTAGATATTGTAAAAACGTAAAACATGTTGGATAATATTGAAATAAATTCAGCAAAGGTAATCACATTTTTAGAAGTTATTAAAAATTAAGAAGTAAACTGGAATCTACATATACATCATATTCCAGGAAATATCAAATAGAACAAAATTCATACTCACAAATATTAACTACATTTAAAATGTTCCCAACTTTTGTTGAAGCATACATTGTTTATTGCAACAAAGGTCTGGAGACATACATATGAAACAATCATTAAACAATATTCATATTACATAAGAGAGTAATAAAGCCAATAGCATCAATTATCAAGACTCAACAAATTAATTACGAAGTCATACATTTTAAAAGTAAATGATCTCGTATGAAAGACAACTGCTCAAACTATGTATAAAGTAAATAATAATATGCATCCAGAAATGGTCCAGAAGATGTTTCAGATGTGATCCAGTAAATATTAACTAAGAGGGATTTATGCGTAATTAAAAGCAAAGGAATGAACAAATGTAAAGCAAATATAAACAACTTAATCTATGGAGTAATTTACAATTAGAAATGTAAATGTGTAACATTTATTTAAAAAACAATATATATATATATATAAAACCCTACTATGAAAGTATAGAAAAAGGTGAATTATGAATGTTTATTAGATGCAACTTTGGTTTTGCACTATTAACTCTCACCAAAATGTTCCCTTCATGTTGTACACAATGTCGTATATCAATTCATGTACATGACTGAAAAAGAGCAGTAATCTTACATGTCTTATCTCTTATCTTTAGCATAATAGATGGATTGCATTGTACACACAACAATGATGTCACACATGTTTTACGTGCAGATGATGTTAGAGAGTCAGAGTTTGTTGCTGCTGTTCTCACCAGCACACTTGTGTTTCTTACACTGGTACTTATAAGAGAATCTTTCATCACACACACTGCAACTCAACACTCTCTCTCCTGTGTGTATTCTCATGTGTGTTTTCAAATAGGTACTACGTGTAAAACGTTTACCGCATACTGAACAGATAAAAGGCTTTTCTCCAGTGTGGGTTCTCAAGTGTATTTTTAATTCGTGACTTTGTATAAAGCATCTACCACAACTTGAACATGAAAAAGGTTTTTCTCCAGTGTGTCTTCTCATGTGTGTTTTCAAAGGGGTACTACGTGTAAAACGTTTACCGCATACTGAACAGGAAAAAGGTTTTTCTCCAGTGTGTGTTCTCATGTGTAGTTTCATTTCGTGACTTTGCGTAAAACCTTTACCACAACCTGAACATGAAAAAGGTTTTTCTCCAGTATGAATTCTCATGTGTAGTTCCAAATTGTGACGTTGTGTAAAACATTTACCACCTTTTAAATGTTTTTTATCAGTGTGTAATTTTGTGTGCATTCTCAAATGTCCCTTCTGGGTGAATCTTTTACTACAAATTGAGCACATGAATGGTTTATCTGCAGTGTGTATTCTCATGTGTCTTTTCAAACCAGCACTTTGCGTAAAACATTTACCACATATTGAACAAGAAAAAGGCTTTTCTCCAGTGTGTGTTCTCATGTGTCTTTTCAAATCTTCACTTTGTGCAAAACCTTTAGCACATACTAAACAGGTAAAAGGTTTTTCTCCAGTGTGTATTCTCATGTGTCTTTTCAAATCTTCCCTTTGTATAAAACCTTTACCACAGATTGAACAAGTAAAAGGTTTTTCTCCAGTGTGCGTTCTCATGTGTCTTTTAAGACAACTAGAGCGTTTGAAAGTTTTGTCACAGTGAGAACATGTAAAGTGTGTGTTGTCAGTGTGACATGTCTTATCATCTTCAGAGTCTTCATCATCAGTGTCAGGAGAGTGAGACGTTGTGTCGTCACTATCTGATAGTGGAGCTAAGATCTTGTCTGCTTGTGATCCTCCACAGTGGTCTCCATCAGTTTCTGTTATGTGTTGAGTTGAGCTGCTGTTTGGAGGCTCCGCCTCTCTCTTCTTCTCACTTTCACCTTTGACCTCATCATCTTCACTCTTCACAATCACACCAATCACTGCAAATTCCTCCAAATATTCGAGTTGCTCTCCCTCCTGACTGATGCTGTGTTCCTCCCCTTCCTCTTTAATGTGAGGGGGCTGTGAAGCCTCCTCCATTGGGTACTCTTCTTTTTTAATGTGCAGAGTATGTGGCGCCTCGTCTTCCTTCTTAAGGTGGGAGGGCTGTGGCTCCTCCTCATCCATCCTGAAGCTCTACTCCTGTTGCTCAGGGAGAAGATGTTCTTCACAGAAGTCTGCAAGACACAAGAAGACAAAAATGTTTTAGAAACATCGAGCTACGCTCATTCAGACAATGCATTCAGTACGTTTACATACACTTCAAAAAAAGGGTAACACTTAAGTATAAGGAATATATTCACCATTAATTAGTTGCTAATTAACATGAAAATTAGTAGCATGTTGGCTTTTAATTAGTCATTAGTAAGTACTTATTAATACCTTATTATGCATGGCCTTATATAACCAGTATGCCATTAACCGAGTCATACCAAAGACTATAAAAATGGGACCCATTACCTCCCTGCTTGCCACTCAGCATCAATAATTGGAATTGGGGGTTAAATCACCAAAAATGATTCCCGGGTGTGGCCACCGCTGCTGCCCACTGCTCCCCTCACCTCACAGGGGGTGATCAAGGGTGATGGGTCAAATGCAGAGAATAATTTTGCCACACCTAGTGTGTGTGTGCCAATCATTGGTACTTTAACTTTAACTAACAGTCTTCCCTCAATAACTTCAGAATTATTGCTTATTAGTAACCCTAACCCTAACCCTTATATGTTCCATTAGTGTCCAAATAACTCTGAATTAAGTCTTTGTTACTTAGACTATGTTCCCCATACTAAAGTGTTACCAAAAAAAGTTCTACACTGTTTTGAAATCTCTGTGGCGCACTAACATGCTGCTCGTTGAAGGGGAACATTATCACCAGACCCATGTAAGTGTCAATATATACCTTGATGTTGCAGAAAAAAAGACCATATATTTTTTTAACCTATTTCCCAAGTCTAATTGGGTGAATTTTGGCGAATTAAACGCGTTTCTGTGTATCCCTTTCTGAGCGACGTCACATCGGTACTCAAAGCCGTTTTTCCCTACCACATCACACGCATAGAGTCAAATCAGCTTTGTTATTTCCGTTTTTTCGACCATTTTCCGATACCTTGGAGACATCATGGCTGGTTGGTGTGTTGTCGGAAGGTGTAACAACACAATCAGGGACGGATTCAAGTTGACATACGTACAATGTGCATCGATTAGCACGGCATGGTAATCGATGCTAATATGCTATTTAGGCTAGCTGTGTAACTATTGCAGCATTATGCCTCATTTGTAGCTATATTTACATCAAGCCTTTCCCTCCATCCACATTTAATGCCAAACAAACAAATACCAGTCGACGGATTTAAGTTGCTCCAGTGTCAAGAGATGCGAAAGTCCCTCGTTTGGTTTTTACCGGCGATGCTACAACAGAGATGGCACAGAAATGGCAAGAATGTCTGGATATCCTGCGACACTCAAAGCAGATGCATTCCCAACGATAAAGTCAACGAAATCACAAAGGTGAGTGTTGTTCATTTTATTGACTTATGTGCTAATCAGACATACTTGGTCGCGGCATGACTGCCAGCTAATCGATGCTAACATGCTATTTAGGCTACATGTATGTACATTTGAAACTATATTTACATCCAGCGTTTCCTTCCACCCACATTTAATGTGAAACAAACACTTACCAATCAATGGATTTAAGTTGATCCAGTGTCAATGCGAAAGTCCTGATCGGTTGGTCTGCACATTTTACCGGCAATGCTAAGACAGACATGCATGGCCAAATAGCATCAATAGCTATTCGCTCAATAGCTTCAGTTTCTTCTTCAATTTAGTTTTTGCTATCTGCGTCCATACTCCAACCATCTGTTTCAATACATGCGTAATCTGTTGAATCGCTTAAGCTGCTGAAATCCGAGTCTGAATCCGAGCTAATGTCGCTATATCATACTGTGCTATTCGCCATTGTTTGTATTGGAATCGCTATGTGACGTCACAGGGAAATGGACAGTGGCTTAGGCAAATAGCGAAAATCAAGCACTTTAAAGCTTTTTTTTTTTAGGGATATTCCGGGACGGGTAAAATTTTGAAAACAACTTTGAAAAATAAAATAACCCACTGGGAACTGATTTTTATTGGTTTTAACCCTTCTGAAATTGTGATAATGTTCCCCTTTAAAACAATATTCACAGGAAACAAAAACAAGCCTTGGCGGGGGGACTTTACTAGGAATGGGCAATTATCCAATATAGAATTACTAATAGAACCATTTTAAAACAGGCTACAAAGGCTACTAGCTTAATTGCTGGATTCATCCACCGATCCGGCTGTCGATCTCACGATCCACTCCTCCCCCACTTGTGAACAAGACTCCTAGGTACATGAACTCCTCCACTTGGGGCAGGGTCTCCTCCCCAACCCGGAGATGGCACTCCACCCTTTTCCGGGAGAGAACCATGGACTCGGACTTGGAGGTGCTGATTCTCATTCCGGTCGCTTCACACTCGGCTGCGAACTGATCCAGTGAGAGCTGAAGATCCCGGTCAGATGAAGCCATCAGGACCACATCATCTGCAAAAAGCAGAGACCTAATCCCACGGCCACCAAACCGGAACCCCTCAACGCCTTGATTGCGCCTAGAAATTCTGTCCATAAAAGTTATGAGCAGAATCGGTGACAAAGGGCAGCCTTGGCGGAGTCCAACCCTAATTATTAATTAATTGCTGGATTATGCAGTAAAATACTACATAATTTCCAGTGGTTTTTTTTCAAAACTATTATTATTTCTCCTCACTAATATACTGTTAATATCTGGTTACTTTGACTTACTGAGACTGAACACGTAAAAACTTACTCAACCCGGACATGGAAAGGAATGTGTTAGGGTCGGCACCGACCCGTTTTAGTTTTTAAATTAATAAAAGAACCACATACATTTATTTTTTTGCATCAAGGCTTTTTGACTTTGTCAGGAATCTCTATTTCAACAAAATAAAACTTTCTTTTTCCACTAAATTTTATGACCTTGGTGTTGTTAAGGTCGGTTTCAAGCAAGTTATAAAAATAAGATTATAACGCAATAATTAAAGCCAAAACTGAACACACTGACAGCCAGCTCCTCTTGCAATCATGTAAGCTTTGGGGATTCTCATTTTACCTTGTTATCCAGTACAAAAAAAAAAAAACTAAAGACGGGCATGTCCAGACATGTGAGGTCAATTCAGTATAGAGTTGGTGACTTGCAGAGTGCACATTTCCAATTTGCATGGTGCAAAAATGACAAAAAAAAGATTCACAGTGAGAGAAGTTCTGGATAATATTTTGGGTGAAAATGAGGGAGAGCACACAGAGCAGCATAGTGATACGGATGAACAGGTTTCTGAGGAGGTAGACAATGTGGAGTATCATCCAGAAGACACAGACACATCTGATGAGTCTGATGAGGAGGTCACCGTTGGTGAAGCTACAACCGCAGAGAGATTCAAGTCCAAAAATGGTAATGTCTGTTGGAGCTCAGTACTTCATGATTTACATGGCAGGGCAGCTGCTGCAAATGACCCCTGGAATCTCAAGGTTTGCTGTGACGAGAGTCACTGACATCAGGACATGTTTTGAGCTATTTATGACATTGTCACTAAAAAGAGTCATCATTGCTATGACAAATTTTGAAGGAAAAAAAGTCCATGGCGACATGTGGAAAGACATTGGATAAAGAATACCTGAATGCCTATATTGGTGGTGTTCTTTATCATTTATTTATTTATTCTTATTGCTGGGGTGTACAGATCCTGCAATGAGGCCACTGATAGTCTCTGGGACGCATCGACAGGCAGAAATATTTTCCGGGCAACAATGTCACTTCAGACCTTTCATATGATATCAAGAGTCCTCAGGTTTGACAACAGAGATACCAGATCAAGATCTGACAAGCTTTCCCCCATCAAGTATGTCTGGGACAGATGGGTGCAGCTCCTTCCACTGATGTTCAACCCAGAGCCAAAGGTGACAGTCAATGAACATCTTGTCCCTTTCCGGGGAAAATGCCCCTTCCGACAATACATACCCAGTAAGACAGGGAAGTACGGCCTAAAAATCTGGGCAGCCTGTGAGGCAAAATCTAGCTATACCTGGAATCTACAGATTTACACAGGCAAAGCTGTGAGTGGCATCACTGAGAAAAAATAAGGAAAACGTGTGGCCCTTGATACGACTACTGGACTGCAGGGTCACAATATTACTTGTGACAATTTCTTTATCAGCTATGACCTTGAACAAGAACTTCTCAGGAGGAAACTTATCATGGTGGGTACAGTGAAGAAAAATAAACCTGAGCTGCCTGCTGAAATCTTGCAGGTGAAGGACAGGGCTCCGCTTCCCTCAAAATTTGTTTTTGCAGACACCACCTCTGTTGTCTCATATTGTCCAAAAATAAAGAATGTGATACTTACAGTGGGGCAAAAAAGTATTTAGTCAGCCACCGATTGTGCAAGTTCACCCACTTAAAATGATGACAAAGGTCTGTAATTTTCATCATAGGTACACTTCAACTGTGAGAGACAGAATGTGGGGAAAAAAATCCAGGAATTCACATTGTACGAATTTTAAAGAATTTATTTGTAAATTATGGTGGAAAATAAGTATTTGGTCAACCATTCAAAGCTCTTACTGATGGAAGGAGGTTTTGGCTTAAAATCTCACGATACATGGCCCTGTTCATTCTTTCCTTAACACGGATCAATCGTCCTGTCCCCTTAGCAGAAAAACAGCCCCAAAGCATGATGTTTCCACCCCATCTTTCCTTAACACGGATCAATCGTCCTGTCCCTTTAGCAGAAAAACAGCCCCAAATCATGATGTTTCCACCCCCATGCTTCACAGTAGGTGTGGTGTTCTTGGGATGCAACTCAGTATTCTTCTTCCTCCAAACACGACAAGTTGAGTTTATACCAAAAAGTTCTATTTTGGTTTCATCTGACCACATGACATTTTCCCAATCCTCTGCTGTATCATCCATGTATCCATTTTGATATAAACTCAACTCGTCGTGTTTGGAGGAAGAAGAATACTGAGTTGAGATGAGAAACAAATTGGATGATAGATAATTGTTTTTTGTGTATTTTACAGCTGATTAAAGATATGGGTCAAAACCGACCAGTTAACATAAGAGATGGTAACAGAAACCTAACACAAGAGGAAGGATAAAACTTCCTGTTGTCACATGGTTCTATCTACACTTCAGCTAAAATGTACTAAACAGTTATTCTTGTGTTTGCTACTTAGCATTTTTTGTGGTTGGCACTAAAATGTAGGTCTGGCTCCAAAACCAAGCAGTTACAGGGGTAGCATCAGACATACCAACGCTGATACTGATACTTCATCCTTTCAAAATCATTGAATGATTCAATTTTTGGTCACAATTATTATCAGACAAAAAAACAGGATGGCCTTGTAACAATGTCAATTCAATTATTTCCTACTCATGGGTCTGATTTAAATCATTTGTTATTTGCTTTTAAAGTCCTTCTGTGTTCAGGGACCTGTTTCGCTAGTTAGAATGCTATAGTGCTTTGAGGATGCATTCTTCGGTTGGTCAGTGTCAAATTTGCATGAACATTTATCATTACATTAGTTTTTAAATCCCTATAGTCAGCCAAATTATTATTTATGTCGTATATCGTCTGTGTTGTGCAACCCTGGATGCAACTTTTTGTAGGCCTGGGCGATATCGATTTTATCGATAAATTCAACTTTTTTGTCATAGACCAGGGGTGTCACACTTGTTTTCGTCAAGGGCCACGTTGCTGTTAGGGCTGTCCTTCAAGGGCCACTTGTCACATTGAACAATATATGAATTTGCCTATACATTCGAATATTATATATTTTTTATGCACACTGTAAAAAACAAATCTGTATATTTTACAGCAAAAACTGGCAACTCACTCACGGGAACTTTACTGCAGTAAAAAGAGTTTTTTTTTAAACAACATTTTACAGTAAATGGAAAAACTGCCAGTTTAGTGGCTAGACTTTTACTGTTAATCGTACTGTTGAGTTTGAGTTTATCTCAAACATGCAAGCATACAACATGATACATCACAATTTCCAGCTTTCTGGAAATTGTAGTTTTACAACGTCTTACTGTAAATGGAAAAACGGCACCACTGTTTTCTGTTTTTTTTTCAGGCAACAGAGCTGCCAGTTTTTTACCGTCAACAAATGTGCGACCCTTTTTCCGTTTACAGTATGGTACATTAAAAACAACAAGCGTCGAATTTACCATAGAAAAAAAAACTCTCCATTGACAGAATTTTACTGCAATAAAGTTTTTTTTTATTTTAAGTGAATATGCTGTAAAAAAAAAAAAATAATAAAAATAAACACCATAAATATAACCCCTAAAACCTACAGTGAACAATTTGATGGTTTACTTGCTTTGAAATCATAGTTCAAGTATTTTTTTTTTTTTACTTGAACCCCAAAGATTGTTTGGAAAGTACGACGATACAATATTTGTTGCAATATTGGTTAATGTTAAAGTTGAAAAACGGAACGAACAAATGCATTTAGTCAGCAAAGATATGGTACCTTCCTTCAAGGGCCTTATAAAATGATGCAGCGGGCCAGACCTGGCCCCTGGGCCTTGAGTTTGACACCTGTGTTGTAGACGATTTAAAACATTTTAAAATGTTTTTTTCCCCTCCTCTTTCTCCAGCATACTTCCTGCCCCGAGGAGTTTCTGTAGTCCTCACACCTCACTCCTAGCCACTTCTCCAAAGTGGGGTGGCTCAGGGTGGAGGACACCATAAGACAACTTGCACTGAGCCTTGTCTATAAAATTCGCTACACCTCCCTGATACCGGAGGACATGTCAAACTACTTTCAGAATGTGAATGACTGCCATAACCACAATGTCAGGGGGAGCTCCACAAACCACGTCAAACCAGAATCCGATCTAGCAAAGGTCTTAACTCATTCTCCTTCTATGCCACATCAATATGGAATGCACTCCTAACAAGTGTAAAAAAAAATGCATCTCTATCTTCCTTCAAAACCACACTAAAAGAACACCTCCAGGCAGCTTCAACCCTAGCCTAACCCCCTCCCCCCACCACATCCCACCTCCCCGGATTGTAAATAATCAAATGTAAATGATCAAATGTACAGTATATACATGTTCTTTTGCTTTCTGAGCTCACTATGTTTACCGCTCGCTGTACATATCCTACGAAGTCATACCTACACTGTTACAATGTCCATTTCTCAGATGATGTCATTGTTGATGACTGAAGTGCTGATATCAACCAAACCTAACCCCCGCCACCCAGCCCCCTCCACATCCCACTTCCCGGATTGTAAATAATGTAAATCATTCAATGTATGTACTCTGATGAGTAACTTGTGTGATGACTGCATTATGCTGATAGTGTATATGTACACCATGAATTGATTAACGTGGACCCCGACTTAAACAAGTTGAAAAACGTGTTACCATTTAGTGGTCAATTGTACGGAATATGTACTGTACTGTGCAATCTACTAATAAAAGTTTCAATCAATCAAAACCTGCTCCTTTACTTCCATGGCAGAGATTCAAAACATGGCTAATGCTAACGCTAGCGAAAGCGAGACGTTTGTTCCAAAGAGAACTGTTGTCATTACTTTGGTTTTGCGGCAACAGTAGTGGAAGCTCATTCAATCTCTTTACTGACCAGAAGTAACAATCAAGTGAACGCATTCAGCAGAGCTGCTGGAACTGGTGACAAACTGCTAAGCTATCCCACACAACTGAGACTGAGCTAATGTTGTCGCTGAAGTCACACGTAACTTGGCAACAGGCCCCGCCTTTTAAAGGCACAAACTCAACTGTCTGCTCCAATATGAAATGTCTGTCACTTGCATAAGCCCGATTTTTCAATTTTTTTGGGGGAATAAAACAATTAATTTCCCGAGTAATTCATTACATTAATGAAAGAGTAACTCCTATAGTAATTCATTTATATTTGGTAAAGTAATGAGAAACTATAACTACTTTTTAAAAGTATTTTCCACCACTAAGACGAGTGAATGGAAAAAAGCTGGCGTTTATCCACTTGATTTTCCAAAAACTATAGTTTTCTTCATGTTTTACTTTTTTATATATTTGAATACAATATATAATAGTATTTTTTTTGCAGAAGTATTTTATTCAAGACAGAAATTGTTACGTTTTCACTATAAATCTCAAATAAAGTTTAAATACCAATGATTGTCACACACACACTAGGTGTGGTAAAATTATTCTCCATCAACCTTGATCACCCCCTGGGAGGTGAGGGGAGCAGTGAGCAGCAGCAGTGGCCGCGCCCGGGAATCATTTTTGGTGACTTAATCCCCAATTCCAACCCTTGATGCTGAGTGCCAAGCAGGTTGGAGATCATTATTTAATTGCATGTAATGTTGCATTTTTGTTAACACAATTATTTTTTCCAAGACATAAGTATTTCTTCCCCGAGGAAGCTCGTAATTTCGTTCACTGAAAATGATTTAATAAAAAGTACAATTTATATCTGGTCTAAAAAGAACATTATTCAAATTATGATTTTGCTAAAGCGGTGTACGCAGTGGCATTTCACACTGCTATTTTTTTGATAAAATAAAATAAAAACTTATTTTAAACTATCTCTGTCATTTGTATTTAAAAAAAAATAAATTTTACAACTAGGTGTAAAAAGCGGAAAATTGTATTTTGGGGGGGGACATGAGATTTTATTTTTATCGCTATACAGTCCTACTGCAGTGAATATGTTCGGGATTTCCCTTTTAAAGAGCAAAGTCCTCCCAGGGTCTGTTGTCCTAGTGACTGTCTGGATAAAGTGAGGAGACTATAACTTACAGAAAACCAATTTATTTTAAAAATAGACTAAGTTAAGTCCAATCAAACTTACCGTATTTTCCAAACTATAAGGCGCGTTTAAAATCCTTTTCCCCCCTCAAAAGTAGACAGTGCGCCTTATAACCCGGTGCGTCTAATGTAAGGAATAAGTTAAGTTTACCCTCCTCGAAGCGTTTTTATTTGGTACATAGTGGCATGATAAGTGTCACCAGTAGATAGCAGTCAAACATAAGATATAAGTATAGGCTGCACTATGAAAGCAATATGACTCAAGTAAACAGCACCAACATTTTATATATTCCATTAAAAATATAGAACATTACACATGGCGCTTAAAAATTCACCAAAATGTTTTAGTACAACTTTGGCAAGCTATGAAGCCGCACCGCTTGATGTGCTTCAACATACGAGTATTATTATGGTGTGTGTACAAGGTAAGACATTATCTGGCGTTTTGTTTCATAATATTATGCAAAAGCAGATTTTCTAACCTTCTGGTACCTGCTGATCTGTATTTGGAATCTTCATAAATCCTGAAAAATTGCGCGCTTCCGTCTTTGTATTTCGTGAACGCCGTAGTCGATAAGCTTCTTCCTTTTCTCTATCTTCTTGTTATGGGACATTCATCTGCCGCTGTTGCCATTTGTGATATAAAGCAGTGTAAAGTTCTTACTGTCAGTAAACTCGCCATGATTACAGAGTTCTGGTCTGATGTTTTGTCACGGTACACAATTCCGGTGTGATTGTTTCCAGATGAGGATATGATGCACAGTTATTGAATTAAGTAATTTAAAGGCCTACTGAAATGAGATTTTCTTATCTAAACGGGGATAACAGGTCCATTCTATGTGTCATACTTGATTATTTCGCGATATTGCCATATTTTTGCTGAAAGGATTTTGTAGAGAACTTCGACGATAAAGTTTGCAACTTTTGGTCGCTAATAAAAAAGCCTTGCCTGTACCAGAAATAGTAGACGATGTGCGCGTGACGTCAACGGTGTGAGGGCTCCTCACATTTTCACTTTGTTTATGAGAGCCACCAGCAGTAAGAGCAATTTGGACCGAGAAAGCGACGATTTCCCCATTAATTTGAGCGAGGATGAAAGATTCATGGATGAGGAAAGTTAGAGTGAAGCACTAAAAAAAAAAAAAAAAAAGAAAAAAAAAGGCGACGGCTCCAGGCGGCGGCAGTGGGAGCGTTTCAGATGTAATTAGACACATTTACTAAGATAATTCTGGAAAATCCCTTATCTGCTTATTGTGTTAATAGTATTTTAGTGAGATTATAAAGTCATAGCTGAAAGTCGGATGGCTGCGGTGAAGGCCAGTGTCTCTGAGAGAAGCCGAGGAGCCAAGATCACAGCTGTCTTTTTGAGCTGGAGGATGAGGTCGCGTAATCCACTCAAGTCTCTGGTATGACAACTTAATATCACAATTTTCCCATCCAAAAACTTGCTGGTTGACGTAGAGAAACATGTTCACTTGACCGCTCTGTGTTAAAGCTAACAAACAAAGAAACACCGGCTGAGTTTCTGTGCTAAAGGCAGCTGCAATCCACCGCTTTCCACCAACAGCATTCTTATTTGACAACATTATTATTAAATGAACAAATTGCAAAAGATTCAGCAACACATATGTCCAAAATACTGTGTAATCGCGCGATGAAAAGAGACGACTTTTAGCTGTAAGTGGTCCTGGGCTAAAATGTCCCCTCCAACCAATAACGTCACAAACACGCGTCATCATACGCATCATCATTTCGCGACGTTTTCAACAGGAAACTCCGCGGGAAATTTAAAATTGTAATTTAGTAAACTAAACCGGCCGTATTGGCATGTGTTGCAACGTTAAGATTTTATCATTGATCTATAAACTATCAGACTGCGTGGTTGGTAGTAGTGGGTTTCAGTAGACCTTTAAGCTAGGCGCATGCACACTAGCGTCGAAAAGCTCTAAAATCATGGCGGACAAACTACACAGACCTTGCTCAGGAGATTTCCACTGTGTAAACGGACCCAAGCGCTTGGTTTAATAAATTATAAATACACATTTAGCGCTAAAAATCTCCTATACAGTATGTGTATTTGGGTCCTTTTTTGTTCAGGAACAAAAATAATAAAAATAAACAATGTCTTATAGAATTTTTTCAAAGTTATTACAGGTTACCTCAAAAAACAATGTAATTTAAACATTTTTACTGAATGGGACACCCAAAATGTACATTAAAATAAAGAAAGCGGGATTTACAATCTTAACTATGAACAATAAAACACTGAATATTAACATATGAACGTTGCTCTTTTACTTCTCAGACCAGCTCCTCTATAGACATCTTTTACAATCAAGCAAAGCGCGACAAAAGCATAACAAACAGCAAAATATGGATATATTATAACTTTTATGCAGGATATTTATTGTAAAAATATGCTTCCGCATTTGTTCCTGATACATGTGTTTTGGGCTGGCTGCTCTGAAAACAAACCCCGCAGACTACTTTGTTCCTCGTCTGAGCTGCTGTGACATAGATTACCGCAACAACTCGTAAAAAATGCAAAATCACAGATTTCAACCATTGAAATACTTTCTATGGTTCAAGACTTACGGTAATTTAAAAACGCCACTGCACATCATAATGGCGACTACAGTTTTGATGTTAAAGGTAGAGATGTCCGATAATATCGGACAGCCGATATTATCGGCCAATAAATGCTTTTAAAATGTAGTATCGGAAATTATCGGTATCGGTTTCAAAAACTAAAATGTATGACTTTTTAAAACGCCGCTGTACGGAGTGGTACAAGGACGTAGGGAGAAGTACAGAGCGCCAATAAACTTTAAAGGCACTGCCTTTGCGTGCCGGCCCAATCACATAATATCTCCGGCTTTTCACACAAAAGTGAAAGCAAGTCATACTTGGTCAACAGCCATACAGGTCACACTGAGGGTGGCCGTATAAACAACTTTAACACTGTTACAAATAAGCGCCACACTGTGAACCCACACCAAACAAGAATGAAAAACACATTTCGGGAGAACATCCGCACCGTAACACAACATAAACACAACAGAACAAATACCCAGACCCCCTTGCAGCACTAACTCTTCCGGGGCACTACAATATACACCCCCCGGTACCCCCTTGCACCCCTCCCCCCAACTCAACCCCGCCCACCTCAACCTCTCTCAGGGAAAGCATGTCCCAAATTCCAGGCTGCTGTTTTAAGGCATGTTAAAAATATAATGCAGTTTGTGACTTCAATAATAAATAAAAAAGCATGCTGGCATTTTTTTCGATAACTTCAGTTGATTTATTTTGTAAAACCTTGTTACATTGTTTAATGCATCAACCGGAGCATCATAACAAAATTAAGCATAATAATGTGTTAATTCCACAACTATAGATATTGGTATCGGTTGATATCGGAATCGGTAATTAAGAGTTGGACAATATCGGAATATCCACAAAAAAACATTATCGGACATCTCTAGTTAAAGGTCTAAAAAAATTATGTAGAATGTTGGGCCGGATTGAAAATCTTAATGTGGCCCGCGGGCCGTATTTTGCCCAGGTGTGCACTACGCACCTAGTGACATCAAACAGCAACATGGCGAAGCCCGGGCGAAATAAGCACTCACCACTTAACAAGAAATGATCGCAGCAGTGTTACTCGTAATAATTCCGAAGTATCTTCTTCATCAAGTACATGACAATACAAGCAATATGCTGAAACGTTTGAGCACATAGCATGCAATAACTATAAATGAATGTAGCATTTCAGAACCACACTGATCTCATCACAGGCAGCACTTATCTGGTGTAAATACAACAGGTACTAATACCGCCTTTAATGTTAGCGCTGTTACCTGTTAAATTGAAATGAAGGCCTTCTCATTCAGATGCACATGAGGAGATATATTCTGACTGGTTTCAAAGCAGGCAGTGATGGCTCCATTTCACGTCTGCCGCTAGCAGGAAAGAGTACTACTCGGCCAGGAACGACCAACGTCACCCTAAGTTTGAGGTAAAAAAAAAAGCTTACAACAAGTTGCCACATAAATGCCGCTTCGGTAAGTGAACGTTCAAAGGTAGTCAGAGAAAAAAGTCGCAAGTTTCACTCAGTCATTATATTATACAGGTGAAACTCCCATCCATCCATTTTCTAACGCTTGTCCCTCTCAGGGTGGCGGGGTGGCTGGTGCCTATCTCAGCTGCGTTCGGGCGGAAGTCGCCACCTCATCGCAGGGCCAACACAAGTAAACATTCACACTCACACAAAAGAACATTACATACAAAGTGAGATTATGTATTAAACTTTTTTTGAATTGCAGTTTTTGAAAACCCAACATTTTCTGAGATTTCCAGTTCAATGTTTTCATAAGCTGTAAGCAATTAACATTATATCAAAAGAAGGCTTGAAATATCTTGTGTTGCATGTTATGAGCGTATGTCATTAACAGGGCCCGAATTTGACCACGGCAACTGCGGCAAAAGCCGCGACCGCCCTGTCCTTTGCCGTAATGCCCTAAAGCAGGGGTCGGCAACCTGAAATGTTGAAAGAGCCATATTGGTCCAAAAATACAAAAACAAATCTGTCTGGAGCCGCAAAAAATTAAAAGCCATATACCGCCTTCCTTCCGAATGCAGCTGAGATAGGCTACAGCGACCCCGAACGGGACAAGCGGTAGAAAAATGGATGGATGGATTACATACAGATAGTGTGTCATGAGATATAAATTGAATTAAGAGGACTTAAAGAAAATTAAATGACCTCAAATATACCAACAAATGAGGCATAATGATGCAATATGTACATATAGCTAGCCTATACAGCAGGGGTCACCAACCTTTTTGAAACCAAGAGCTACTTCTTGGGTACTGATTAATGCGAAGGGCTACCAGTTTGATACACACTTAAATAAATTGCCAGAAATAGCCAATTTCCTCAACTTACCTTTAATAAATACATCTATATATATATAAAAAAATGGGTATTTCTGTCTGTCATTCCGTTGTATATTTTTTTCCTTATACGGAAGGTTTTTTGTAGAGAATAAATGATGGAAAAAACACTTAATAGAACGGTTTAAAAGAGGAGAAAACACGGAAAAAATGAGAATACATTTTTTAAACATAGTTTATCTTCAATTTCGACTCTTTAAAATTCAAAATTTTACCGAAAAAAAATGAAGAGAAAAACTGACTAATTCAAATCTTTTTTTAAAAATTAAAAAAATGTTTTACGGAACATCATTAGTAATTTTTCCTGATTAAGATTAATTTTAGAATTTTGATGACAATTTTCAAATAGGTTAAAATCCAATCTGCACTTTGTTAGAATATATAACAAATTGGATCAAGCTATATTTCTAACAAAGTCAGATCATTATTTCTTCTAGATTTTCCAGAACAAAAATTTTCAGATAAATTCAAAAAACTTTGAAATAAGATTTAAATTTGATTCTACAGATTTTCTAGATTTGCCAGAATAATCTTTTTGAATTTTAATCATAGGTTTGAAGAAATATTTCACAAATATTCTTCGTCGAAAAAACAGAAGCTAAAATGAAGAATTAAATTAAAATGTATTTATTATTCTTTAAAATAAAAAAAAAATAATACTTGAACATTGATTTAAATTGTCAGGAAAGAAAAGGAAGGAATTTAAAAGGTAAAAAGGTGTATGTGTTTAAAAATCCTAAAATCATTTTTAAGGTTGTATTTTTCCTCTAAAATTGTCTTTCTGAAAAATCCAAGTAGCAAAGTAAAAAAATAAATTAATTTATTTAAACAAGTGAAGACCAAGTCTTTAAAATATTTTCATGGATTTTCAAATCCTATTTGAGTTTTGTCTCAGAATTAAAAATGTCAAGCAAAGCAAACCAGCTTGCTAGTAAATAAATCCAATTTTATTTACCAGCTCACTGGTAAGTGCTGCTATTTGAGCTATTTTTAGAACAGGCCAGTGGGCTACTCATCAGGTCCTTACGGGCTATCTGGTGCCCGCGGGGACCACGTTGGTGAGCACTGCTATATAGCATGTTAGCATCGATTAGCTTGCACCAAATATGTCTGATTAGCACTCCACACAACTCAATAACGTCAACAAAACTCACCCTTGTGCATTCACTCATGCACAACGTTAAAAGTTTGGTGGACAAAATGCGACAGAAAAAAAAGTGGCACAAAACACTACTAGAAAGTCGGAGAAAGTTGTACATGTAAACAAACTCTGGTGAGTTCAAGGACCGACAAAATTAGTAGGACAAAACGGTGCTCGCCAAATACTCGAATCAGTGAAGCATATTTAATGTAAGCAGTGTACTTTATGACAATTAGGGAGGTTTGTGTCATGTTTGTCCTCCGACAGAAACCATATTAAAGCTAAAAAATGTTTTTTTTTGTATTTTT
Organism: Nerophis ophidion; assembly: GCF_033978795.1. Classification (NCBI taxonomy): domain Eukaryota; kingdom Metazoa; phylum Chordata; class Actinopteri; order Syngnathiformes; family Syngnathidae; genus Nerophis; species Nerophis ophidion. The sequence goes on along the minus strand of NC_084616.1, from coordinate 21,536,682 downwards.
TCCCCCTCTGGGACGGTGCTAAAGAGCGGCATGCGGCTCTAGAGCCACGGGTTGTCGACCACGCCCTAAAAAAATTGACCAACATCGACGGCAAGAACATGCCGTGACCGAACTTGACCTATTTACTTGTTAATGGACGAGGGATAGGTTGACTGGCAAGACTAAATTGGCCCTAGTGTGTGAACGTGAGTGTGAATGTTTATCTGTGTTGGCCCTGCGATGAGGGGGCGACTTGTCCAGGGTGTACCCCGCCTTTCGCCCGAATGCAGCTGAGATAGGCTCCAGCACCCGCCGCGACTCCGAAAACGACACGCGGTAGAAAATAGATAGACAGGTGGATGTAACAATAAACTGTGTAATGATCATTTACGATAAAATTCCAGACAGTTAGTAATATGTCTAAATTTTTAATTACCAAAACCCCAGCATTAATTAATGCATTTTAGGCAACACCAAGTCAGGCGATTGCGCAGTAGTGTCGTTTGGCTTTAAAATCATGGCGGACAAGCTACACAGACATTGCTCAATAGATTTCCCCCCGGAGTAATCGGAGCCAAGCGATTGGTTTAATGTAATTTTCCCTCAATTCCCGGCTGTGTTTGGATGGAGACAGGTGTGGACAATATTGGAGACCGGCGCACTTGTCCCCACACTAAAGGTATACAGTGAAGGAGAAAAACTATTTGATGTGGCTTTTATTTTCTCAATACAGCAACAATCAGCTGCTGTGACTGGGAGCTAATGAGGTGAGGAAACATGCAGCAGAAGATGTGTCGTGAACGTTGTCACAATTAGTTTATAAAGTCTTTAGTTTGTTTACTGTGATGATCTCACGTCCTTTATTTAACTGCAAACTGTTTCAGTGTTCCAATACGATCAACACGAGCTAAAATGTTTTGTCATCTCAATCGGACTGAACGAAGGCTGTGAAGATTGTGTATTCACCGTGAGAGGTGTACTACTCTTTTTTTCTACCGAGAGTAAAAAGCGGTTAAAAAAATTATTTAAAAAAAAAACAGATTTAAAAAATAATAATTAGAAATGCTGTATTTCCTTGAATTGCCGCATGGCATAGAGCAGTGGTTCTCAACCTTCTTTTAGTGATGTACCCCCTGTGAACATATTTTTATTCAAGTACCCCCTAATCAGAGCAAAGCATTTTGGTTGAAAAAAATAGATAAAGAAGTAAAATACAGCACTATGTTATCAGTTTCTGATTTATTAAATTGTATAACAGTGCAAAATATTGCTCATTTGTAGTGGTCTTTCTTGAACTATTTGGAAAAAAAAGATGTAAAAATAACTAAAAACTTGTTGAAAAATAAACAAATGATTCAATTATAAATAAGGATTTCTACACATAGAAGTAATCATAAACTTAAAGTGCCCTCTTTGGGGATTGTAATAAAGATCCATCTGGATTCGTCAACTTAATTCTAAACAAAAAAAGAAATCTTTAACATCAATATTTATGGACCATGTCCACAAAAAAATCTATCCGTCAACACTGAATATTGCATTGTTGTATTTTTTTCACTGTTTATGAATTTACATTCATATTTTGTTGAAGTATTATTCAATAAATATATTTATAAAGGATTTTTGAATTGTTGCTATTTTTTAGAATATTTTTAAAAAAATCTCACGTACCCCTTGGCATACCTTCAAGTACCCCCAGGGGTATGCGTACCCCCATTTGAGAACCACTGGCATAGAGTATGCGCCTGCCTTGAATTACTGCCGGGTCAAAATCGCTTTGCAAAATAATTAGCGCATGCTTAGTATTGCCGCCTAGTCAAACTCGTGACGTCACGAGTGACACTTCCCCTGTCATCAGGCTGATTTCAATACGGGTAATTTAAAATCGCATAAAGGGAAGAAGCTATTCGGTAGGATTTAAAGGGGAACATTATCACAATTTCAAAAGGTTTAAAAACAATAAAAATAAGTTCCCAGTGGCTTGCTGTATTTTTTGAAGTTTTTTTCAAAATTTTACCGGTCCCCGAATATCCCTAAAAAAAGCTTTAAAGTGCTTGATTTTCGCTATTTGCGATGAGACTATCCATGTCCCTGTGACGTCATACAGTGCTGCCAATGTAAACAAACAATGGCGAATACCACAGCAAGATATAGCGACATTAGCTCGGATTCAGACTCGGATTTCAGCGACTTAAGCGATTTAACAGATTACGCATGTATTGAAACGAATGGTTGGAGTATGAAAGTATTGAAGAAGACACTGAAGCTATTGAGCCAATAGCTATTGAGGCTATTCATAGCCATAGCATGGCCGAATAGCTGCATTAGCATCGCCGGTAAAATGTGCGGACCAAACGATCAGGACTTTCACATTTTGTGATAATGGAGCAACTTAAATCCGTCGATTGGTAAGGGTTTTTTTCGCATTAAATGTGGGTGGAAGGAAACGTAATATAGTTGCAAATGCATCTGCAGGTTATCCATACATCTCTGTGCCATGTCTGCCTTAGAACCGCCGGTAAATAGCATGTTAGGATCGATTAGCATACCATGTTAGCATTGATTAGCTGGCAGTCACGCCGCAACCAAATATGTCTGATTAGCACATAAGTCAACATCAACAAAACTCACCTTTGTGATTTCGTTGACTTTATCGCAAATGCATCTGCAGGTTATCCATACATCTCTGTGCCATGTGTGTCATCGCCGGTAAAATGTGGAGACATTCTGGCACATTCAACGGGGGTCTGGCGGGAGACACTTTCGCATCTTCGGGCCAGTGGTGCAACTTGAATCCCTCCCTGTTAGTGTTGTTACACCCTCCGACAACACACCGACGAAGCATGATGTCTCCAAAGTTCCAAAAAAATTGTCAAAAAAACGGAAAATAACAGAGCTGAGACCCGGTGTTTGTAATGTGTTGAAAATGAAAATGGCGGCTGTATTACCTGGGAGATGTCACGTTCTGACGTCTTCGCAAAAAAAGCGAAGAGTTCGGAAATCGGTTAAAAATATATATGGTCTTTTTTCTGCACCATCAATGTATATATTGAAGCTTACATAGGTCTGGTGATAATGTTCCCTTTTAAGGTCCAAGCTTACATCACATTCCAATTTTTACTGCATGCCTTTGGTAAGTGCTGGAGTGAGAAGAGGTTTTAAAATAATTAGCGCATGCTTATTTTTACCGCATGCCTTTGGTAAGCGCAGGAGTGAGAAAGGGTTTTAAATTAATTAGCGCCCAGGCGGCAATACAAGGAAATACGGTATATACAAAAAAAATAATTTTAAATATGGGATTTCCCGCAGGCCGGATTATGGACATAGTTTGGGGACGTGCATCATCTTCAGACGTACACCCACATTCTTACAAACAACATATTTAAGAATGGTGCTAATAAATAAATATACAGTTAGTAAACATGTGAGAGTAAGAAGTAAACAAACCTGTCCTGTGTAACACAACTGGATGTTTCTTGAAAACAGCGTCCAGTAGTTGATGTTGTCTCTTGTTCTCTTTTGTTGGACAACGTTCCTCCTCGTACTCTATCGTCCTTTCACACAATCACAGCACTTTACACTCACACTTTATCTCTGCTTAGCGATATTTTTGATAACTAGTTCTGTGTTCTTAATCCGCGCATCGTTGTACGAACATGTCGCTTTTTTGTTAGCAGCTAACACGCTAAGCTAGCAAACTAAGATGGCTAACAACTAGCTTTGGTTAACTAGAAAGCACGAGAAGCGTCAAAGGGCGCTCGAATTAATGCATCCGGATAAAAACAATTATTGACGATGTTTACTCCATTAAACGACATTTTATGTGCCAACGTTTAGGCCTTCTCCATCAACCGCCATTTTGCTTTTACCGCATTCTTCTTCTTCGCCATTTGTTGGTTTAATGGCGGTTGGCAAGCAACCTTCTGGTGTGCAATACCGCCACCTTTAGATATGGAGTGTGGACCGAGAGGGAACCCTGCTTTATATTATTTTATTTCATCCATCCATCCATTTCTACCGCTTATTCCCGTCCTCAGAAAAATACAATTTATATCTGGTCAAAAATAACATTATTCAAATGATAATTTTGGTGATGCGATGTTTGCAGTGTCATTTCATTACTATTTTTTTTTTAATAAAATAAAAACTTGTTTTGAATTATCTCCGTCATTTGTACTTCTTATACAAGTAGGGGTAAGTAAAAGTAAAATGGTAAATCGAAGTTTGTGGGGGGAAAAATCTGAGAAAATATTTTTAGGCATATTGCTATACACTCCTGCTGCAGTGAATATGTTCTGGATTTCCCTTTTAAAGAGCAAAGTCCTTCCAGGGCCTTTTTTTCCTAGTGACTGTCTGGATAGACTGAGGAGACTTTATATATTGGGGCGGTACGGTTGGTAGAGCGGCCGTGCCAGCAACTTGAGGGTTGCAGGTTCGAAACCCCGCTTCTGCCATCCTTGTCACTGTCCTTGGGCAAGACACTTTATGCACCTGCTCCAAGTGCCACCCACACTGGTTTAAATGTAACTTAGATATTGGGTTTCACTATGTAAAGCGCTTTGTGTCACTAGAGAAAAAGCGCTATATAAATATAATTCACTATAGTTTGCGTGAAACACTTTATGGACTAAGAGAAGTAACTAATTTTTACGGGTGATTCGACAGAATGCCGGCAAAACACGGTTGCAAAGCCACGTTGCAAATACCAGACGTTAGGGCTGGGCGTTATACCGAGTTTGTAAGATACACCGATATATTTTTAAACAATATATAGAACCTTTATTTAACCAGATAAGAAACCCATTGAGATCAAGATCTCTTTCACAAGAGTGACCTGGCCAAGAGGTCAACAGCACATGTCACAGAGCAGTTTCCAAAAAAAGTAATAAATCAAGACATACATTTTAAAATACATAAAAGAGAACTGTAAAACAATAAAGATTTACACCTTTTAAAAACACAGGCACTGTGCAAAAGTCTCTTGCTCTCCGTCCCTCAGGACAGAACGGAAATCTCCAAATGGAAGTAGGTCAGTGAGTTTCAGTTTTGTTGCGATGCATTCTATGCCATAGGGGCAGCAATGCCAAAAGCTCTTTTGCCAAATTCAGTCCGTACACGGGGAACCGTTAAAACATACAAATTGTTAGAACGTAACGCATCAAAGCTGTTTTTTCTTTGTAACAGAGTACACAAGTATGGAGGTATTAAACCTAAAATAGCTGTATAAATGATGGTCAGTCAATGTGTGTATCTGTGTGCACTCAATGAAGATAAGTCTGACTTCCTATACAGTTGAGCGTGGCGGGTGAGACTACGACAGCCAGTAACAAATCTTAGAGCTGAGTGAAAAACAGTGTCCAAGGACTGAAGGCATTAAGATGAAGCAATCAAATAAAGCACGTCTCTATAATCAATAACGGGCAAGGTTAGTCGCTGTCACCAATTTCTTTCTGACTTTAAGAGAGAAGCAATTTTTATTTATAAAAAATGAAACCAAGCTTTACCCTGAGCTTAGAGACCAAGTTGTTAATGTGGGCTTTAAATGAAAGCTTCTGATCAAGAGTAAAACCCAAGTACTTGTAATTTAAGACCTGCTCTATAGGGTTTCCATTTGATGTTACAATATTTGGAATATTTTCCATTAGCACCCTTGAATGAGAGAAAACCATTACCTTGTTTTTATCTGTATTTAAAACCAATTTAAGATCAAATAAGCAAGCCTGGATGACATCAAAAGCAGCTTGTAAAAACTCAAAATACTGAGTGATGGAGGTTGAACAGCAATAAATAATGGTGTCGTCTGCAAAAAAATGGTACATTGCGTTTGACAGATTATTGCAAAGATTATTTAAGTAGATCGAAAATAAAATGGGCCCCAGCACAGAGCCTTGTGGAACTCCTTTGGTAATGTCCAGTAATGAAGAGGTCGTCCCAGCCACCTGTACACTTTGTGTTCTGCTGGAAAGATAGTCTGTGAACCAAGCAGCTGCATTTTTAGATAATCCAACGTGATGGAGAGCTTCACAAATGAATAAATAGGGCGACACAGTATTTCTTGCCGTCTACAGCCTCGATTAAATCATCAACCTTAAGAGTAGCTGTAATAGTGCTATGCTGTTTTCTAAAACCAGATTGAAATGGAGATAAAATATTGTTCAATTCTAAAAAAATCATTTAGCTGGTTACTGATGATCTTCTCAAACAATTTTGCTAAAATGCATAATTTAGAAATTGGTCTGTAATTATTTATATTTGTGGGTTCACCCCCTTTTAGCAGGGGAAGAACAAAGGCTGATTTCCAGATTTTTGGAATGCTTTTACTTGGTGATGGGTCCGGCAACACCGACGCGTCGAGCTCATAGAGTAAAACCCTGTGTCGGTGCGCGTACCGCTTTTCGAAAGTCACGTGACCGATCATGAGCTGTTTCGATCACGTGACCGTTACGCGAACTGTGTCGCAGTGACTCCTGCGCGCCAAACTGTGTTTATAAGGAAGCGCATCTGTCAACGAGATGCTGCTGCCAAGAGAATCGCCGCACTTCTGTCGTTGGTCATTTGTAATTTATCATAATTTCCGACGTGTGGGAATATTTTGATCATATATCGGAAAAAAAAGTATTTGTGTTAATTTCGTTGTCGTTTCAACCTGTTCTCTCAAAGTTTCTACTCGATCTGTATAGTAGGTCTGTAACGGTACGTGTTTTCATGATGAACCGTTTCGGTAGCTCAGTTGGTAGAGTGGAGGGCTGTAGATGCTCATGTTGAGTTCCTTGGGGCTCTGGTTCGAATTCAGCTCGATGGATAACTCATTACATTTTTACCATGAATTGATTAACGTGGACCCCGACTTAAACAAGATGAAAAAATTATTGGGGTGTTACCATTTAGTGGTCAATTGAACGGAATATGTACCCTACTGTGCAATCTAGTAATAAAAGTTTCAATCAATCAATCAACAGTGCGTATTCAGAGCGCATGTGAAAAAAAAAAAAAAAAAAATAATAATAAATAATTCCCAGTCCACAAGTATCCTCATTGACAATATGTTCTTAAATTTACATGTTATGATACATGTTCACATTATTTATTGACTGTATCCAAAAAAGATAAAAAATATATTTTTATTTAAATTAATATATTAAATAATCCTAAATGAAATACAGTGACTTGGTTTATATTATTGTATATACTAGGTCAGGGGCCGGGAACCTTTTGGCTGAGAGAGCCAAGAAGCCAAATATTTTAAAATGTATTTCCCTAAGAGCCATATAATATTTTTTTTAACACTGAACACAACTAAACGCGTGAATTTTTAAGTAAGACCAACATTTCCAGAGTATAATAGGTCTTTTATTCTTTGTATCAACATTGTTATTCTGAAGTTAACTGTGGAGGGAGCGTGGCCTGCGGGCCTGCAGCAAAGCGGGATGTTGCCAGGACCGGCCTCGAAATCAGCGACAGGTGCGTAGATGGCCCACCTGGGCCTTGTTATCTAATCACCTGTTGCTCTGTTATAAGCAGCAGCCAGGAGGAGGGACGGGATTGAGGCTGGAGCCAGAGCGCGAGTGAGGACGAAAGAGAAAAAGACAATTGCTGGAAAGCACCTGAGAGAAAAAAAAAAAAACAATATTGTAACCCTAAAACAGGCTCTTGGTGGTCTGAAGAACCCCCAGGAGGGCAAGCCCCACACTAACCAAAAATAAATAAATTACTTCTTACTATTAATGCAACTTCTTGAACATAAAAAAGCATGAGCATGTTTTATATTTTGAACGTTATTTTTAACACTGTGATTACAAGTGAAATTATTCATTACTTATCGTGTTAAGCAATGTCAGCTCAGATTTATCCGAGAGCCAGATGCAGTCATCAAAAGAGCCACATCTGGCTCTAGAGCCATAGGTTCCCTACCCCTGTACTAGGTCATAAAATCAGTGTCAGCTGAGTCGGTCCATAGGTTGCCTGAAGGGATTTTTAATGTCCAGCAGATGTCAGTATTTAGTGACACAGTATTGACACAGTATCAATACAGTTTTGCAATGTGTCGAAACGCTACATGACGCCTCATCAACCCACCATTACTTTTACTTGTTAGACTGGGGTTAAAAATATGCGAGAGAGGCTCAGCAATAAAATATGAATTAAGAAAAATATCTTATGGCCTGAGCTGTTTGCTTACAAGCTTTTTTAAATTTCCATCCATCCACTTTCTACCGCTTGTGCCTTTTGGTGTCGCGGGGGGTCGCTGGAGCCTATCTCAACTGCATTCGGGGGGAAGGCGGAGTACACCCTGGACAAGTCTCCACCTCATCGCAGCTTTTTTAAATTGATCTTTTCTATTTGGTCTTATTGGAACCAAATTATAATAAAAACTATAAATACTATTTTAATATAATGTGCTTAGTCCATAAGTACACAAACGTGGTCTTACTTGTGGCCTCCTACCGGTCGGACGTGCCCGAAACACCTCCTTAGGGAGGCGTTCGGGTGGCATCCTGACCAGATGCCTGAACCACCTCAGCTGGCTCTTCTCGATGTGGAGGAGCAGCGGCTTTACTTTGAGTTCCTCCCGGATGGCAGAGCAGAGCTTCTCACCCTATCTCTAAGGGAGAGCCCCGCCACCCAGCGGAGGAAACTCATTTCGTCCGCTTGTACCCGTGATCTTGTCCTTTCGGTCATAACCCAAAGCTCATGACCATAGGTGAGGATGGGAACGTAGATCGACCGGTAAATTGAGAGCTTTGCCTTCCGGCTCAGCTCCTTCTTCACCACAATGGATCGATACATCGTCCGCATTACTGAAGACGCTGCACCGATCCGCCTGTCGATCTCACGATCCACTCTTCCCTCACTCGTGAACAAGACTCCGAGGTACTTGAACTCCTCCACTTAGGGGAGGGTCTCGTCCCCAACCCGGAGATGGCACTCCACCCTTTTCCAGGCGAGAACCATGGACTCGGACTTGGAGGTGCTGATTGTCATCCCAGTCACTTCACACTCGGCTGCGAACCGATCCAGTGAGAGCTGAAGATCCTGGCCAGATAAAGCCATCAGGACCACATCATCTGCAATAAGCAGAGACCTAATCCCGTGGCCACCAAACCGGATCCCCTAAACGCCATGACTGCGCCTAGAAATTCTGTCCATAAAAGTTATGAACAGAATCAGTGACAAAGGGCAGCCTTGGCGGAGTCCAACCCTCACTGGAAACGTGTCCGACCTACTGCCGGCAATGCGAACCAAGCTCTGACACTGATCATACAGGGAGCGGACCGCCACAATCAGACAGTCCGATACCCCAAAGTCTCTGAGCACTCCCCACATGACTTCCCGAGGGACACGGTCGAATGCCTTCTCCAAGTCCACAAAGCACATGCAGACTGGTTGGGCAAACTCCCATGCACCCTCAAGGACCCTGGCGAGAGCATCGAGCTGGTCAACAGTTGCACGACCAGGACGAAAACCACACTGTTCCTCCTTAATCTGAGGTTCGACTATCCTGCTTTTTATATATAACATGTATTTTTATATCAAAGTACTTTGTGGTTCTTAGTCCTGAATTTTTGCGATTTCCACAACCCCACACTGCGCATGTGTGACCCATTTCGCACTAAATTAACAATAAAGTTTTTGCATACACGCTTCACTTAGTTTTGACACACAAGATGAAGGACGTCATTGGGAACCTATTTATACCTATCTTTACTAACTGGTTCATAAAAGTGCCACGGACTGTTTTACAGTACAGTTGTCATTCATTTTAATTTCAGTGAATTTTGCTCAAAAATTAATATCTTCATATATACAGTTTCACCGGAAAATATATCAAGATATATCGAGTTTAGGTAAAAATATATCGAGATAAAAATACTTTTTCATCTGTATCGCCCAGCCCTACCAGACGTAAGTGCATCGTCTTCACAAGAACACCCACATTCTCACATACAACAGAAAAAAAAATAAAATAAAATAAAAAATTCCTGACGATTGAGGGAACCCCTCATGAAACAGTTCTGTAGAGATGAAATAGTCTTGTGATTTTTTTTCCCACACATACATATATTCCGCCTAACCACGGTATTGAGCACTATTCTCTGGATAATGTAATTAAGACATATATGTATATATATATATATATATATATATATATATATATATATATATATATATATATATACAGTGAATAAAATAAGTATTTGAACACCCTGCTGTTTTGCAAATTCTCCCAATTTTAAATTTAATGGTAGGTGCATGTCCACTGTATGAGAGATAACCTAAAACGAAAAATCCAGAAATTGAAATTTATGATTTTTTTAAACAATTTATTTGTGTGATAAAGCTGAAAATAAGTATTTGAACACCAACATTAATATTTGGTAGTGTAGGCTTTGTTTGCAATTACAGAGGTCAAAGGTTTCCTGTAGTTCTTCACCAAGTTTGCACAGACTGCAGGAGGGATTTTGGCCCACTCCTCCACACAAATCTTCTCTCGATCAGTCAGGTTTCTGGGCTGTCAATGAGTAACACAGACTTTCAGCTCCCTCCAAAGATTTTCAATTGGATTTAGGTCTGGAGACTGGCTAGGCCACTCCAGAACCTTGATATGGTTCTCACAAAGCCACTTCTTGGTTATCCTGGGCGTGTGCTTTGGGTCATTGTCATGTTGGAAGATCCAGCCTACATCTTCAATGATCTGACTGAGGGAAGGAGATTTTTGGCCAAAATCTCACAATACATGGCTGCAGTCATCCTCTCCTTAATAAAGTACAGCCGTCCTGTCCCATGAGCAGAAAAACACCCCCAAAGCATGAAAATTCATGCTTTGGGGGTCACCCAAAGCATCACCCCCATGCTTCACAGTAGGGATAATGGTCTTAGGATGGTACGCATCATTCTTCTTCCTCCAAACATGCATAGTGGAATTATGACCAAAAAGGTAAAATTTGGTCTTGTCTGTCCACAAAACTTTCTCCCATGACTCCTCTGGATCATCCAAATGGTCATTGGCAAACTTAAGACGGGCCTTAACATGTGCTGGTTTAAGCATGGGAACCTTCCGTGCCATGCATGATTTCAAAACATGACGTCTTAGTGTATTACCAACAGTGACCATGGAAACAGTGGTCCCAGCTCTTTTCAGGTCACTGACCAAGTCCTGCCGTGTAGTGCTGGGCTGATTCCTCACCTTTCTTAGCATCATTGAGAACCCACGAGGTAATATCTTGTATGGGGCTCCACCCCGATTGAGATTGACCGTCATGTTTAGCTTCTTCCATTTCTAATGATTGCTCCAACAGTGGACCTTTTTTCACCAAGCTGCTTGGCAATTTCTCTGTAGCCCTTTCCATCCTTGTGGAGTTGTACACTTTTGTCTCTGGTGTCTTTGGACAGCTCTTTGCTCTTAGCCATGCTGAATGTTTGGGTCTTACTGATTGTATGGGGTGGACAGGTGTCTTTAAGCAGCTAATTACCTCACACAGGTGCATCCGATTCAGGATAATACAGTGGAGTGGAAGAGGACTTTTAAAGGCGGACTAACAGGTCTTTGAGGGTCGGAATTCTAGCTGATAGACAGGTGTTCCAATACTTATTTTCAGCTGTATCACACGAATAAATAAATAAAAAATAGTAGGTTGTGATTTCTGTATTTTTCTTTTTAGGTTATCTCTCATACAGTGGAAATGCACCTACCGTGAAAATTTCAGACCCCTCCTTGATTTCTAAGCGGGAGAATTTGCATATATATATATATATATATATGTATGTGTGTGTGTGTGTGTGTGTATATATATATATATATATATATCCATCCACTCCAGTAACACTCACATTCACACACTAGGGCCAATTTAGTGTTGCCAATCAACCTATCCCAAGGTGCATGTCTTTGGAAGTGGGAGGAAGCCGGAGTACCCAGAGGGAACCCACGCAGTCACGGGGAGAACATGCAAACTCTACACAGAAAGATCCCAAGCCCGGGATTGAACTCAGGACTACTCAGGACCTTCGTCTTGTGAGGCAGACGCACTAACCCCTCTGCCACCATGCTGCCCTATATATATATATATATATATATATATATATATATATATAGGGCAGCATGGTGCCCTATATATATAAATATATATATATATATATATACCCGTTTCCATATGAGTTTGTAAATTGTGTTAGATGTAAATATAAACGGAATACAATGATTTGCAAATCCTTCTCAACCCATTTTCAATTGAATGCACTACAAAGATAAGATATTTGATGTTCAAACTCATGAACTTTATTTTTTCTGCGAGTAATAATTAACTTACAATTTCATGGCTGCAACACGTGCCGAAGCAGTTGGGAAAGGGCATGTTCACCACTGTGTTACATCACCTTTTCTTTTACCAACGCTCAATAAACATTTGGGAACTGAGGAAACTAATTGTTGAAGTTTTGAAAGTGGAATTCTTTCCCATTCTTGTTTTATGTAGAGCTTCAGTTGTTCAACAGTCCGGGGTCTCCACTGTCGTATTTTAGGCTTCATAATGCGCCACACGTTTTCGATGGGAGACAGGTCTGGACTGCAGGCGGTCAAGGAAAGTACCCGCCCTCTTTTTTTACGAAGCCACGCTGTTATAACACGTGCTGAATGTGTTATGGCATTGTCTTTCTGAAATAAGCAGGGGCGTCCATGAAAAAGACGGCGCTTAGATGGCAGCATATGTTGTTCCAAAACCTGTATGTACCTTTCAGCATTAACGGTGCCTTCACAGATATGTAAGTTACCCATGCCTTGGGCACTAATGCACCCCCGTACCATCACAGATGCTGGCTTTTCAACTTTGTGTCGATAACAGTCTGGATGGTTTGCTTCCCTTTTGGTCCGGATGACACAATGTCGAATATTTCCAAAAACAATTTGAAATGTGGACTCATCAGACCACAGAACACTTTTCCACTTTGCATCAGTCCATCTTAGATGATCTCTGGCCCAGAGAAGCCGGTGGCGTTTCTGGATGTTGTTGATAAGTGGTAGCACTTACAGATGTAGCGACGAACTGTATTTAGTGACAGTGGTTTTCTGAAGTGTTCCTGAGCCCATGTGGTGATATCCTTTAGAGATTGATGTCCGTTTTTGATACAGTGCCGTCTGAGGGATCGAAGGTCACGGTCATTTATTGTTTGCATTATTTGTTTTCAGCATTGCACTTTGAAGATGGTCCCTCAGCTCTTTGACAGTTTTGACTCTTTTTTAGTGTAGACATGGCCTTAATCCATTGTCATGTCTAAAGCAGCTAGTATTTCTTTCATGTAGAGTGTCCTCAAGTGAACTCTTTTGTTTGAGCTTAAGGGTGCCTGTGTCTGCACACAGAGCTGTTTTGAGCCAGTTCTTATCTGTTTGGAACAGCAGCTGCGTTCCTTTCCGGGCGGGAGGGGCCGTTCTCTCTCAACATAAGTTGACTCTTTTTTTCCTAGTTCAGACCTCTCCTAAGAGTGCGTGGAAAAAAATTGTTGTCCTAAAGCTTTAGTAAACATGGCCAAGTACGTTGGCGATATAGTTTGGTTAATTGGTAGAGTGGGCGAGCCAGCAACTTGAGGGTTCCAGGTTCGATCCTCGCTTCTGCCATCCTAGTCACTGCCGCTGTGTCCTTGGACAAGACACTTTACCCACCTGCTCCCAGTGCCACCCACACTGGTTTAAATTTAACCTAGATATTGGGTTTCACAATGTAAAGCGCTTTGAGTCACTCGAGAAAAGCGCTATATAAATATAATTCCCTTCACTACTTCTGTCTCTGTGGTCCCTTTTACTCAACATATACCCCATCCAATAGAACTTGTGATTGACCTGTGTGTTTTATTCTCTGAGAACAAGAAGGAAGACTGGTCGCGCAACAGTACCGAATTTTGTAGTAAAGTATCAAACAACGGCAGTATAAGTGTTTCTTACAGTTTAACAAAAGTGTAGATCAGGGGTCCGGAACCTTTTTGGCTGAGAGAGCCAAAAAGCCAAATATTTTTAAATATATTTCCGTAAGAGCCGTATAATTTTTTTTTTTTAACACTGAACACAACTAAACACGTGCATTTTTAAGTAAGACCAACATTTCCAGAGTATAATAGGTTTCTTATTCTTTGTAATAACATTGTTATTCTGAAGCTAACTGTGGAGGGGGTGTGGCCTGTGGGCCTGCAGCGACAGGTGTGTAGATCGCCCACCTGGGCCTTGTTATCTAATCACCTGTCACTCTGTTATAAGGAGCAGCCAGGAGGAGAGACTGGGTTGGGGCTGGAAATACTATCGCTGGAAACATATTGAAAAATAAAACAATATTGTAACCCTGAAACAGGCTCTCATGTCGGTGCTTGGGGGTCTGAAGAACCCCCAGGAGGGCAAGTATCACACTAACCAACAATACATAAATACGTTCTTACCATTAACGCAACTTCTTGAACAGGTGCAGTAGAAAATGGATGGATGGATTAAAAATGCATGAGAATGTTTTATATTTTGAACATTATTTTTAACACTGTGATTACAAGTGGAATTATTCATTACTTATCGTGTTAAGCAATGTCAGCTAAGATTTATCAGAGAGCCAGATGCGGTCATCAAAAGAGCCACATCTGGCTCCAGGCTCTACCCCTGGTGTAGATAGAACATGTTAAAACAAATAACCACATATTAAGAGTAAATTTACTAAGTAGATTCATAATCCATTTTTTACCTTTTGTCCCTCATCATTTTGACAAAATAGAATGAGAAATAAGTGGCTGGGGAGAGGAAAGTCTGGGCTTCCCTGATTAGGCTGCTGCCCCCGCGACCCGACCTCAGATAAGCAGAAGAAGATGGATGGATGGATGGATGTTTGCTTACGTATTACTAAAAGACAAATTGTCTAGTACTAGTTGTCTAGTATTGTCAAATTATCGGTCAATTTCCAAATTACCTTTTGTGTCGAAAATTTTGGAGAAATGTGTTTTGGCACAATTGCAGCCTTTTTTAGATGAAAATAGCACTTTAGATCCATTTCAGTCTGGATACAAAGCTTTGCACAGTACTTTGCACCTTTAAAGGTTTGTAATGACTTGCTTTTAAAGTCTGATTCTGGCAGCTCTGACATTTTAGTGCTTTTGGATCTTACAGCTGCCTTTGACACAGTCGACCACACAATTCTTTTAGACCGCCTGAGAGACTGTGTGGGTGTCAGGGGGACTGCGTTAGAGTGGTTCAGATCCTACCTGTCAGGGAGGTCCTTCTCTGTCAGGCTGGGGGACGCCACCTCTTCTTCTGCCACGCTTTACTGTGGTGTCCCCCAGGGATCTATTTGAGGCCCCATCCTGTTTGCTCTTTATCTCCTCCCTCTTGGAGAGATTTTTAAAAAACATGGGGTGTTTTATCACTTTTATGCAGATGACTGACAAATTTATATGCCAATTTCAAAAGGCCACGGCCCCCTGACACCCCTTCTCAACTGTCTATGTGACGTCAAGGCTTGGTTAGCACAACATTTTTTTATAATGAATGAGGGAAAAACGGAAATTTCAGTTTTTTATATATATAATATTGATATAGAAGGCGTAAACGTATGCACATTCTTGACAGTAATTATAGATTATAAACTAAGAGGGAAACTACATATAAACCATTTAAAGAATATACCACTGAAATATTAAATTTAACAAAATACACAACAAGTATTGACTAAATTTATTGTTCCCATCTTTTGCTGAAGCATACATTGCATAAAGGTCTGGGGACATAAATATAAAGCAATCACAAAACACTATTCATATTACAAAAGAGAGTAATAAAGATCATTAAAAAATGTTTTATTATCAAGACCAAAACAATGATTCATAAAGTCACACATTTTAAAATGAATGATCTTGTATAAAACACAACTGTTCAAATGATGTATAAAGTAAATAACAATATGCTTACAGAAGTGGTCAAGAAGATGTTTCAGATGTGGACCAGTAAATATGAACTAAGAGGAATTTACGTGTACTCAAAAGCAAAGGTATGAACACATGTAAAACAAATATGTATATCATATAAAAGGAGTTAATTTATGGAATCATTTATAATTAATTTTTTTTTAAATCCACCCCTAATTATTTCAAATTAAAAAAATATAAGTTCAAAAGTTATTTTTTTAAGGTTTTGTACTGTTTAGTCTCACCTATTGAGTCCAATTGTTCTGTTCTTTTTTAAATAAAAGTACACAATGTTGTATATTAATACAAGTAATTGACAAAAAAAAAAGCAAACATCTAAAATATCTAATCTATAAATGTTAGAAGCATACTAACAAGATTGTTATACACACAAGAATGATGTCACACACGTTATATGTTTTGACAGTTTATTTCAAATCCTGCATCTTCATTTTCGGCAGCTGTTCTCACCAGCACACTTGTGTTTCTTACACTGGTACTTATACGAGAATCTTTCACCACAAACACTGCAACTCAACACTTTCTCACCTGTGTGTATTCTCATGTGTCTTACAAGTGCTGTCTGGTGACAAAAGCTTTTGTTGCAGCTTGAACATAAATAGGGTTTTTCACCAGTGTGTGTTCTCATGTGTACTTTCAAATTTTGACTTATTGCAAAACCTTTACCACAGACTGAACAAGAAAAAGGTTTTTCGCCAGTGTGTATCCTCATGTGTGCCTTCAAATAATGGCTTCCTCCAAAACCTTTACTACAGATTGAGCATGTAAAAGGTTTTTCTCCAGTATGTATTCTCATGTGTACTTTCAAATATTGACTTTGAACAAAACCTTTACTACAGATTGAACATGTAAAAGGCTTTTCTCCGGTGTGTGTTCTCATGTGTACTTTTAAATTTTGACTTGTTACAAAACCTTTTCCACAGATTGAACAGGAACAAGGGTTTTCTCCGGTGTGTCTTCTCATGTGGTCTTTCAACACATTTTGTTGTAAAACACCATTATCACAGACTGAGCAGGAAAAGGGGTTTTCTCCAGGGTGTGTTTTCACGTGCTTTTTCAGATCAGGATATTTAAAGGTTTTGTCACAGTGAGAACATGTAACATGTGTGTTGTCAGTGTGACATGTCTTATCATCTTCAGAGTCTTCATCATCAGTGTCAGGAGAGTGAGAAGTTGTGTCGTCACTATCTAATAGTGGAGCTAAGAGCTTGTCTGCTTGTGATCCTCCACAGTGTTCTCCATCAGCTTCTATCTTCATGTGTTGAGTTGAACTGCTGCTTGGAGGCTGCGCCTCTCTCTTCTCCTCACTTTCACCTTTGACCTCATCATCTTCACTCTTTACAATCACACCAATCACAGGGAATTCCTCCAAACATTCAAGCTGCTCTCCCTCCTGACTGATGCTGTGTTCCTCCTTTTCCTTATTGAAGTGAAAGATCTGTGACGCGTCATCTTCCTTTTTAATTTGGGAGGGCTGTGGCTCCTCTTTTACCATTCTTATGCTCGACTCTTGCTGTGTATGGAGATGTTCTTCACACATGTCTGCATTACACAAGAAGACAAACACATTATTTATAAACGTCCAGCTTTGCGGAGTCACATGAGGCGGTCAGTTAGTTGGCATGTACTAAAAAAAGAAAGTTATTGTGTGAACTTGCCCGAAATCTCCACTGGGAACAAACACGCCAACACGCCGCGCTTTACAAGATTATTTACAGGAAAAGAAAACCAGTAGGGCGGGGGGACTTTATACTAGAGATGGGTGTTACGGCGTCTCTTCCGCGAATGAGATAAATAATATTCTGACAGACTTCCTGCCGTCCTGGTGTGGGTTGCGGGGACACTGGACACATGACGCATCGTAGCAGGTTTGACTTTGATTTATTCTTTCAATAAATTTGTCTTCTGGCCCCTTGGTCGCGCCACTTTTCAGTGCGCAGGTACTGCCTGCTTGCCGCCGTTGCACGCCTTTCGGCGTCCGCTGCGGGGGTTCGTCATCTCGCTCTGGGTCTCGATTGTTGCGCTCGTGGTGTGCTTGCCGTGGTTTCCTCCTCCGTCCTTCTCCGCGATCGTTCCCCCCTCGCCTCTCTTATGGTTTAGCAGCAGATGGAGGGATTGTGAGCAGGTGTGTGTTGTACGCACCTGACTCAAATTGCCGCTCTTGTGCCGCTACGCATGTGTCACGGCTCTCCTCTCCGCCGCATGCCCCGCCTCCTGGCCTCCATCGTGGTCAGGGCCGCTTCTCTCAGCCCGCTGTCGGCTTGTCTGCTGCATCTCTCCACAAATATTAGTTAATATTTTACGGTAATGTGTTAATAATTTCACACATAAGTCGCTCCGGAGTATATGTCGCACTATGAAAAAAACTGCGACTTATAATCGGAAAAATACGGTACTTTCTGTTGTAGCATGTTTATAGCTACACTTCTGTTAAAATGTAATAAACATTTATTCTTCTGTTTGATACTTTACATTAGTTTTGAGTGATACTACAATTCAAATCAATCAATTAAACTTCATCTATAAAACAATTTTTCATACATAAAAAATCCAACATAAAGTGCTTTACAGACTTGAACACAAAGACCCATATCCCTCATCCATTTCACATACACTCGCACACACGCACAGGATCCCAAAGTCCACCAAGGTTCGTAGGGTAAAAGTAAATCTGAAGGATAAGAAGGCACAATAACATAAAAAAAGTTTATAAACCATAAGAAAAACCTTACATTGATCCTCAAAAACACGGCGAGCTAATGCAGGGATTTAAAAACTGGTGTAATGTGGGCCCGCATTCTGGTCTTCGTCAGGACACAAGCAGCTGAATTTTGGAGTAATTGTAAGGGTGCAATAACCTTTTTAGAAAGACTAAGGAGCAGCGTGTTACAACAATCCATACAACTCATAATAAAAGCATCCATCGGCATGTCCCTGTTGCCCTGAGAGAAATTAGGGCAAACACGGGTTATATTCTTATGATGATAAAGACCTTTTTTTGATATGTGGTCTAAAGCTAGGCTCAGAGTCAAACAGTACACTAAGATTTTTCACTTGGAGAGATGGGGACAAAAACAATGCTTGTAGTTTTGATATGTGTTGCAAAGTTATTTGTCATCCAGGATTTAATATCGAAAATGCAATTAAAAAATATATCAGTTGGTCTTGTCTTGTGTCATCAGGAGACATAGAAATGTACAGCGGTGTGTCATCAGCATACCTGTGGAAATGAATTACATATTTCCTGATGACAGAGCCACCTGGACTTATCTGAATAGTAAATAGCATAGGACCTGAAATTGATCTTTGAGGCACACCACATCCATTTCATGGATATTTGAAGAGCTTGTATCCATACTTAACAAGAATGTTCTGTCTGACGAATAGAACGTGAACCACTTGTGAACCGTACCAGAAAGGCCCAGCAGGTGTTTGAGTCTATTTAAAAGAATGAGGTGATCTACTGTATCGAAGCGAGGATTAAGATCCTACCATACTTATTGTTACTGTTCATATCATTATCGATCTGGCCACTTTTGCTTACTTTCAAGAACTCTAACTTCTGGTTAGCCTATCTTCCTTGTAAGAAACATAGTTCATTTGTCACCATGAACAACACCAACATCAGCAAGGACAGTACACACCCTGGCTTCCACCTGTTCGACCTGCTACCATCGGGCAGGCGCTACAGGTGCATTAGAGCCAGAACAAACAGGCTCAGAGACCGCTTCTTTCCCAGAGCTGTCACCATCTTGAACTCTAACTCATAATAAATAATTCACCCCTGTACAATATCCTACCCTAATACCCTATTGTGCAATATTACCTTTCGAGTGCAATACATCCGACGCTGATTGTTATCACTCCGGTACTCTTGTCTTGTTCTGTGTGTTGTGCAGTATTTTGTATATTGTACAGTATTGCCTTCTTTTGGATAGTAGTTTATTTATTTCAAGTCTTAGCTTTATCTTTCTTCTTCTTGTGTAATTAATTTTTATCCGATATTTGTTCCCACTACTGCATCTTAAGTTTGGAGTCCTTAATCTCGTTATATGCAAATATAATGAGAATAAAGTCCATTCTATGTTTATTCTATGAAGACAAGAATTGTTGACTTAGAAGTGGCTTTGTACTGTAAAGAGAGGGATGTTAGCTTGCTAACTAGAATGCTACAATGAGTTAAGGATGTGTTTAATTCCATCCCCATCTATTTTCTACCACATGTCCCTTTCGGGGTCGTGGGGGGGTGCTGGAGCCTATCTCAGCTGCATTGTCGCTGTCAATTTGCGGTCATAGCTAGAACAAGAACAAGAACAAGATCTGATAGCTCACTTACAGCTCATCTTATTACCTATTCTGTATTATATGTCTTCTCTGTTGCACGATTACACCAAGAAAAACTCCTTGTTTGTCAACCCGTTCTCAAACAATGGCAATTAAAACTATTCTGATTCTGAACATATCAACATTAATTATCGCAATAATAAAAGCTCAATTATCTGCCGGATTTATGTAATTTATAATCGTCTATCGCGCAACCTTACTGTTTATTTAACTGGAGGTCCACTTAAACCTTTGAATGACACCACACCAGCCCTCGTGCTCAGTTCAAAACATGGTGAAAAATATTTATGCACCAACTCCCCAAAAACAGGGAAGTACTCCTGTTCAACAAGGCAGAGGAACTTGGACCATGTAAACACATAAGCAGATCCTTGCGTGTACATTTTAACATTTCACTATAGTGGACGTTTGTATTTTTCATTCTAGAGCTATTTTCTTCAGAAATGTGTAACTTTCAAAATAAATAGACCAAAAGAAAATGTCCACTGCAGAGGATGTCGGTTCTCAAAATAAGAATAAAAGTGAAGGGAGAATGTGAGAAAACCAAAGAGATGAAGCAGTAAAATACAGCACTGTGTCATCAGTTTCTGATTTAACTAATTGTATAACAGTGCAAAATATTGCTCATTTGTAGTGGTCTTTCTTGAACTATTTGGAAAAAAAGATATAAAAACAACTAAAAACGTGTTGAAAAATAAACAAGTGATTCAATTATCAATAAAGATTTCTACACATAGAAGTAACCATCAACTTAAAGTGCCCTCTTTGGGGATTGTAATAAAGATCAATCTGGATTCATGAACTTAATTCTAAACATTTCTTCACAAAAAAATTAATCTTTAACATCAATATTTATGGAGCATATCCACACAAAATGAAGCTGTCAACACTGAATATTGCATTGTTGCATTTCTTTTCACAGTTTACAGTCATATTTTGTTGAAGTATTATTCAATAAATACATTTATAAAGGATTTTTGAATTGTTGCTATTTTTAGAATATTTTAAAAATATCTCACGTACCCCTTGGCATACCTTCAGGTACCCCCCCATTTGAGAACCACTGCACTAAAATAACCATCAACAGAAACGTAGCACAGGGCGTAAAAACAAAACAAAACAGAAAACCACGCCTGAGGGAGGAAAAATGGCGATCACAAAATCCACACTGCTCTAATAACAAAAAAACAACAATCCAAGATTAGCTGCACCAAAAGCAAATCGCTCACCAATAGGGGAAGACAAAAAGCTATAAACAGAAATTACACTATAAAGAGCTAAAAAAAAACCTACACATTAAAGCGCTCCAAGGAGGGGAAAAATGAAAGCAGAGCACTAGAAAATTAGCTCAAAAGAAACTGACAAAAACTTTAACCAAATCAAAATCACCCGTCTTCAGAGGGTACAAAGAAATCAAGGAATAAAGCAATGCAAGACTGTGGAAGACGGCTGGAGGTGCAAGATCAGATGATATACTCTGGCAACAAGACAGGGGAAGATGAGGAATATATACACGTGAGGGAGGGTGACACAGGTGGACACAATCAGGTTAGAAATCAGACTCGTGACATAGAAGGAAGGGCAAGTGGCCTGAAACGAGAGGAAGATTCGATTTTCAACATAAAACAGGACTTCCCTCACCCCGGTGTGATACTTTTTACCACAAACCTGTTCAAGATTAGACAAACATTGTACAGGGAACAGAACTCCACGTGGTATGACGTTGTCCGTCATACCACGTGGAGTGAAGCAGTGGCATGGGGTGTGTTAAGTTTGTAGGCCTGGAGTCACTCTGCAGACGGAACAGAGTTTATGTTTCCACGTGTTGTTCACAGGTAAGGAGTTTGTTTCCTCTTTGCTGCACTGTCCTCGAGGGGAATCTTGAAGCAACTACATTGCCACGTCGCAGTCAGGGAAAACAATCAAGATTAGAATGGTTGTGTTTAAGCGGGCGAAAACAAGTTTAAAATTCTTACACTAATTGTCTATTTCTGGTCCTCAAATTCACCCTGCAGGGCAGACGATGTTATCCAAATCACAAAAGTCTGTGTCCAGAGTTCTGCTCTCATCTTTCAATCATTTGTGGCAGTTTTGGGGTACTTTGAATGGCTGTCAGCATTTAAAGGTAGATATCGTCAACATCCTTGACTAAAAGGTTCGCTGGGCACCAAAGAGACCATTGCGTGTCCGGCAACAACCATTTCAAAAGGACAGAGAGGTTCCCCTGAACCTGAGGTCTTGTCAATTTTGTTGTGAAGACAGTTGATCAATTCCATTGTTCAGACTTTGGGGAGCAATGCAAAAAGAGGCAACAAAAAAGTTAAAGGGGAACATTATCACAATTTCAAAGGGGTTGAAAACAATAAAAATCAGTTCCCAGTGGCTTGTTGTATTTTTTGAATTTTTTTTCAAAATTTTACTGGTCCCCGAATATCCCTAAAAAAAAGCTTTAAAGTGCTTGATTTTCGTTATTTGCGATGCGACTATCCATTTCCCTGTGACGTCATACAGTGCTGCCAATGTAAACAAACAACGGCGAATACCACAGCAAGATATAGCAACATTAGCTCGGATTCAGACTCGGATTTCAGCGACTTAAGCGATTTAACAGATTACGCATGTATTGAAACGGATGGTTGGAGTATGAAAGTATTGAAGAAGAAACTTAAGCTATTGAGCGAATAGCTATTGACGCTTTTCATAGCCATAGCATGGCCGAATAGGTGCGTTAGCATCGCCGGTAAAATGTGTGGACCAAACGATCAGGACTTTCGCATCGCGTGACACTGGAGCAACTTAAATCCTTCGATTGGTAAGTGTTTTTTTCGCATTAAATGTGGGTGGAAGGAAACGTAATATAGTTGCAAATGCATCTGCAGGTTATCCATACATCTCTGTGCCATGTCTGCTTTGGCACCGCCGGTAAATAGCATGTTAGCATCGATTAGCATAGCATGTTAGCATCGATTAGCTGGCAGTCAACATCAACAAAACGCACCTTTGTGATTTCGTTGACTTTATAGTTGCAAATGCATCTGCAGGTTATCCATACATCTCTGTGCCATGTCTGCTTTAGCTCCGCCGGTAAATAGCATCTTAGCATCGATTAACGTAGCATGTTAGCATCGATTAGCTGGCAGTCACGCCGCAACCAAATATGTCTGATTAGCACATAAGTCAACATCAACAAAACTCACCTTTGTGATTTAGTTGAATTTATCGTTGCAAATGCATTGGCAGGTTATCCATACATCTCTGTGCCATGTCTGTCATCGCCGGTAAAATGTGGAGACACTTTGGCACATTCAATGGGGGTCTGGTGGCAGACACTTTCGCATCTTCGGGCCAGTGGTGCAACTTGAATCCCTCCCTGTTAGTGTTGTTACACCCTCCGACAACACACCGACGAGGCATGATGTCTCCAAGGTTCCAAAAAATTGTCGAAAAAACGGAAAATAACAGAGCTGAGACCCGGTGTTTGTAATGTGTTGAAAATGAAAATGGCGGCTCTATTACCACGTTCTGACGTCATTGCAAAAAGAGCGATAAACAGAAAGGCGTTTAATTTGCCAAATTTCACCCATTTAGAGTTCGGAAATCGGTTAAAAAAATATACGGTCTTTTTTCTGCACCGTCAAGGTATATATTGACGCTTACATAGGTCTGGTGATAATGTTCCCCTTTAAACAAGACAAAACGAGCCAAAGAGGCAAGCAGGGCAGACACGGAGCGGGGAGGGAGTGCGACCGCCTTTGCCAAGAGTCAAGAGAAAAAATCTCTATAATAAAAACCTAGCCGTCTAATAAGTGACATAATGTTATCAAAGACGACACTTAAAATACATGACATGACACATTATCCAAGTGGAGAAAAAACTATAAAAAGCTGGATTTTGACACTATAACTTTATTTTAAATTTAATACAGACTAAAAATAATATGAGTATGTTTTGTTAGTCAGTTAGTCCAGTGGTTCTCAACCTTTTTTGGGAGAGTGGCCGTGCGCAACCCGAGTGTCCCTGGTTCAATCCTCACCTAGTACTAACCTCGTCACATCCGTTGTGTCCTGAGCAAGCTCCTGATGGGTGCTGGTTAGCGCCTTGCATGGCAGCTCCCTCCATCAGTGTTTGAATGTGTGTGTGAATGGGTAAATGTGTAAGTAGTGTCAAAAGCGCTTTGTCATTGTTTCCTGTCGGACCCTTTAAAAGGGAACATTATCACCAGACCTATGTAAGCGTCAATATATACCTTGATGGTGCAGAAAAAAGACCATATATTTTTTTAACCGATTTCCGAACTCTAAATGGGTGAATTTTGGCGAATTAAACGCCTTTCTGTTTATTACTCATGTGGTGATGACGTCAGAATGTGACGTCTCCGAGGTAATACAGCCGCCATTTTCATTTTCAACACATTACAAACACCGGGACTCAGCTCTGTTATTTTCCGTTTTTTCCACTATTTTTTTTAACCTTGGAGACATCATGCCTCGTCGGTGTGTAATCGTAGGGTGTAACAACACTAACAGGGAGGGATTCAAGTTGCACCACTGGCCCGAAGATGCGAAAGTGTCTGCCGCCAGACCCCCATTGAATGTGCCAAAGTGTCTCCACATTTTACCGGCGATGACAGACATGGCACAGAGATGTATGGATAACCTACAGATGCATTTGCAACGATAAAGTCAACTAAATCACAAAGGTGAGTTTTGTTGATGTTGACTTATGTGCTAATCAGACATATTTGGTTGCGGCGTGACTGCCAGCTAATCGATGCTAAAATGCTACGCTAATCTATGCTAACATGCTATTTACCGGCGATGACAGACATGGCACAGAGATGTATGGATAACCTGCAGATGCATTTGCAACGATAAAGTCAACAAAATCCCAAAGGTGAGTTTTGTTGATGTTGACTTATGTGCTAATCAGACATATTTGGTCGCGGCGTGACTGCCAGCTAATCAATGCTAACATGCTATTTACCGGCGGTGCTGAAGCAGACATGGCACAGAGATGTATGGATAACCTGCAGATGCATTTGCAACTATATTACGTTTCCTTCCACAAACATTTAATGCGAAAAAAACACTCACCAACCGACGGATTTGAGTTGGTCCAGTGTCAAGAGATGCAAACGTCCTGATCATTTGGTCCGCACATTTTACCGGCGATGCTAACGCAGCTATTCAGCCATGCTATGGCTATGAATAGCGTCAATAGCTATTTGCTCAATAGCTTCAGTTTCTTCTTCAATACTTTCATACTCCAACCATCCGTTTCAATACATGCGTAATCTGTTGAATCGCTTAAACCGCTGAAATCCGAGTCTGAATCCGAGCTAATGTCGCTATATCTTGCCTTGGTATCTGCCATTGTTTGTTTACATTGGCAGCACTGTATGACGTCACAGGGAAATGGATAGTCGCATCGCAAATAGCAAAAATCAAGCACTTTAAAGCTTTTTTTTAGGTCTATTCGGGGACCGGTAAAATTTTGAAAAAAACTTCAAAAAATACAACAAGCCACTGGGAACTGATTTTTATTGTTTTTAACCCTTTTGAAATTGTGATAATGTTCCCCTTTAGGACAAGACAAGCAGCAACAGTGGGAGAAATCCACACGTGTAAGCTTTATCACAAAACTTAGTCAAACCTTTTGCAAGTAGATATTGTCCATAGAAATGTTTGCACTGAGAATTAAATGATATCTGGATGTTGTGCTTACTTGGACTGTGATGAAGGTGTGGGAACTCAGGTGGTTTGTCTTCATGGTCTTCAGTCTTCACAGAGACAACAGTCAGTGGAAACTTGGAGAGATCAGCCTCCTCCTGCGCTGGAAGACACTCTCCCTTCTGAGTGATCCACACTTCCTCATCTTCCTCTTTAATGTGGGGGGGCTGTGGCTCCTCCTCTTCCTCTTTAATGTAGGGGGTCTGCTGGATGTCTGTTGGGTAAATAAAACCGAGAGAGAATATAAATACTTTTGGACTGTTAACACACAAAGATTTATTTAAAGTTAAAGTACCCATGATTGGCACACACACACTAGGTGTGGCGAAATTATTCCCTGCATTTGACCCATCACCCTTGATCACCCCCATGGGAGGTGAGGGGAGCAGTGCGCTGCAGCGGTGGCCGCGCCCGGAAATCATTTTTGGTGATATAACCCTCAATTCCAACCCTTGATGCTGAGTGCCAAGCAGGGAGGTAATGGGTCCCATTTTTATAGTCTTTGGTATGACTCGCCCGGGGTTTTTTAACTCACAACCTACCGATATACTTATACTTCCTTTTTTGCCAGTTAATAAGATTACTTTAAAAAGCTGCACAGTAAATAAAAAAACAGGTTTGGACATTTGGGGAAATATGACAAGTCTTTATAGCCACACTTTTTTAATGTGCACTTGTCTATATACATGTCTCCCTATTACACCCAAGCATTATCTCTATCCATAACCTTGCAATGACAAGGTCCTAACCATAACTTAAATACAAAAGACGTGGGGACGGCGTGGCTCGGTTGGTAGAGATTCTGGGTTCCATCCCCAGCTTCAGCCATCCTAGTCACGCCCGTTGTGTCCTTTGGAAAGACAATTGACTTCAAACTTGGTCCGGGAGGGTCGTGGTTAGGGCCTTGCATGGCAGCTCACGACATCAGTGTGTGAATGTGTGTCCATCCATTCATCCATTTTCTACCACTTATTCCCTTCTTGGGGTGGCGGGGGGCGCTGGCGCCGTGTGAATGTGAAAATAGTGTCAAAGCGCTTAAGCACTGTACAAGTATAACTCATTTACCAAAAGAACTAAAAGCAGTTCTCATATCAAAACTACTTAAAAACATTAATCGTTAGTTTTTTTCATCGTATAAAATACTTTTCTTTATTGGAATTTTCTTGGCTAAGCCAAAAGGAACTCTTACCAAAACATGTTGTACTATGTGGTGTTTTTATGGAGTGTGTCCATCAACAATTCCTCTTTAGAGCACAGCTCCCACATTCACTTGGAGACTATCTACAGCAGGGGTGTCAAACTTAAATACAGAGGGGACCGAAATGTAAAAGTGAACAAAGCCGTGGGCCAAGGTTGAACAAATGAAACTTTTAATAGGGACACAAACAAGTTTTGCATTGAATATTGAACAAGCAAGGCTTATATAACTTTATAGTGACATGCAAAATCCACTTTCAAATAATAATTACAAAATATCAACTGCATATCAAATAAAATTTGAATAAAAAATTGAATGCCTCATTTCTATTTGCAGCCTTCTAAGGTAAATGTCAAAATAAACTTTTTCAACAGGCTAATAAAATATTTGAAAATAAAACAACAATAACGAATGAATCAAACATTTAAGCCTTGAAGTAGCAAGAAAAAGTGCATGAATAAAACCTTCATTATTGCTCAGTTTGCTACACTGATTTGCTTTAACACTCAATATGGAACACACAACGCTCATATAACTTTATAATGCAAAATCAACTTTCAGAAAACAAAACAAAAAAACATCAATGGTATATTAAATACAATTTAAATAAAAAATCTAATGCCTCATTTCTATTTGCAGCCTTCTGAGGTAAGTATCAACATTACAAGTTTCCACAGGCTAATACATTTAAAAATAAAATAACAATGAGGTAGGGGGTGGGGGGGGGTATATTGTAGCGTCCCGGAAGAGTTAGTGCTGCAAGGGGATCAGGGTATTTGTTCTGTTGTGTTGATGTT
The DNA here is from genome assembly GCF_033978795.1 of Nerophis ophidion. NCBI lineage: Eukaryota > Metazoa > Chordata > Actinopteri > Syngnathiformes > Syngnathidae > Nerophis > Nerophis ophidion. The sequence goes on along the minus strand of NC_084616.1, from coordinate 21,508,689 downwards.
GTGTTGCGGTTGTTCTCCCGAAATATGTGTTTGTCATTCTTGTCTGGTGTGGGTTCACAGTGTGGCGCATATTTGTAACAGTGTTAAAGTCGTTTATACGCCCACCCTCAGTGTGACCTGTATGGCTGTTGACTAAGAATGAGTTGCATTCACTTACAGTAAGTGTGTGTGTAGGAGCTGCATATATTATATGACTGGGCTGGCACGTTGTTTGTATGGAGAAAAAGCGGACGTGTCGACAGGTTGTAGAGGACGTTGAAGGTAGTGCCATCACGGCACGCCTTCAATATTGTTATCCGGGTGGAAATCGGGAGAAATTCAGGAAAATGGTTGCCCCGTTAGATTTTCGGGAGGGGCACTGTAATTTGGGAGTCTCACAGGAAAATCGGGAAGGTTGGCAATTATGAGTATTAGCGGTGAATGCGGTGATAATACTGGCGGGCCAGCTCTAATGTTAATTTGATATTGCCTCAAGGGCCAAATGAAATTACACAGTGGGCCAAATTTGGCCCGCGGGCCAGAGTTTGACACCCATGATCTACAGCATGCTGGAGGAAAGTCAGTCACTTTAATATCCTTTTAATGAATCCAATGTTGACTACTTTGCTTATTGAAAGATTATTGACAATAAATGTTTACTCTCACTTATTGATGCTTGTAGGTACATGTGAGAATATTTGGCCACTTCACGATTCGATTACGATTTAGGAGCTACGATTCGATTAATAATCGATTATTGATGCATCTTTAATTTATGAATATTGATGCAGTTTTACATTTATTTTCGTTATTTTATTTTTATTTGAATTTCACTAAATGAGCGTTTATCACATTTAACTTTTATAAACAGCCCATCCATTCATCCATCCATCTTCTTCTGCTTATCCGAGGTCAGGTCGCGGGGGCAGCAGCCTAAGCCGGGAAGCCCAAACTTCCCTCTCCGCAGGCATTTCGTCCAGTTCCTGGATCCCGAGGTGTTCCCAGGCCAGCCGGGAGACAGTCTTCACAATGTGTCCTGGGTCTTCCTTGTGGCTTCCTACCGGTTGGACGTGCCGGAAACACCTCCCTGGGGAGGCGTTTGGGTGGCATCCTAACCAAATGCCCTAACCACCTCATCACTCCTCTTGATGTGGAGGAGCAGCGGCTTTATTTTGAGCTCCTCCCGGATGACAGAGCTTCTCACCCTATCTCTAAGGGAGAGCCCAGCCACCCGGCGGAGGAAGCTCATTTTGTCCGCTTGTACCCATGATCTTGTCCTTTCGGACCTAACCCAAAGTTCAAGACCAAAGGTGAGGATGGGAACAAAGATCGACCGGTAAATTGAGAACTTTGCCCTCCGGCTCAGCTCCTTTTTCACCACAACGGATCGACATAGCGTCCGCATTACTGAAGACGCCGCACCGATCCGCCTGTCGACCTCACGATCCACTCTTCCCTCACTCGTGAACGAAACAGTGCATTTGTAAAAAGAAATTCCCATCAGTATTATTAAATTAATAAAAATGAGTGCAAAACTGGAGCTGGTCGGCTCTCTCGGTCAGGTGGCTCACTGCAGTTAGCCAATTATTAGAACTGTCTGCATTATTTTATTTACAGTAAATAAATCCATTATCAGTATTGACGTTTACAAATCAATTGTATAATTGTCTATATCCGAATTACCATGCTTCTAAAAATCGATTAATTCCCCCACCTCTACTTGTAGGTCAGAATCTGGAAGTGAAATTAGACATACAACAATGAAATATAATGATTACAATGTAAAATCTAATTGGTGACTGTGTGAGTTTTGTGTTGATAGACCTTTTTACATACTGAGTGGAACATCAACTTAAAACACGTGAGAGTATGAAGTAAACAAACCTGTTCTGTGTAACACAACTTGATGTTTCTTGAAAACAGCGACCAGTAGTTGATGTTGTCGCTCCTCCTCCTCTTTTGTTGGACAAAGTTCCTCCTCGTACTCTGCTATCGTTCTTTCGCACATTTTCACACAATCACAACACTTTCCACCCACACTTGATCTCTGCTTGGCGATGTGTTGATCACTAGTTGGTCTGTTTGTTGGCAGCTAACACGCTAAGCTAAGTTAGCACAGTAAGCAGCAACGTGCGCTCAGACTAATGTATCCGGATACACACAGAGTTATAAACGATGTCTACTGTATTAAACCGCATGTATGTGTACATGTACGCACTGTTTAAGAAAACAGCACTATATTAACCACTATAACGTATTTGCTATCAAACGCCATTTTGCTTTTTCTCGTCTTGTTTTGTTCACGCTCAGTCTTCGTCTTCTCCTTCTTTAACGTTTTAAGGCAGCTGGCATCCATGTGTGTGGCATTACCGCCACCCTCTGCTTTATTTTATAATTACATTACAGTCTCTCCTTGAGTCCAGTATTATTAAAAAACTCCCATATCATGTTCCTTCCATTTTCAGTGTCCCTCCAGAACAACCCGAGACTAGTTTATGAACTTACATTCATATTTTGTTGAAGTATTGTTCAATAAATATATTTATAAGAGGATTTTTAAATTGTAGCTATTTTTAGAATATTTTAAAAAAATCTCACGTACCCCTTGGCATACCTTCAAGTACCCCCAGGAGTACACGTACCCCCATTTGAGAACCACGGGGGTAGAGTATATAAATTAGTTTTAAGATGGGACTTAAATGCTTCTACTGAGGTAGCATCTCTACTTGTTACTGGAAGGGCATTCCATAGTACTGGAGCCATAATAGAAAACGCTCTATAGCCCGCAGACTTTTTTGGGGGGCTCTGGGAATCACTAATAAGCCGGAGTTCTTTGAACGCAGATTTCTTGCCGGGACATATGGTACAATACATTCCGCAAGATAGGATGGAGCTAGACTGTGTAGTATTTTATATGTAATTAGTAAAACCTTAAAGTCACATGTTAAGTGCACAGGAAGCTAGTGTTAAAAGAAAGAAAAATACATTTGAAAATAGCCGAGCATTTTGTATAAAATCTGCTTTTGACTGGCCCAAAATGCTTTTTTTATATTAGAGGAATTTAAATTGGCCCTAGTGTGTGAATGTGAGTGTGAATGTTGTCTGTCTATCTGTGTTGGCCCTGCGATGAGGTGGCGACTTGTCCAGGGTGTACACCGCCTTCCGCCCGATTGTATCTGAGATAGGCACCAGCGCCCCCCGCCATCCCAAAAGGGAATAAGCGGTAGAAAATGGATGGATGGATGGAATTTAAATATTCACTGAACAAGACAAAACATTGATGAAGTAACGTATAGTATAATGAAACGTCTGAGCAATGGGTGCCTCAAAAAGCTTTTGTATGTAATTAATAAGGTATGGGATGTAGGGTCTTTGCAAAGAAGCTGGAAAGAAGCAATCATAGTTCCTATATATAAAGCAGGAAAAGATGCCAGTAAACCAGGAAGTTATAGACCCTTAGCCCTGATGTCAAACATTTGTAAGATTATGGAGGGTATGGTCAATGAGAGAAACTCTGCACATATTAGAAAAAAGGGTGTTTTTATGCTTCGAAAGGCATACTATATACAGACTGACTTTGACAGCAAAACGGAGGGTACTGGGACCTGTGGGTGGGACTCTTAAGAGCCTGATACATCTTGGGGTTTTGATTGATTGATTGAAACTTTAATTATTAGATTGCACAGTACAGTACATATTCTGTACAATTCATCACTAAATGGTAACACCCAAATAAGTTTTTCAACTTGTTTAAGTCGGGGTCCACGTGAATCAATTCATGGTACAAATATATACTATCAGTATAATACAGTCCTCACACAAGTTAATCATCAGAGTATATACCAGGGCTCGGAAACCTTTTTGGCTGAGAGAGCCAAGATGCCAAATATTTTAAAATGTATTTCCTTAGGAGCCATATAATATTTTTTTTAACACTGAACAAAACTAAACGCTGTGAATTTTTAAGTAAGACCAACATTTCCAGAGTATAATAGGTCTTTTATTCTTTGTATTAACATTGTTATTCTGAAGTTAACTGTGGAGGGGACGTGGCCTGCGGGCCTGCTGCAAAGCGGGATGTTGCCAGGACCGGCCTTGAAATCAGCGACAGGTGCGTAAAAGGCCCACCTGGGCCTTGTTATCTAATCACCTGTCGCTCTGTTATAAGCAGCAGCCAGGAGGAGAGACGGGATTGAGGCTGAAGCCAGAGCGCGAGTGAGGACGAAAGAGAAAAAGACAATTGCTGGAAAGCAACTGAGAGAAAAATAAAATAAAACAATATTGTAACCCTAAAACAGGCTCTTGGTGGTCTGAAGAACCCCTAGGAGGGCAAGCCCCACACTAACCAATAATAAATAAATTACTTCTTACCATTAACGCAACTTCTTGAACATAAAAAAGCATGAGAATGTTTTATATTTTGAACGTTATTTTTAACACTGTGATTACAAGTGGAATTATTCATTACTTATCGTGTTAAGCAATGTTATTCTACAGGTTCTCTTCTAGAGGCTAATCTTTCCTGTGATAAAATGGCAACCAAGGTGATCAAAAAGGTCAACCAAAGAACGAGATTCCTCTACAGAATCTCCTCTCTGGTCAACAAAAGCACCTTGAGGATTCTAGCGGGAACTCTGATTCAACCCTTCTTTGATTACACTTGCACCTCCTGGTACCCCAGCACCTCCAAAACCCTCAAATCTAGACTCCAAACATCCCAGAATAAGCTAGTCCGGTTACTTTTAGACCTCCACCCCCGATCACACCTCAATTCAACCCACTTCTCCAAAGTGGGCTGGCTCAGGGTGGAGGACAGAGTAAAACAACTTGCACTGAGCCTAGTCTATAAAATCCGCTACAACTCCTCGATACCGAAGTACATGTCAAACTACTTCCTTAACGTAAATTACCACCATAACCACAACACCAGGGGGAGCTCCACAAACCACGTTAAACCCAGATTCCGATCTAACAAAGGTCTTAACTCATACTCTTTCTATGCCACATCAATGTGGAATGCACTCCCAACAGGTATAAAAGTAAGTGCATCTCTATATTCCTTCAAAACCGCTCTAAAACAACACCTCCAAGCAACTTCAACACTTTACTAATACCCTCCTCCATTCACATCCCATCTCCCCGGATTATAAACAACTCAAATGTACTTCTAATGTATATACTTGTTCTTATGCTATCTGAACTCACTATGTTCTCTGCTGGCTGTACATACCCTACTAAATAAGACCTACACTTTTTCAATGTCCACATTTCTCTGTTGATGCAATTGTTGATGACTGAAGTTCTGATATCAACCAAAGGTCCTCATCCCACCCCCCGGATTGTAAATAATGTAAATAATTCAATGTACATACTATGATGATTAATTTGTGTGATGACTGTATTATGTTGGTAGTATATATTTGTACCATGAATTGATTAAATTGAAAAACTTATTCGGGTGTTACCATTTAGTGGTCAATTGTACGGAATATGTACTGAACTGTGCAATCTACTAATAAAAGTATCAATCAATCAATCAAAAGTCCGCTCAGATTTATCCGAGAGCCAGATGCAGTCATCAAAAGAGCCACATCTGGCTCTAGAGCCATAGGTTCACTATCCCTGGTATATACATTGAAATATTTACATTATGGTTGGGATGTGGAGAAGGTTGGGACGTGGGGGCTTGGGGGGTTAGGTTTGGTTGATATCAGCAGTTCAGTCAACAACAATTATATAATGTGAGAAATGGATATTGAACCAGTGTAGGTCTGACTTCATAGGATATATGTACAGCGAGCAGTGAACATTGTGAGTTCAGAAAGCATAAGAACAAGTATATACATTTGATTATTTACATTTACCGTTGAGGTGGGATGTGGTCCTCTCCATGGTTTCTCATTGTCATTCTAATTGACATCCCACTGGGTTGAGTTTTTCCTTGCCCTTGGGATCTGAACTGTGGATGTCGTTGTGGCTTGTGCAGCCCTTTGAGACACTTGTGATTTAGGGCTATATAAATAAAAATTGATTGATTGATTGATTGATTCGGCCTTGTTTTTCTGGCTCGGTCAAATTCACAGAACTGTAAACCTTAGCAAAAATCTCAGCCAATAATTCAGTCTTCTCTTTATCATTGTCATACCTATGGATCATGTTTTGTTTTGGTCATGTTCGGTTTGGTTTTTTGGACATTTGGTTCTGTCTTTTCACTTCCTGGTTTGTTTTGTTACCATAGTTACTCATTAGTTTCCCCTAGTCACGCCCTGATCATCAGCCTCTCACACCTGTTTCTCATTACTATTACTATTTATTTATTTATTTATTTATTTACTATTTACTATTTAAGGATTTTATTTTCTGTCCATCAGTCTGGGATTTTTGCATGTGCTTGCCTTCATGCCTTCTCGATTACCTGCTACGCACCCTGCTATCCATGCCCCTTGTTTCGGTCACAGTAAGTGTTTTTGTTTTAGTTGTTCATAGTTCTGCCACAGTGCACGTTTAAGTTTATAGTTTATCGTCTTACATGCCATCGAGCAGGTGTTTTGTTTTCCTGTTTGTATTTTTGTAGCCACGTTTTGTACCTCTTTGTGAGCGCTCTTAGTTCGATTCTTTTTGTATTTAGTATTCAAATAAACCATGTACTTACACTCTCGTTTGGCTCGTCCCGTATCCTCTCTGCATCGAAGAAGCAAAAATAACCACAATCCAGGCTTGACAATCATTCACTGCAGTCACTCTTCTGTCACTGAGAACAGGAAGGGCCCAAATTCTTCTATCCCCACAAATCTTTCGAACCACACCCCATACTTGTGTAATACTAATTTTGCTCCCAATAGACTCACAACATCCTTTCCAATATTCCCTTTTAGATCATCTTATCGTTCTCCTGACCACATCTTGAGATTGTTTACACTGAATCAGATGCTGAAAATAATGTTTCCTTTTAATCAATTTAAATGCATTGTTCCTACTTTTAATAGCTACCTTGCAGGCTTCATTCCACCACCGTACTATAATCTCCTTGCTTTTACTTTCCTTACGCTTCGGGATAGTTCCTGCAAGATACTCACTAGATAGTCACTATTGTGACTTAATTGTCAACATCAATTTCTTCAAATTACTTTTGACTAACTTCTGAAAACTTTCCCCAGTTCGCTTTTCCAAAACCCATCTTCCTCTCACACTACAATAGACTCCTACTCCTCCCGACGCCATAACACAGTACAAAGTATCTTGTTTTATAAATGTCACACATCCTCCAATGTGCCCTATCACATTTAATACATACATATCCTTTATTAACAAAGTCAAGATTCAACCATGATTCCTGAATACATATTATGTCAGCTTTTTTCACTTTACTATCAAAAAAGTGTTTGAATTCTTGACGATTTGCAATCAGACGCCTAGCATTCTATAAATAATGACTATCATTATTTAGTAGCTTGCAACACATCATTGATTTCCTCCCATCTTAAGCCTATCATATCCAAATGGTGCTCTGCTGCCCTTACCACAACCTGGATTCTTTCAGTCTTGGACTTGTTCTCATGTGTTGCATTCATGACACCAGCAATAACACTTCTGGGGGGATTTCCTTTGCCTCGAACTCAACCATTACAGTTTCTGTTTCCAATTTCTCAGTCCCTCTCATCGTTCTATGTGCAGTTTTAACCGTTTTATTCCTCCTTCTAATCTGTTGCTGAAGTTCCTCCATGTTGTCCTTTACATGGATCCCAGTTACTATGCCTCTGCATACATTCTGCCTTTACTTACCAACTTTCACCCGTGTCCACTGTGTACCAATGATTGTCACACACACACTGGGTGTGTTGAAATTTTTCATCTGCATTCAACCCATCCCTTTGTTCACCCTCTGGGAGTTGAGAGGAGCAGTGGGCAGGAGCGGTGCAGCGCCCAGGAATCATTTTTGGTTATTTAATCCCCCAATTCCAACCCTTGATGCTGAGTGCGAAGCAGAGAGGTAATGGTCCCATTTTTAATAGTCTTTGCTATGACTCGGCAGGGATTTGAACCCACAACCTACCGATCTCAGGGCGGAAATTCTAACCACTAGGCCACTGAGTAGGTTATTTTACAGAATGTTGAAAAATTTGACCTCCCCAATGGTATCCCTTATAATCCTTGTCAGTCACAGGTGATCTACCTTTTTGTCACCCCTAATTCCCCATCATCCTCACCTCACTAGGAATAGATTTACGTGGACCCCGACTTAAACAAGTTGAAAAACATATTCTGGTGTTACCATTTAGTGGTCAATTGTACGGAATATGTATTGTACTGTGCAATCTAATAATGAAAGTTTCAATCAATCAATCAATCAATCAGCTGTTGCATTGCAACTGCTGCCACCACTATTTTCCTTTTTGCGCTTACTACACATCCATCCATCTTCTTCTGCTTATCCGAGGTCGGGTCGCGGAGGAAGCAGTGAAGCCCAGACTTTCCTCTCCCCAGCAACTTCGTCCAGCTCTTCCCAGGGGATCCAAAGGCGTTCTCAGGCCAGCCAGGAGACATAGTCTTCCCAACGTGTCCTGGGTCTTCCCCATGGCCTCCTACCGGTTGCACGTGCCCTAAACACCTTCTTAAGAAAGCATTCGGGTGGCATCCTGACCAGATGCCCGAACCACTTTGTCTGGCTCCTCTCGATGTGGAGTAGCAGCGACTTAACTTTGAGCTCCTCCCGGATGACGGAGCTTCCCACCCTATCTCTAAGGGAGAGACCCGCCACCCGGCGGAGGAAACTCATTTCGCCCGCTTGTACCCATGATCTTGTCCTTTCGGTCATAACCCAAAGCTCATGACATAACATAATACGCAAATACGGTGCTAGCTTTCACTGTTATGCTGATCACACCCAACTCTACATGCCCCTAAAGCTGACCAACACGCCCGACTGTAGTCAGCTGGAGGCGTGTCTTAATGAAATTAAACAATGAATGTCCGCCTACTTTTTGTAACTCAACGCCAAAAAAAACGAAATGCTGATTATCGGTCCTGCTAGACACCGACCTCTATTTAATAATACAACTTTAACATTTGACAACCAAACAATTGAACAAGGCGACACGGTAAAGAATCTGGGTATTATCTTCAACCCAACTCTCTCCTTTGAGTCACACATTAAAAGAGTTACTAAAACGGCCTTCTTTCATCTCCGTAATATCGCTAAAATTCGCTCCATTTTGTCCACTAACGACGCTGAGATCATTATCCATGCGTTTGTTACGTCTTGTCTCGATTACTGTAACGTACTATTTTCGGGTCTCCCTATGTCTGGCATTAAACGATTACAGTTGGTACAAAATGCGGCTGCTAGACTTTCGACAAGAAGAAGAAAGTTTGATCAAATCACGCCTATACTGGCTCAGTATACCATTCGGGCTCCAGTACTCTGGAATGCCCTCCCGGTAACAGTTCGAGATGCTACTTCAATAGAAGTATTTAAGTCTCATCTTAAAACCTATTTGTATACTTTAGCCTTTAAATAGACGCCCTTTTTAGACCAGCTGATCTGCCGTTTCTTTTCTTTTTCTCCTCTGTGCCCCTCTCCCTTGTGGAGTGGTTCCGGTCCGGTGGCCATGGATGAGGTATTGGCTGTCCAGAGTCGGACCCAGGATGGACCGCTCGTCCAGAATCGGGACCCAGGATGGACCGCTCGCCTGTGTATCGGTTGGGGACATCTCTGCGCTGCTGATCCGCATCCGCTTGGGATGGTTTCCTGCTTGCTCCACTTTGGACGGGACTCTCGCCACCATATTGGATCTACTTTGGACTGGACTTTCACGGTTGTGTTGGATCCACCACGGATTGGACTTTCGCAATATCATGTTAGACCCGCTCGACATCCATTGCTTTCGGTCCCCTAAAGGGGGGCACGGGGGGGGGGGGGGGGGGGGGTTGCCCACATATGCGGTCCTCTCCAAGGTTTCTCATAGTCATCATTGTCACTGTCACCGACGTCCCATTGGGGTGAGTTTTCCTTGCCCTTATGTGGGCTCTATCGAGGATGTTGTTGTGGTTTGTGCAGCCCTTTGACACACTGGTGATTTAGGGCTATATAAATAAACATTGATTGATTGATTGATTGATGACCATAGGTGAGGATGGGAATGTAGATTGACCGGTAACTTGAGAGCTTTGCCTTCCGGCTCAGCTCCTTCTTCACCACAGCGGATCTATACAGTGTCCGCATTACTGAAAACACTGCACTGATCCGCCTGTCGATCTCACGATCCACTCTTCCCTCAGTCGTGAACAAGACTCTTAGGTACTTGAACTCCTCCACTTGGGGCACTCCACCCTTTTCCGGGTGAGAACCATGGACTTGGACTTGGAGGTGCTGATTCTTATCCCAGTCGCTTCACACTCGGCTGCAAACCAATCCACTGAAAGCTGAAAATCTTGGGTAAAGCCATCAGGACCACTTCATCTACAAAAAGCAGAGACCTAATCCTGCATCCACCAAACCGGATCCCCTCAACGCCTCGACTGCGCCTATAAATTCTGGCCATAAAAGTTACGAAAAGAATCGGTGACAAAGGGCAGCCTTGGCGGAGTCCAACCCTCACTGGAAACGGGTCCGACTTACTGCCGACAATGCGGACCAAGCTCTGACACTGATCATACAGGGAGCGGACCGCCACAATAAGACAGTCCGATACCCCATACTCTCTGAGCACTCCCCACAGGACTTCCCGAGGGACACGGTCGAATGCCTTCTCCAAGTCCACAAAGCACATGTAGACTGGTTGAGACTTCTTGCGCTTACTCGTTTTCTTATCTATTTAATTGTCTCCTCCGTTGCCATAACTAGTAGACACTGACCCCCACCATTAAAATTATTGTTTGAAAAATCCATCTTTATACTGCAGCAGGTTTGAGAAGTAGGCATTTTCCAAGTGGTTATATGCAGCTCAACTGACTGTAATACATCATGTGACCAGCAGATGGTAATAGATAATAATTGTCAGCTCTGGTAATGTCCACAGCATGGGAAGGGAAGTGTTCTTTGCGCATGCGCGGACGATCGTGTGGTCCTGTACCAAACGTGTCGTAAAACGCAACGTAGCAGTGCGGTCTTTAAGTCTGCATTGATTATTTTGTACTCATTCGTCAATCGTATGAAGACCCTAACTTTATTAGTTTTTCGTGTCAGTATTAACTTAACTTCTCTCAGTGAACTTTGAAGCGTCTCTTCTCAGGCTGAGCTTGCTAGCTAGCTTAGCTGACTAGTTAGCTTAGCATGTTAGCTGCTAACAAAGAGACGCGGAAGTGATCAAGACATCGCTGAGAAGAGATCAAGTGTGAGTATAAAGTGTTGGGATTGTGTGAAGATCGGTAAAATAGCAATGCTGAGATTGTTGGTGAATCAGCGACTAACTGCTTGTTGAAGAAATAGTTGTAGTGTTAAAAAGAAAGATAGCAAAGTACGAGAAGGAACTTTCTCCAGCAAAAGGTTATAATTGATTATTAACATGAAAGAACAGTTGGAATAAGTTAAGTGTGTGGAGATGTTAAATAACGCACATTGCAACACGTCTTGGGTGAGTTTACATGGAAGCCATCTTATTGTTGTACTCTTGCACTTGTGATACTGCGCAACATTTTTGCGCATGCTACAGGAACTCTGCAAGGACAGAATAGACGGTCACCGCTCTATGCATGCAGTCAGAACATTACATTACAGAGGAGCATTGTCAAGAAGTGAAAGTAAAATAGTTGGTTATGGAAATATATTTTGTATTTATTGGCAAACAAATACTTTTAATAAGAACAACTGCATTGTTTCCCACGTGGCTGCAGGGCATTACGTCATCGAATTTGCAAAATTGTTATGGGGCATTTTCTTAATATCAATATGTTCTTTCCTTGTAACATGATGTCTTTTTGGCATCTCTGGGATTGATTGAAAGCCAGAAAAGCCAATAGTTGATTCGGTCCGTGTGGAAGTGTTTTATAAAGTTTAGCAAATACAAACATTTATTTATTAATTACTTTTAAAGGGGAACATTATCACCAGACTTATGTAAGCGTCAATATATACCTTGATGTTGCAGTAAAAAGAACATATGTTTTTTTAACCGATTTCCGAACTCTAAAAGGGTGAATTTGGCGATTTAAACGCCTTTCAATTGATAGCCTGTCGAGCGATGACCTTTCACCCGTGACGTCACAACATGAAGCAATCCGCCATGTTCTCAATCTTATTACACGCATCAAGTCAAATCAGCTCTGTTATTTTTCCCGATATCCACACAAGAATGTTTGTTTCTGTGTGATCACGCTGTGACGTCACAAGATAATGGACGGGTGGATATAACGATGGTTAAAATCAGGCACTTGGAAGCCGTTTTTCGGGATATTGCGTGATGGGTAAAATTTTGAGAAAAACTTCAAAAAATAAAATAAGCCACTGGGAACTGATTTTTATTGGTTTTAACCCTTCAGAAATTGTGATAATGTTCCCCTTTAAAGTAGCAGTAGATTGGGAAAAACAAGTTGCCTTTATATTGAAGCTATTATCATATATATCTGATTTATGACACCAAAAGACTTACAAAGTTTGCAAATAAATAGATCTGATCAAAATAGTATTAATTTCACGGACATTCCCGAGCCATTTTGAGAGATAATGAGGAAGCCAGCCCCGTGATCGCGTGACGTCACGCTAGGAACCACAGATCCCTTCCCGAATCAACAACAAAGGGAATCAAGCAAACTCTGTGAGAGCAAACAACAATTACGTTTGGAAAAAATATGATCCAGAACCTTATATTTTTGATCCCGAATACAAAGAGGAAGAGTAATACGTTTTAGAAGCCATGTGCTAAACGGATGCTGCTTTATTGTGACACTATAACATCATGTAGCATTGCTAGCTGCTAAACATACAAACCAACCATATTAAACCATAATATAACACACACTTACTGTAATATTTTCAATCTTGCTGGAATGCCGACCGACGGGAGACTCACATAATTCCGATTAGAGAAAGATTCAATCTCAATCCTCATGAAGGGTTAAAACAAGTTCCTGCAGGAAATCAATCAATCAATCAATGTTTATTTGTATAGCCCTTAATCACTAGTGTCTCAAAGGGCTTCACAAACCACAACACAAATCACAACGACATCCTCGGTAGAGCCCACATAAGGGAAAGGAAAACTCACTCCAGCGGTAGGTCGGTGACAGTGACAATGATGACTATGAGAAACCTTGGAGAGGACCGCATATGTGGGCATTGCTCGTGGACAAAATTGAGCAAATTTGAGCGATATTACGGAGATGAAAGAAGGCCCTTTCAGTAACATTCTTAATGTGTGACTCAAACGAGAGAGTTGGGTCGAAGATAATACCCATATTCTTTATCGAGTCGCCTTGTTTAATTGTTTGGTTGTCAAATGTTAAAGGCCTACTGAAATGAGATTTTCTTATTCAAACAGGGATAGCAGATCCATTTTAAGTGTCATATTTGATCATTTAGCGATATTGCCATATGTTTGCTGAAAGGATATAACAGAGATTATCGACGATAAAGTTCGCAACTTTTGGTCGCTAATAAAAAAGCCTTGCCTTTACCGGATGTAGCAGACGATGTGCGCGTGACGTCACCGGTGTGAGGGCTCCTCACATCCTCACATTGTTTATAATCATAGCCTCAAGCAGCAAGAGGTATTTGGACCGAGAAAGCAACGATTTCCCCATTAATTTGAGCGAGCATGAACGATTTGCGGATAAGGAAAGTTAGAGTGAAGCACAAAAAAAAAAGCGACGGCTCTAGGCGGCAGCAGTGTGAGCGTTTCAGATGTAATTAGACACATATACTAGGATGATTCTGGAAGATCCCTTATCTGCTTATTGTGTTACTAGTGTTTTAGTGAGATTGTAAAGTCATACCTCAAAGTCGGATGGCTGCCATGGAGGAGCCAAGCTCGCAGCTGCCTTTTTTTACCAGCTGCTGCAGGAGGAGGTCCAGTAATCCACTGATGTCTCTGGTAAGAGCCGACTTAATATCACAATTTTCCCATCCAAAAACATGCTGGTACGTACCTCGGTTTAAAGGTCACGGTTCGGTTCATCTTCGGTACAGTAAGAAAACAACAAAATATAAATTTTTTGGTTATTTATTTTCCAAATTTGTAAACAATGGCATAACATACATATGATACACACAGGGTCCATTGCCAGGGTTAATACATATATAACATATATAGAATAAAAACTAAATAAGTTAAGGCTCAGAATGGTTTCTTAACAAATTCTTTCTACATATAAATTGCTTTTTTGGTTGATTGATTGAGACTTTTATTAGTAGATTGCACAGTACAGTACATACAATTGACCACTAAATGCTAACACCCCAATAAGTTTTTCAACTTGTTTAAGTCGGGGTCCACGTTCATCAACACCGCCCGTCGTTTTTTGTAGACATGTTCCATAAATATTGATGTTAAAGATTTCTTTTTTTGTGAAGAAATGTTTAGAATGAAGTTGATGAATCCAGATGGATCTCTATTACAATCCCCAAAGAGGGCACTTTAAGGTGATGATTACTTCTATGTGTAGAAATTTTTATTTATAATTGAATCACATGTTTCTTTTTTTAACAAGTTTTCAGTTATTTTTATATCTTTCTTTCTAAATAGTTCAAAAAAGACAACTAAAAATGAGCAATATTTTGCACTGTTATACAATTTAATCAATCAGAAACTGATGACATAGTGCTGTATTTTACTTCTTTATCGTTTTTTTTTCCAACCAAAAATGCTTTGCTCTGACTAGGGGGTACTTGAAATAAAAAAATGTTCACAGGGGGTACATCACTGAAAAAAGGTTGAGAACCACTGTGTTATGAGATTAGCGTATGTGTGTGTGTGTGTGTGGCCGTTTAATATGTGACAGCATGTGAAGTCAGTGAGTGTGCGGGCGAGCGAGGTGAGGGAGCGGTAGAGCACAGGAGTGGCTAGTGTTTTGTCGGATTGGCTGTGTGCAAGACCTCAATAAAACCACGATTTGCAACTAATCGCTGGACTCTTCATTTACCCTGGAGTCCAAAGCTGTGGAGACCCACTGCCAGGTAGAGTGAAGGGTTGTGTGCGCAAGGGAGACACTATGGGAGCCAGAAGCAGGAAAGGTGCAATACATGTTTGACGTGTTGTCAGAAGCAGCTGCTGAAATATCTTGGCAAACCTCCGTCCTCCATTGTTGTATCGCGCAGCCAAAGTGTTCCCAAACGGGAGATCTTAACGAGGCAGGATGGTCTTCCAGCTCTGGCTTTAACATGTTGTCCTAGCCTGCTAGCTGCTAGCATGTCAACTCGTTCGGTACACCTCCGAACCGAACCGAAACCCCCGTACCGAAATGGTTCAATTCAAATACACGTACCGTTACACCCCTAATATATACACATATCGCCCATTCCAAGTGAAGATTCCCCTCGTTCAGAATGTTTTTTATTTCCTTGTAAATAATGCTATAAAGAGTGTTGTGTTTTTCTGCCACTGAGATTTCAAGTTAGTCAAGCCATTTCTTATTTTTCTGAAGTACATGTAAACATACTGAATACATTGTTTGACTGAGCAAAGCTGGATATCTCTTAAACAAGTTTGTCTTGTTGTGTCCTGCAGACGTCTGTGAAGAACATTTTCTCCCTGAGCAATCGAAGTGGAGCTTCAGGATGGTGAAGGAAGAGCCACAGCCCGTCCACATTAAAAAGGAAGAAGAGGCGCCACAGACACTGCACATTAAAAATGAGAAGGAGGACCCACTTACCCACCATTTCAAAGAGGAAGAGGAGGCGCTAGAGACCCCCCACATTAAAGAGGAAGAGGAGGAACACAGCATCAGTCAGGAGGGGGACCATCTTGAATGTTTGGAGCAGTTCGCAGTGATTGGTGTGATTGTGAAGAGTGAAGATGATGAGGTCAAAGATGAAAGTGAGGAGAAGAGAGAGGCGGAGCCTCCAAGCAGCAGCTCAACTCAACACATGACAACAGAAGCTGATGGAGACCACTGTGGAGGATCACAAGCAGACAAGATCTTAGCTCCACTATCAGATAGTGACGACACAAAGTCTCACTCTCCTGACACTGATGATGAAGACTTAAAAGATAATAAGACATGTCACACTGACAACACACACTTGACATGTTCTTACTGTGAAAAAACTTTTAAGCACCATTGTCATCTAAAAGTACACATGAGAACACACACTGGAGAAAAACCTTTTTCCTGCTCAGAATGTGGGAAAGGTTTTGTACAAAGTGGTGATTTGAAAGTACACATGAGAATACACACGGGAGAAAAACCCTTTTCCTGTTCTATCTGCGGTAAATATTTTGCCCGGAAGCAACATTTGCAAATACACATGGTAATACACACTGGGGAAAAATGTTTTTCATGTTCATTGTGTGGTAAATGTTTTATACAAAGTAGTGAGTTGAAAGTACACATGAGAACGCACACTGGCGAAAAACCATTCATGTGCTCAATTTGTAGTAAAAGATTCACACAGAAGGCAAATTTGATCATGCACACAAGAATACACACTGGTGAAAAACCTTATACATGTTCAATATGTGGTAAAGGTTTTGCACAAAATCAATCTTTGAAAGCACACATGAGAACACACACTGGAGACAAAACATTCATGTGCTCAATTTGTAGTAAAAGATTCACCCAGAAGGCATATTTATTAAGACACACAAGAATACACACTGGTTAAAAACCTTTTATGTGTTCAGTATGTTGTAAAGGTTTTACATAAAGTCACTGTTTTAACGTGCACATGAGAACACACACAGGTGAGATAAAGTGTAGAGTTGCAGTGTGTGTGGTGAAAGATTCTCTTTTAAGTACCAGTGTAAGAAACACAAATGTGCTGGAGGATTTAAAATAAGCTGTCAAGTCTTTAACTTGTTAACAACATTAGCACATATAAGATCTGTGACATCCTTGCTGTGAATGTAACACAATCTTTCTAAGAAGATTCATTCATAAATTAGATACTTTAGATTGGTGATTTAATTTCAGTCAAGTACAATAATATACAACATTGTGTACTTTTATAATTCACTTTATATGTATTCATAATAGTATTGTATGTTTTTTATATATATATGTATATATATATAATGATGCTTTACATATTTGTATATCTAATTGTAAATGATTCCATGGATGAACTCATTTATATGATATACATATTTGTTTTACTGCGATCAGGTGGCGACTTGTTCAGGGTGTACACCGCCTTCTGCACGATTGTAGCTGAGATAGGCGACCCCAAAGGAAATAAGGGGTAGTAAATGAATGAATGGATGGACATATTTGTTTTACATTTGTTCATTCTTTTGCTTTTGACTACACATAAATCTATCTCAGTTCATATTTACTGGTTTTACATCTGAAATATCTTCTGGACCACTTCTGGGAGCATATTATTATTTACTTTATACATCATTTGAGCAGTTGAGTTTTATACAAGATCAATTACTTTTAAAATGTTTGACATTATGAATCCTTTGTTGGTTCTTTATAATCCATTCTGTTAATTATCTCTTTTACTTTCTTTTGTCATATGAATATTGTTTTGCGATTATTTTATATATATGTCCCCAGACCTTTATGCAATAAACAATGTATGCTTCAACAAAATTTGATAACAATAAATCTAGTTAATACTTGTGAAAATGTTTTTTATTCTATTTAGTTTTGCAGTCATGGTTGATATATTGTTCTTTATATGATTTATATGTAGTTCCCAGCTTAGTTTTTTTATTTATAACTCCAAAAATGTATTTCAATATCCATCATCATGTGTTTTACATTTTTACACAATCCAAAATTGATATACTTAGTTTTATTGAAGTTTATTGACCATTTGTTGATGTTCAGGCATCTTTTTATGGTCAAGTTTTCTCTGGATAAAATAAGATGAGAGTTAAATCAAGCAGTAATGAAGATAAAAAATGAAAGGTTGTTACAGTATATACATAATTATATATCATTACACTTACCAGTGACATATAAGGACACTTACATCCAGTTCATTGAGCAAAAAAGAGTAAAGTGAAATATGCTAAACAATATAAGAATATTATTATCAGCAGTCAATATTCAAACATTGTGAAGCTGAGCTATCTTGATGGAGGAAAGATGAAAGCACAAGTACCAGGAGCAGCAACAGCATTAAAGGGGAACATTATCACGATTTCAAAAGGGTTAAAAATAATAAGAATCAGTTCCCAGGGGCTTGTTGTATTTTTTGAAGTTTTTTTCGAAATTTTTCCGGTCCCGGAATATCCCTAAAAAAAAGCTATAAAGTGCCTTATTTTCGCTATCTTCGAAACCACTATCCATTTCCCTGTGACGTCATACAGTGCTGCCAATGTAAACAAACAATGGGAATACCACAGCAAGATATAGCGACATTAGCTCGGATTCAGACTCGGATTTCAGCGGCTTAAGCGATTCAACAGATTACGCATGTATTGAAACGGATGGTTGGAGTATGAAAGTATTGAAGAAGAAACTGAAGCTATTGAGCAGATAGCTATTGAGGCTATTCATAGCCATAGCATGGCCGAATAGCTGCGTTAGCATCACCAGTAAAATGTACGGACCAAACGATCAGGACTTTCGCATCTTGTGACACTGGAGCAACTTAAATCCTTCGATTGGTAAGTGTTTTTTTCGCATTAAATGTGGGTGGAAGGAAACATAATATAGTTGCATCCAAGTTCCCTGGATTTTTCCCTGCGTTCTCAAGTCGCGTGCTTTTTTGAGTGATTCCAACGTTACGTTCTGTGAGGTGCTCATTCATGTACACATTTGTTACCATCAGCTTCTTTTCCTGTCTTAGCAGTGCCGTTTTAGCTTTTCTGTTTACGAGTTTCACGAGGACCACTGGAGTGGCATTGTTGTTTCTGCCGTTCAGTGGGATGCATGTTTCGACGGTATTAATGTCGATTTCAATTTCTTTTGATTGCAGAAAGTTGACCACTTGCGGTTCAGCTGAGACACTATCCATTTCATCTGGTTCACCTTATTATTCAGTTTTCGCATAGGATCTTGGTTTAATTTGGTGCCCTGTCACGATGATATCATTCATTCGCTTATCCTTAGCATCGCCGGTAAAATGTGTGGACCAAACGATCAGGACTTTCGCATTTTGTGACACTGGAGTCACTTAAATCCTTCGATTGGTAAGTGTTTTTTTCGCATTAAATGTCGGTGGAAGTAAACGTAATATAGTTGCAAATGCATCTGCAGGTTATCCATACATCTCTGTGCCATGTCTGCTTTAGCACCGTCGGTAAATAGCATGTTAGCATCGATTAGCATAGCATGTTAGCATCCATTAGCTGGCAGTTAACATCAACAAAACTCACCTTTGTGAATTTGTTGACTTTATAGTTGCAAAGGCATCTGCAGGTTATCCATACATCTCTGTGCCATGTCTGCTTTAGCACCGCCGGTAAATAGCATGTTAGCGTCGATTAGCATAGCATGTTAGCATTGATTAGCTGGCAGTCACGCCGCAACCAAATATGTCTGATTAGCACAAAAGTCAACATCAACAAAACTCACCTTTGTGATTTCGTTGACTTTATCGTTGCAAATGCATCTGCAGGTTATCCATACATCTCTGTGCCATGTCTGTCATCGCCGGTAAAATGTGGAGACATTCCGCCACATTCAATGGGGGTCTGGCGGCAGACACTTTCGCATCTTTGGGCCAGTGGTGCAACTTGAATCCCTCCCTGTTAGTGTTGTTACACCCTCCGACAACACACCAACGAGGCATGATGTCTCCAAAGTTCCAAAAAATTGTCGAAAAAAAGGAAAATAACAGAGCTGAGACCCGGTGTTTGTAATGTGTTGAAAATGAAAATGCCGGCTTTATTACCTCGGAGACGTCACGTTCTGACGTCATCGCAATAAGAGCGATAAACAGAAAGGCGTTTAATTCGCCAAAATTCACCCATTTAGAGTTCGGAAATCGGTTAAAAAAATATATGGTCTTTTTTCTGCACCATCAAGGTATATATTGACACTCACATAGGTCTGGTGATAATGTTCCCCTTTAACAAAAACTCCGGTAGCAGAAGCAGAGCCTTTTTGTCTGCGTCCTCTCTCATTGCTCAACAACAGCAGCCACAGTAAATTAATTTTGTTTAAGACTTTTTCTGTGACATTCGAACATCAGCAGCACATATTACGTGTGACATCATTGTTGTGTGTGTGTGTAACACAATCTCGGTATACTTTTATGGATTACAAAACCCAAAACCAGTGAAGTAGGCACGTTGTGTAATTCGTAAATAAAAACAGAATAAAAGGATTTGCAAATAATTTTCAACTTATATTCAAAGACTGCAAAGACAAAATATTTAATGTTCGAACAGATCAACTTAATTTATTTTGCAAATAAACATTAACTTTTAATTTAATGGCGGCAACACATTGCAAAAAAGTTGGCACTGGGGCATTTTTACTACTGTGTTACATGGCCTTTCCTTTTAACAACACTCCGTAAACGTTTAGGAACTGAGGAAACCAATTTTTTAAGGTTTTCAGGTGGAATTATTTCCCATTATTGTTTGATTTACAGCTTAAGTTGTTCAACAGACAACAGTGTTGTATTTTACGCTTGGTATAATGCGCCACACATTTTCAATGAGAGACAGGTCTGGACTACAGGCAGGCCAGTCTAGTACCCGCACTCTTTTGCTTGATGTACCTTTCAGCATTAATGGTGCCTTCACAGATGTGTAAGTTACCCATGCCTTGGGCACTAATACACCCCCATACCATCACAGATGCTGGCTTTTGAACTTTGCGCTTACAACAATCCGGATGGTTCTTTTCCTCTGCTACGTTCCACGTAGTGGTGGTTTGTTTTTGTGTTTCTTCTTCTTTTGTTTGAACAGGTCACACTCAACCACGACCTCTGCTGCCAATCAACCGGTTCCTGTTCCCAGCTGTTCCTCATTTCACCTGTTGATCGGCCAACCAATCCCAGTCCACTGCTTAAAGCCACCTTCTCACCACTGGAAAGGGGGATTCTTTTTCTGACATGCTGTCTGGAGTTTTGAGGGACGCTACTTTGTCTTTGGCGCTACTTTTCCTTTGTCTTCTATTTGTTTGATCTTTCAACCTTTGTAAGTATCTGCAGCCTAGTCCTGGGAAAGCTTAGACAGAGGCCTCTATACACTACACACGTAGGATTTGTTTGTGTATAGAGACACCAGGCTTAGTGGTGGCTGTCACCTTTGTATGTTTTGGACCCCCTCTTTGGTTAGAGTAGTTAGGTAGGTTTTTGGTTTATGCCAATTAAATAGCTTTCGTTAGTCAGCTTACCCTTCTTTTCTAGAGGTGTATTTTGGTATGTTTTGTTAATTTCTTTGTCAGCACCTGTATTACCAAGCTAAACTAGTGTTTGTGTCTTTGTTGTAACCCCCCCCATGGTTACTTTTCAATACACTAGTTTTTGTTTTCAATTCTTGGCTTCGGTGTCTTTAATTTACAACTCATTTGATTTATACGCTTTTATGTGGCGTTCCCCTACGATCCCTAGACTTTGAGCCATCTGGGAACGTAACACAATGTACACAGTTTGCAAAAACTATTTTAAATGTGGACTCGTCAGACCACAGAACACTTTTCCACTTTGCATCAGTGGATCTTAAATGAGCTCGGGTTCAGCGAAGCCAGCGGCATTTCTGGGTGAGGTTGATAAATGGTTTTTGCTTTGTATAGTATAGTTTTAACTTGCACTTACAGATGTAGCGACAAACTGTAGTTACTGACAGTGGTTTACTAAAGGGTTCCTGAGCCCATGTGGTGATATCCTTTACTACCTGATGTCACTTTTTGTTGCAGTACCGCCTGAGGGATACAAGGTCACCGGCATTCAATGTTTTCATGCAGTGATTTCTCCAGATTCTTTGAACCTTTTGATGATATTACGGACCGTAGATGGTGAAATTCCTAAATTCCTTGCAATAGCTTGTTGAGAAATGTTGTTCGTAGACTGTTAGGGCAATTTGCTCACGTATCCTTGTTTGGGAATGACTGAGCATTTCATGGAATCTGTTTTTATACCCAATAATGGCACACACCTGTTGCCAAGTAACGTGTTCCCCTGTGGGATTTTCCAAATAAGTGTTTGTCCTCAACTTTCTCAGTTGTTTTTTCCCACTTGTGCCAGCTTTTTTGAAACATGTTGCAGGCATCAAATTCCAAATGAGCTGAAATTTGCAAAAAATATTTTTTTTCAGTTCGAACGTTAAGTATCTTGTCTTTGCAGTTTATTAAATTGAATATAAGTTGAAAAGGATTTGCAAATCATTGTTTTTAGTTTTTTTTTTACAATTTACACGTTTCCTCTCTGATCTGCTACCTTACCGTGGTAGACAAGTTTGCATGTCCCAATGATCCTATGAGCTATGCTGTCCGGGGGCTTTATGCCCCCTGGTAGAGTCTCCCAAGACAAACTAGTCCTAGATGAGTGATCAGAAAAAAAAGCACGAAGACCGCTATGAAAAATACAATCGAATGACCCAGATTTCCCTCTCCTGGACGGGCGTCACCGCGGCCCCCCCTCTGGAGCCAGGCCCGGAGGTGGGGCACGATGGCGAGCGCCTGGTGGCCGGGCCTGTCCCCATGGGGCCTGCCCGGTCACAGCCCGAAGAGGCAACGTGGGTCCCCCTTCCTATTGGCTCACTACCCATAGCAGGGGCCATATACTGTAGGTCAGGTCCAATGTGAGCTGAGCAGCAGCCGAAAGGCAGGGCACTTGGCGGTCCAATCCTCGGCGGCATAAGCGAGCTCTTGGGACGTGGAATGTCACCTCGCTGGGGGGGGGGGTGGCTAAATATAGTTCCGGCTAAATATAGTCGGACTCACCTCAACGCACAGCAAGGGCTCTGGAACCAGTTCTCTCGAGAGGCGCTGGACTCTCTTCCACTCTGGCATTGCACGCAATGAGAGGTGACGGGCTGGGGTGGAAATTCTTGTTGCGCCCCGGCTCAAAGCCTGCACTTTGGAGTTCAACCCAGTGGATTCCACTCCTTCGGGTGGAGGGATGGGTCCTGACTATTGTTTGTGCTAACGCATCAAGTACCCAACCTTTTTGGATTCATTCGAGGGAGTCCTGGAGAGTGTGCCCCCGGGTGATTCCCTCGTTCTACTGGGGGACTTCAACGCTCATGTTGGCAACAACAGTGAAACTTGGAGAGGCGTGATTGGGAAAAATGGCCGCCCGGATCTGAACCCGAGTGGTGTTTTATTATTGGACTTTTGTGCTCATCACGGATTGTCCATAACGAACACCGTGTTCAACCAGGACACACTAGGCCACAGTTCCCTGATCGACTTTGTAGTTGTGTCAACGGATTTGCGGTCTCATGTTTTGGACACTCGAGTGAATAGAGCGGTGGGGCTTTCTACCAATAACCACCTGGTGGTGAGTTGGCTGCGATGGTTGGGGTGGATGCCGGACAGACCTGGCAAGCCCCGACGCATTGTGAGGGTCTGCTGGGAACGCCTGTCAGAGTCTCCTATCAGAGACAGTTTCAATTCCTGCCTCCGGAAGAACTTTGAACATGTCACGAGGGAGGTGCTGGACATTGAGTCCGAGTGGACCATGTTCCGTACCTCCTATTGTTGACGCGGTTCATTGGAGCTGTGGCCGCAAGGTGGTTGTTGCCTGTCGTGGCGGTAATCCTAGAACCCGCTCCAGCGGTGAGGGATGCCGTCAGGCTGCAGAAAGAGGCCTATCGTGTTCTTTTGGCTCATAGGACTCCTGAGGCATCAGAGAGGTACCGACAGGCCAAGCGGTTTGCGGCTTCAGCGGTCGCGGAGGCAAAAACTCGGACATGGGAGGAAGGGGAAGCGGTGCCATTATTATCAAAAACAAATATTAACTACATTTATTGTACCCAACTTTTGTTGAAACATACATTGTGTATTGCACAATGGTCTGGGAACATACATATAAAACAATCACAAAACAATATTCATATTACAAAAGAGAGTAAAAAACAATACATTGGATTATTAAGACTCAGCCTCAATTCAGCACCTTAGACTGCTCGGCCACATTATCCTGAAAGGCTGTCTTTAGAGGATCAATTTGTGAACATTTTTTTCCCAATGTACATCGATTAAATGCCGAGATCTTTTTACATACAATGTTTGTATGTAAAATGTATTGTACTGTTTACTCTCAGCTTCTATGTCAACTTTTTGACAAATTTAAAATAAAAGTACACAATGTTGTTTATCAATGAATATACTTTACTGATAAAAAGCACTAATCTAAAATAAAAAATCTATAAATGTTAGAATCATATTAACAAGATTGTGTTTCAGACATGCATTGTTCTGTGTGTAACACACACAACAATGATGACACACATGTTACATATGATGTTGACAGTTCATTTCAAATCATGCAGCTTCATTTGCTGCTGCTGTTCTCACCAGCACACTTGTGTTTCTTACACTGGTATTTAGAAGAGAATCTTTCACCACACACACTGCAACCGAACACCTTCTCGCCTGTGTGTGTTCTCATGTGTGTTTTCAAATGAAAACTTCGTGTAAAACCTTTACCACAGACTGAACAAATAAAAGGTTTTTCACCAATGTGTGTTCTCATGTGTACTTTCAAATGTGGTTTTTGTGTAAAACATTTACTACAGACTGAACATGAAAAAGGTTTTTCCCCAGTGTGTATTCTCATGTGTACTTTCATAAACTGACTTGTTACAAAACCTTTACCACATACTGAGCAAGGAAAAGGTTTTTCACCAGTGTGCATTCTCATGTGTACTTTTAAATTCTGTTTTTGTACAAAACCTTTACAACATACTGGACAAGAATATGGATTTTCTCCAGTGTGTATTATTGTATGTTTTTTCAAATAGTCACTATGTACAAATCCTTTGCCACAGATTGAACAGAAGAATGTTTTTACGCCCATGTGAGTTTTAATGTGTTTTTTCAAATAGTTACTATGTTCAAATACTTTACCACAGATTGAACAGATAAAAGCTTTCTCACATTTGTGTACTCCCATGTGTACTTTCAAATGGTTACTTTGTACAAAACCTTTCCCACAGATTGAACAGGAAAAAGGTTTTTCTCCAGTGTGTGTTTTCATGTGGTCTTTTAACACATTCTTACGTGCAAATCGAATACAACAAACTGAGCAGGAAAAAGGTTTTTCTCCAGTGTGCATTCTCATGTGTACTTTCAGATCACTACTTTGTATACAACCTTTACCACATACTGAACATGAAAAAGGTTTTTCTCCAGTGTGTGTTTTCATGTGTAGATTCAACACATTTTTTCGCCCAAATCTTTTACCGCATTCTGAGCAGGAAAAAGGTTTTTCTCCTGTGTGTATTCTCATGTGTACTTTAAGATTACCACGATAACTAAAAGTTTTGTCACAGTGAGAACATGTCAAGTGTGTGTTGTCAGTGTGACCTGTCTTATCATCTTTAGAGTCTTCATCATCAGAGTCAGGAGAGTGAGACGTTGTGTCGTCACTATCTAATAGTGGAGCTAAGATCTTGTCTGCTTGTGATCCTCCACAGTGGTCTCCATCAGCTTCTGTTGTCATGTGTTGAGTGGAGCTGCTGCTTGGAGGCTCCGCCCCTCTCTTCTCCTCACTTTCACCTTTGACCTCATCATCTTCACTCTTCACAATCACTGGGAACTCCTCCAACCATTCATGATGCTCTCCCTCCTGACTGATGATGTGTTCCTCCTCTTCCTCCTTAATGTGAGGGGTTAGTCTTTCCTCCTTAATGTGAGGGGTTAGTCGTTCCTCCTCTTCCTCCTTAATGTGAGGGGTCAGTGGGCCCTCCTCTTCGTCTTTAATGTGAGGAGCCAGTGGGTCCTCCTCTTCCTCTTTAATGTGAGGAGTCAGTGGGTCCTCTTCTTCTTTAATGTGAGGAGTCAGTGGGTCCACCTCTTCCACATTAATGGGAGGGGTCAATGGCGCCTCGTCTTCCTCTTTAGAGCGGGAAGGCTGTGGCTCCTCCTGGTCCATCCCGATGCTCCACTATTGTTTAGTCAGGGAGAAGATGTTCTTCACAAATGTCTGCAGGACGCAAAAAGACAAAAACACGCTCTAAAATCGTCCAGCTTTGTTCAGTCACATGCATTAAAAAAAAACAATGTTATGGGTCCATCCCACCTCTTGCCAAAGATGAAATGCACGCTAACATAAATTTAGAAAGATTAGTGAACAATATTTGTGAAGAATATGTCTTATGTGTATATAAAGAAAGTTTTAGCTCTTTGGATTCAACTCATGAAAATGGGAGCAAAGAATAAAGTTTTGTACTATACTCTGTATATACAGTCGTGGTCAAAAGTTTACATACACTTGTAGAGAACATAATGTCATGGCTGTCTTGAGTTTCCAATGATTTCTACAACTCTTATTTTTTTGTGATAGAGTGATTGGAGCACATACTTGTTGGTCACAAAAAACATTCATGAAGTTTGGTTCTTTTATGAATTTATTATGGGTCTACTGAAAATGTGACCAAATCTGATCAGTCAAAAGTATACATAGATCATCAATGTTAATATTTGTTTACATGTCCCTTGGCAAGTTTCACTGAAATAAAGAGCGTTTGGTAGTCATCCACAAGCTTCTGGCACTCCTTTTGACCAAATTGGTGCAGTTCAGCTAAATTTGTTGGTTTTCTGACATGGAATTGTTTCTTCAGCATTGTCCACACGTTTAAGTCAGGACTATGGGAAGGCTATTCTAAAACCTTAATTCTAGCCTGATTTAGCCATTCTTTTACCACTTTTGACGTGTTTGGGAATTATTGTCCTGTTGGAACACCAAACTAAGGCCAAAACCCAACCTCCGGGCTGATGATTTTAGCTTGTCCTGAAGAATTTGGAGGTAATCCTCCTTTTTCATTGTCCCATTTAAAGCACCATTTCCATTGACAGCAAAACAGGCCCAGAGCATAAAACTACCACCAACATGCTTGGCGGTAAGAATGGTGTTCCTGGGATTAAAAGGCCTCACCTTTTTCTCTTCCAAACATCAACATTTTTGTTTCATCTGACATCACATGGACAAAGATAAGAACTGCTGGGGGAAAGTTCTGTGGTCAGGTGAAACAAGTGAAGTGAAGTGAATTATATTTCTATAGCGCTTTTTCTCTAGTGACTCAAAGCGCTTTACATAGTGAAACCCAATATCTAAGTTACATTCAAACCAGTGTGGGTGGCACTGGGAGCAGGTGGGTCAAGTGTCTTGCCAAAGGACACAACGGCAGTGACTAGGATGGCAGAAGCGGGAATTGAACCCGCAACCCTCAAGTTGCTGGCACGGCCACTCTACCAACCGAGCTAAACCGCCCAAACTGCTCAAAAATTGAGCAGTTTGGCCACAATACCCAGCAATATGTTTGGAGGAGAAAAGGTGAGGCCTTTAATCCCAGGTACATCACACCTACCGTAAAGCATGGTGGTGGTAGTATTATGCTCTAAGCCTGTTTTGCTGCCAATGGACCAGGTGCATTACAGAGAGTAAATGGGACAATGAAAAAGAAGGATAACCTCCAAATTCTTCAGGACAACCTAGAATCATCAGCCCGGAGGTTGGGTCTTGGGTGCAGTTGGGTGTTCTAACAGGATAATGACCCCAAAAACATGTCAAAAGTGGTAAAGGAATTGCTAAATCAGACTAAAATTAAGGTTTTAGAATGGCCTTCCCAATGTCCTGACTTAAACTTGTGGACAATGCTGAAGAAACAAGTCAATGTAAAAAAAACACATTTAGCTGAACTGCACCCATTCTGTCAAGGATAGTGGTTAAAAATTCAACCAGAAGCTTGTGGATGGCTACCAAAAGCGCCTTGTTGCAGTGAAACTTGCCAAGGGACATGTAACAAAATATTAACATTGCTGTATGTATACTTTTGACCCAGCAGATTTGGTCACATTTTCAGTAGACCCATAATAAATTCATAAAAGAACATAACTTCATTTATGTTTTTGTGACGAACAAGTATGTCACGAAAAACAATTTAAGTTGTAGAAAGTATTGGAAACTCAAGACAGCAATGACATTATGTGCTTTACAAGTGTACGTAAACTTTTGAGCACGACTGTACACACACACACACACACACACACACACACACACACACACACACACACACTCACACACACTCAAACAAACAAACAAATACACATGCAGAAAAATACACATACATATTTGGTGAGTGAAAATTAACCAATGACCAATTTTGACTTGAGATACGTTGTTAGCGACCCTCTAGACCGAGCTACAGTGGGGCAAAAAAGTATTTAGTCAGCCACCGATTGTGCAAGTTCTCCCACTTAAAATGATGACAGAGGTCTGTAATTTTCATCATAGGTACACTTCAAATGTGAGAGACAGAATGTGGGAAAAAAATCCAGGAATTCACATTGCAGGAATTTTAAATAATTTATTTGTAAATTATGGTGGAAAATAAGTATTTGGTCAACCATTCAAAGCTCTCACTGATGGAAGGAGGTTTTGGCTCAAAATCTCACGATACATGGCCCCATTCATTCTTTCCTTAACACGGATCAATCGTCCTGTCCCCTTAGCAGAAAAACAGCCCCAAAGCATTATGTTTCCACCCCCATGCTTCACAGTAGGTCTGGTGTTCTTGGGATGCAACTCAGTATTCTTCTTCCTCCAAACACGACGAGTTGAGTTTATACCAAAAAGTTCTATTTTGGTTTCATATGATCACATGACGTTCTCCCAATCCTTTGCTGTATCATCCATGTATCCATTTTGGTATGAACTCAACTTGTCGTTTTTGGAGGCAAAATAATACTGAGTTGCATCCCAAGAACACCAGACCTACTGTGAAGCATGGGGGTGGAAACATAATGCTTTGGGGCTGTTTTTCTGCTAAGGGGACAGGACAATTGATCCGTGTTAAGGAAAGAATGAAGGGGGCCATGTATCGTGAGATTTTGAGCCAAAACCTCCTTCCATCAGTGAGAGCTTTGAATGGTTGACCAAATACTTTTTTTCCACCATAATTTACAAATACATTCCTTAAAATTCCTGCAATGTGAATTCCTGGATTCTTTTCTGTCTCTCACAGTTGAAGTGTACCTATGATGACTAAATACTATTTTGCCCCACTGTATATGTAGTATGGAACGGTCGATTGGAGCTGTGCTACAAAATATGGCCGCTCTAATCTTGCGAGACATCTGTCAAAAGGTAAATTGAGAGTATTGTTCTCATTTGCGACCGACAACGACAGAGCAACAAATGAAAATGAATGTCTGTCAATTTCCCAGCGTCGATAAATCGTCACGTGCATGTTTCAAGAGATTTCACGCTTTTTCTCGCTTTCAGCAGCTCCGCATGTTACTCCGCACTTTGGTTCAAAAAAGTCCTACCTCCTTTGTCAGTTAAGTCATGTACAACTCTACCTCTGCCTCCATGTTCAATATTCAAGTAGAACCTCAATGGTTTTTCATCTTTAATTTGAAAGACTGTTCACTTATCTGCCAAATTAAAATATAACTGCAATTTTTTTTTTTTAGAACATTGCCAATTATTCACAATCATTATCTAAGACAAGAACACAAGTTTGTCTTTTTGTGCATTCTAACTAGTAAATAAACGTGAGCAAAAATCAGCTAACAATGGAGACAATGGGAGCTCCTCTAATCGGTCCACAAAATCATCAAGATAATCATCCAAAAACTGCTAACAATACTCCTTTTACATTTTGTGACCTGAATATTGACCAAATATTGGCGATATTGTTAATATAAGCGCTAACGTTAGGGACCTACTTTTAGCGGCGCATTGATCACAGAAGTAGCTAGCTTATGCTGCTTTACTGACATACTGAGCTGCTTTCTCGTCTCTAACATAATGAAAGCTAATTCTAGATTATAAATCATGTCTCTCGCTTATGTAGTCGAAGGTTTTGGACATAAACCGAGAAGTTGGTCAACTTTGACATCCAACTTTGACCTGGAAATGGCGAGAAAGACGTGAAAAGACGCTCTCTTGCACCCAATCCATTTTTTAACCCTTTGCAAGGATTCATTTATCATGAATTTTTGTTATTGAAGAATCAAGAATATATGAACATCCCAGTGAGAGCAGATATTGTACAGTAAGCGATTGTTTTCTAAAGTTTGTTGTCTCTCATGAAGTCTTCTATGATCAGTAGTAGGGCTGCGAATCTTTGAGTGTCCCACGATTCGATTCAATATCGATTCTTGGGGTCGCGATTCGATAATATATCGATTTTTTCGATTCAACGCGATTCTCGATTCAAAAACGATATTTTTCCAATAGAAAACAATTCTGTATTCATTCAATACATAGGATTTCAGCAGGATCTACCACAGTCTGCTGACATGCTAGCAGAGTAGTAGATTTTTTTTTAAAAGCTTTTATAATTGTAAAGGACAATGTTTTATCAACTGATTGCAATAATGTAAATTTGTTTTAACTATTAAACAAACCAAAAATATGACTTGTTTTATCTTTGTGAAAACATTGGACACAGTGTGTTGTCGAGCTTATGAGATGCGATGCAAGTGTAAGCCACTGTGACACTATTATTTTTATTTTTATTTTATAAATGTCTAATGCAGTGGTTCTTAACCTGGGTTCGATCGAACCATAAGAGTTCGGCAGAGGTCAAAACACACCTGACTCATCGTCTTAATAAAAACTTCTCCCTATCGGCGTATTACGGATACGGCAAACAGCAGAAGTCACACTGATTTGGATGTGTTTAATTTGTTGTGAGTTTATGCAGTCTAGTGTGAGTTTAGTGTCCGTTTTTTTCTTTGAACAAGGGGATGTTCATTCACGGTTCATTTTGTGCACCAGTAAAAAAGCACGGTAACACTTTGGTATGGGGGACATATTCACTATTAATTAGTTGCTTATTAACATGCAAATTAGTAAGATATTGGCACTTAACTTGTAATTATTATGTACTTAATAATGCCTTATTTGGCATGGTCTCATTATAACCCTAACCTTTTAACCCTAACCAAATAACTCCAAATTAACTCTTTGATACTTAGAATATGTTCCCCTAGTGTCCAAAAAACCTCTAAATTAAGTCTTTTGTTACTTAGAATATGTTCTCCGTACTAAAGTGTTACCAAAAAAATAACTTTGTCATGAATTTGAAAAAAAAAAACATTTTATTTTTCACTAAGAAGGGTTCGTTGAATGTGCATATGAAACTAATGGGGTTCAGTACCTCCAACAAGGTTAAGAACCACTGGTCTAATGATAATGTCAATGAGGGATTTTTAATCACTGCTATGCTGAAATTATAACTAATATTGATACTGTTGTTGATAATATTCCTTTTTGTTTCACTACTTTCAATTGCTCTGTGTATTGCAGTTCTGAGTGTTGCTGGGTCAGGTTTGGTTTTGGAATTGGATTGCAATGTTATGGTATTGCTGTGTAGTGGTTTGTTGGATTGATTTAAAAAAAAATAAAAAATACAAAAAATTAAAATTTAAATAAAAATTTAAAAAAGCGATTTTAAAAAAACTGACAATCCATTCTGAATCGCACAACGTATTCGAATCGATTGTTTCCCACACCCCTAATTAGTAGTGTTGTTAATTCTGAAGAAAAAGGCAAGCATCGTGATGTGTCTACAAAATTAATACGCCGCTGTATGCTTAGAATAGGCAACATGCGTAAATATTACGTTATTATGAATATACCTGTTATTACATTACATATATACTTAAAGCGTGTATATAGAATGTTGATGGAAGTTTTAGGATATTATTTAGAGCGTGGCGCAGTGGGAGAGTGGCCGTGCGCAACCCGAGGGTCACTGGTTCAAATCCCACCTAGAACCAACCTCGTCACGTCCGTTGTGTCCTGAGCAAGACACTTCACCCTTGCTCCTGATGGGTGCTGGTTGGCGCCTTGCATGGCAGCTCCCTCCATCAGTGTGTGAATGTGTGTGTGAATGGGTAAATGTGGAAGTAGTGTCAAAGCGCTTTGAGTACCTTGAAGGTAGAAAAGCGCTATACAAGTACAACCCATTTGTCATTTATTTATCATTATAGGCAGAATAGAGGAACTGCCATTGACTCAATTGTTGACAGATTTTTGCTAGTGTTTATTTACGATTTAGAATGCACTAAATAAAAAAAAACATATGTTCTTGTCATAGGGACTGTGAATGATTTCAAAAAAAGTACAGTTCCCCTTTAAATTAGAAAACAGAACAAAAAGATATCATGTAACAAGAAGAGGATATATTGATAATAATAAAATGCCTCAAAGAATATGTCCCCCATACAAATGTGATGAATTAATCTCAATACTGTCCTGCCTCAGTGAATATGTTCGGGCTTTCCCTTTTAATAAAGTAAGAAGACCATAGTTTACGTGAAAATATTTATTTTACCAATGGACAGGGATAAGTAACTCATTTTTACAGTTAGCTAAATTCAACAGAATGCTGTCAACCACGTGGTTGCAAGTACCCGACGCTCGTGGGGCGATGTAACTCGGTTGGTAGAGTGGCCGTGCCAGCAATTTGAGGATTCCAGGTTCGTTCCTCGCTTAACCCATACGAGTCACTGCCGTTGTGTCCTTGCAAGACACTTTACCAACCTGCTCCCGGTGCCACCCACGCTGTTTAAATGTAACTTAGATGTTGGGTTTCACTACGTTAAAGCGCTTTGAGTCACTAGAGAAAAGTGCTATATAAATATAATTCACACCACTACGTGCATCATCTTCACTAGAACACCCACATTTTTACATACAACATATTTAAGAATGGTGCTAATAAATAAATAGAAAGTTAGTAAACATGTAAGAAGTAAACAAACCTGTTTTGTGTAACACAACTTGATGTTTTTGGAAAACAGCGTCCAGTAGTTGATGTTGTCGCTTCTTTTGTTGGACAAAGTTCCTCCTTGTACTCTCTTATTGTTTTTTTCATACATTGTTTAAAGGCCTACTAAAATGAAATGTTCTTATTCAAACGGGGATAGCAGGTCCATTCTATGTGTCATACTTGATAATTTTGCGATATTGCCATATTTTTGCTGAAAGGATTTAGTAGAGAACGTCGACGATAAAATGCGCAACTTTTGGTCGCTAATAAAAAAGCCTTGCCTTTACCGGAAGTCGCAGACGATGACGTCACAAGGGTGAGGGCTCCTCACGTCCTCACATTGTTTATAATGGGAGCCACCAGCAGCAATAGCTATTCGGACCGAGAAAACAACATTTTCCCCATTAATTTAAGCGAGGATGAAAGATTTGTGGATGATGATATTGATAGCGAAGGACTAGAAAATATAAAATAAAATAAAATAAAAAGTGACGGCTCTGGGCGGCGGCAGTGTGAGCATTTCAGATGTAATTAGACACATTTACTAGGATAAGTCTGGAAGATCCCTTATCTGCTTATTGTTTTAATAGTGTTTATGAGATTATAAAGACATACCTCGAGGTCGGATGGCTGCGGTGAACACGCAGTGTCTCAGAGAAAAGCTGAGGAGCCAAGTTCAAAGCTGCCTTTTAAACAGCTACTGCAGAAGGACGATTAATCCAATGATGTCCCCGGTAAGATATATATCACAATTTTCCCATCCAAAAACATGCTGGTTGACGTAGAGAAAACATGTTCGCTTGACCGCTCTGTGTTAAAAACTAAGAAACACCGGCTGTGTCTCGGTGCTGGACAGCTGCACACCACCGCTTTCCACCGACAGCATTGTTCTTTATAGTCTCCATTATTAGTTGAACAAATTGAAAAATATTCAGCAACACAGATGTCCAAAATACTGTGTAAGTATGCGATTAAAGCAGACAACTTTTTGTTGTGAGTGGTGCTGCGCTAATATTCCCTGACAGTCACTGACGTCACGCGTACGCGTAATCATTCCGCGACATTTTCAACAAGAAACTCCGCAGGAAATTTAAAATTGCAATTTAGTAAACTAAAAAGGCCGTATTGGCATGTGTTGCAATGTTAATGTTTCATCATTGATATATAAACTATCAGACTGCGTGGTCGGTAGTAATGGGTTTCCGTAGGCCTTTAACATCACACATATTTCTTCAAAGGCAGCAGTTAGTCGCTCATTCACCAACACTCACAGCAATTTAGACATTTTCACTTAATAACAACACTTTAAACTTACATTGGATCTCTGCTTTGCGGTGTCGATAACTTCCGCCTCTCTTTGTTAGCAGCTAACAAGCTAAGCTAGGCTAGGCTAGCACGTCAAAGCGCACTCAGACTAATGTATCCGATACAAACAATTATTAACGATGTTTTCTCTATTAAACGTCCTTCATGTCTACATGTACGTCGTAATTAAGCTCAATAAACAATAATAACCAAAACAACGTATTCTCCGTCAAACGCCATCTTGTTTTTCTTCGAGGTGTTCTCAACCGTGGAACAAATGTTGGCCAAACACGTGTTTCATTGGGACAATATTGAATGGTGCACACTTGCTTCGCCAAGCCACATAACGAAACGTGACATTTAAGAGTTGCTGGTGTAACAATTGGAAGAACGTATTTGACATATCTCTTGTACATGCGGCTAATGAGGTAATATAAATTATATATACGTTTATATTATTTCTGTTATTTACCTGATATGTTGTTCGAAGCTAACGTGCTACCGTTAGCCCGCTAACAGGCCTATGTAGCAAATGTAAGCGTTTATGAGGAGTGTATTTTATATGTTCTCTATGAGAATTATATTAACTTATTTAATACTCTAACTGTTTTTTACTGTGCAGTATAGTCACGCTTAACATTATCAAATATTAGTTTCTAGAAAGGAACGAACGTCCGGTAATTGAAGTCTGGAATAAGTCACATTGTATTACACTTACATTGCAGTAGTCTACTTTGTGTTGGTGCTAACTTATTTAGCATTCATCCATCCATCCATCCATTTACTACCGCTTATTCCCTTTTGGGGTCGCGGGGGGCGCTGGCGCCTATCTCAGCTACAATCGGGTGGAAGGCGGCGTACACCCTGGACAAGTCGCCACCTCATTGCAGGGCCAACACAGATAGACGGAAAACATTCACACTCACATTGACACACTAGGGCCAATTTAGTGTTGCCAATTCGTCCTCGCTTCCTCCCGTGCCGCTGTCTGTCGTGATATGGGTCAATAGCTTCAGTTTCTTCTTCAATTTCGTTTTCGCTACCTGCCTCCACACTCCAACCATCCGTTTCAATACATGCATAATCTGTTTAATCGCAAAGGGCGCTGAAATCCGAGTCTGAATCCGAGCTAATATCGCTATACCTTTCTGTGCTATCTGCCATGTTTGTTTCAGTGTGATCACGCTGTGACGTCATAGGATATCACTTTTGGCAATATAGTGTATCTAACTATCGTCCAGATGTCCGACATAACTCCACTCTAAATGCTCCCTCATCACACTCACATATGTGTTTAGTTTTTACTCGCTGTGTTTTTCAGCTTCTTGTTGCTCGACAGTCTCGTGCATGTTGGCTTTTGTCTGGAAAAACTCCAGCAATGACATCACTGACTATTATCGACAAATGAATTTGTCCGCGACACATTTTTTTAATGATTTTTGTTGACAAAGTCAACGGCTGGTTGCACCTTACTTGTTACTGTCCTTACTTCCTACGGATATGAATGTGTCAGGGATGCAGGGCATGTATCTATCAACATCACTGTGATCACCAGAAAAATACTGAAATATCATTATTTTGGTTAACTACTTTGACTATTTACTGTAATAAAAACTACAGAGTGAGTACATTTTAATTTGGGGTTTACATATAAATGACAATTGTCATTGTTGTATATATGACATTTATTTGATCTAATTGTCACATAATTATAATTTTTGCTAAACATGAAAAAAACAGTTTATATGATCTACCACTACTTATATTATCTACAGACTAACTTGTTATATTTCACACTCTTTTAATTTTAGTGTGTATACAAAAAAGTATTAGTGTATTATTTATATATTTAATTGATATCCGCCATCCTGTGTTTTTGTTTGATAATAATTGTGATCAAAATTGAATCATTCAATGATTTTTAGAAGATGAAATATCAGTATCAGTATTAAAATGGTAAATGGATTGTACTTGTATAGCGCGTTTCTACCTTTAAGGTACTCAAAGCGCTTTGACACTACTTCCACATTTACCCATTCACACACACATTCACACACTGATGGAGGGAGCTGCCATGCAAGACGCTAACCAGCACCCATCAGGAGCAAGGGTGAAGTGTCTTGCTCAGGACACAATGGACGTGACGAGGTTGGTACTAGGTGGGGATTGAACCAGGGACCCTCAGGTTGCACACGGCCACTCTCCCAACTGCGCCACGCCATGGCCGATACTGCCCCTGTACTACTTGGTGTTGGATCCAAACCCAATGTTTAATATCACCCACAAATAATGCAAAGTATCAAACAGAGGAATAAATGATTAGTACATTTCAACAAAGTGTAGATAGAACCATGTTACAACAGGAAGTTTTATCGAGAAAGAATGGTCAATCATTTTCGTGTAAGGCCTGGGTGAGGTTTCCCGTGTTGAATCAAATTAAGTAAAGGTTACCACTAACAGTAAAGCAGCTAGTAGATTAATAATCGTTTTGAGAAAATAATACTGGAAATGATGTAATATTTTACTACATATTTAAGCAACTAAATTAGGAGCCTGTGTAGCCTGTTTTAAAATGGTTCTATTAGTAATTATGTATGAAATAAAATACTGTAAAATCTATTTTAAATCATAGCGTCCATCCTTAGTAAAACGTCCTATTGTCCTGGCTTGTTTTTCTTTTGTTGTGAATTATGTTGTAAAGAGCAGCGTGTTTGTGCGTCACTAACATTTCAAGATCGTTCATACAATAACTTAATTTTCCTAAATGCATGTAAACGTGACTGGGCGGAGCTGGATGTTTCTAAAGCATGTGTTTGTCTGGTTGTGTCCTGCAGACGTCTGTGAAGAACATCTTCACCCTGAGCAAAGGAAGTGGAGCATCGGGATGGTAATGGAGGAGCCACAGCCCTTCCACATTAAGAAGGAAGAGGAATACCCACTGATCACACATTTTGCAAAGGAAGAGGAGGACCCACTGCCCCATCACATTAAAGAGGAGGAGGACCAACTGACCTCTCACATTAAAGAGGAAGAGGAGAAACACAGCATCAGTCAGGAGGGAGAGCATTTTGAAGGACTGCAGGAGGGTGATGTCACCAAGATGCCATTGACTGGTGTGATTGTGAAGAGTGAAGATGATGAGGTCAAAGGTGAAAGTGAGGAGAAGAGAGGGGCAGAGCCTCCAAGCAGCAGCTCAACTCAACACATGACAACAGAAGCTGATGGAGACCACTGTGGAGGATCACCAGCAGACAAGATCTTAGCTCCACTATCAGATAGTGACAACACAACGTCTCACTCTTCTGACACTGATGATGAAGACTGTGAAGATGATAAGACATCTCACACTGACAACACACACTTGACGTGTTCTCACTGTGACAAAGCTTTCAAATGGCGTAGTAATCTCAAAGTACACATGAGAATACATACTGGGGAAAAACCCTT
The DNA here is from genome assembly GCF_033978795.1 of Nerophis ophidion. Taxonomy (NCBI): domain Eukaryota; kingdom Metazoa; phylum Chordata; class Actinopteri; order Syngnathiformes; family Syngnathidae; genus Nerophis; species Nerophis ophidion. Next base: position 21,471,004 of record NC_084616.1, on the reverse strand, counting down.
TTCCTGCGCAGAATGTGGTAAATGTTTTGCACAAAATAATTGTCTGAAAATACATACAAGGACCCACACTGGAGAAAAACCCTATTCCTGTTCAGTCTGTGGTAAAGGTTTTGCGCGAAGTGATCATCTGAGAATGCACGTAAGTTTGCACACGGGAGAAAAAACTTTTTCCTGTTCAGTCTGCGGTAAAGATTTTGCACGAAATAGTTATCTGAAAATACACTTAAAATTGCACACTGGAGAAAAATCATTTATCTGTTCAGTCTGTGGTAAAGGTTTTGCACAACAAAGTAATCTGAAAAGACACACAAGAATGCACACTGGAGAAAAAAATGTTTTCCTGTCCAGTCTGTAGTAAAGGTCTTATACAAAGTAAGACTCTTAAAGTACACTGGAGACATAACATTCACCTAAAAGGCATTATTGATGATGCAGAGCAAAAAGCACACTTGTGAAAATCCTTTTATCAGCTTGGTCGGCTTTAAAGGTTTCATAGACAGTCTAACTTTGAAAAGACTCATAAAAAGACACACACTCAAAAGAAACCATTTAGTTGCAGTGTGTGTGTGGTGAAAGATTCCCTAAGTAGCAGTGTAAGAAACACAAGTGTGCGGGTGAGAAGAGCAGCAGCAAATGAAGACACAGGATTTTTTGTGATTGTGTGTTACAAGCTTGACAAATTGCTTCTAACTTTTTTGTTCCAACACATTTACCCTTGAATGCTAAGAACATTTTTGAACTGTTAGCAAAATATAGCGTTCATTTTTGTTTGGTAAATGACAGACCATGAGAGATTATCGTCTTACTTCAACATCTATAAACATGTAAATGCTGCCTCTTTCCTAGATCAGCATTGTAAATGTAAATATGTTTTTAAAGGGGAACATTATCACAATTTCAAAAGGGTTAAAAACAATAAAAATCAGTTCCCAGTGGCTTGTTTTATTTTTCGAAGTTTTTTTCAAAATGTTACACCTCCCGCAATATCCCTAAAAAAAGCTTTGAAGTGCTTGATTTTCGCCATTTGCGATGTGACTGTCCATTTCCCTGTGACGTCATACAGTGCTGCCAATACAAACAACATGGCGGTTACCACAGGAAGATATAGCGACATTAGCTCGGATTCAGACTCGGATTTCAGCGGCTTAAGTGATTCAACAGATTACGCATGTATTGAAACAGATGGTCGGAGTATGGAGGCAGATAGCGTAAACTAAATTGAAGAAGAAACTGAAGATATTGAGCGAAAAGCTATTGACGCTATTCGGCCATAGCATGGGTGTACCTATTGAGGTGGCCCATAGCACGGCTGCCTTATTAGCAATGCCGGTAAAATGTGCGGACCAAACGATCAGGACTTTCGCATCTTGAGACACTGGAGCAACTTAAATCCGTCGATTGGTAAGTGTTTGTTTCGCATTAAATGTGGGTATCTAGTTTCAAATGTACATACAGCTAGCGTAAATAGCATGTTAGCATCGATTAGCGCAGCATGTTAGCATCGATTAGCTGGCAGTCATGCTGCGACCAAATATGTCTGATTAGCACATAAGTCAACAACATCAACAAAACTCACCTCTGTGATTTTGTTGACTTTATCGTTGCAAATGCATCTGCAGGTTATCCATACATCTCTGTGCCATGTCTGTCTTAGCATCGCCGGTCAAATGTGGAGACACTCTGGCACATTCAATTGGGTTTGGCGGCAGATTTCTTGCCAGTGGTGCAATTTGAATCCCTCCCTGTTAGTGTTGTTACACCCTCAGACAACACACTGACGAGGCATGATGTCTCCAAGGTTCCAAAAAATAGTCGAAAATAACAGAGCTGAGACCCGGTGTTTGTAATGTGAAAATGAAAATGGTGGGCGTATTACCTCGGTGACGTCACGTTCTGACATCATCGCTACAAGACCGATAAACAGTAGGTGTTCAATTCGCCAAAATTCACCCATTTAGAGTTCGGAAATCGGTTAAAAAAATACATGGTCTTTTTTCTGCAACATCAAGGTATATATTGACGCTTGCATAGGTCTGGTGATAATGTTCCCCTTTAATTGTTTCACCCTGGATAACTAAATGTTAAATAGATACATGTAAACGGGGAAGTAAATGTTTATATACTACATTACCCGGACAGGTTAGTTCTGTAGACGGAAACAGGAAATAGGTTTGAGTTATTTTGGAGGACAATATTTGTGCCATTTGATCAATAAAGAGTTGATATATTGTTACATGTTGTTCCTGTTTTGTCTACACAAGAAACACGTCTGGATAGGACAGCTGCTGTAGCGTCGGTCTAAGACAAATCTAATTGACCAAAATGTGGGAGAAGTAGCAAAGCCACGCACAATTTGCGGAGATGGTTTGAATTTCTGTGAATTGACGAAATGAAGACGTTGCAAAATCCCATCTCATTGACCTGAGACCGCAGCCAGTTTAGAAAATGTAATTTGTTTCTGGTGCCAGCAGGGCTCTGAGTATGACAAACCATCTCTCTAATGATGAACAATGTAAATAAATGTTTAACTGCCCACGGCACATTTAAAAGATAGTATAATTAAAGGGCTGTCAAAATAATGAGTTCATTCGTGTGATTAATCACAAAAAATATTGCATTAATCATGTAGACACTTTAATCATGCAATTTATTTTGAGCGCACAAACTCTTTAACCTTATGCGCTCTGCGGTCAGTCATCAGATCAATAATACGTCAGCACAAAAATGAGTGAGGTGGCTCCGTCTGGTGCTCTTGCTCACAAATGTCCCTCCAAATTACATCCTGAAATAACTTTGGATAAAACTGAATATTATATTTAAAATACATCCTGAAAGAACTTTAGATAAAACTTTTACAAAGTTTTGTGCTGATAAATGACACATTCAAGTAAAATATTTAAAACATTCCTGGATGTCATTTTGACAATAACATTACATTTGTCTACAGATCATTTAACCATGCAAGTGAGTTTTCACCTGTGATTAATCATGATTAAAGCAAATTTCAAAATGTGATTAATCTGATTCAAACAAAAAATAACAATATTAACTAATAACAGAAAGCTGTCATGCTGGCTATTTTTTTATTTTTAAACTGTCATTGCTAAAAAAAAAAATAATGAATCAATGTTGTTATACATTATTGACCTATTTAAGGCTCCAATGACTTTACATCAAATATTACACTTTGAAATTTTTTTGGGGTGTAGGGGATTGCATAAGGGGGCCACATTGGTGTCAATATTAACGTGTAGGCATGAGCAGACCCTGACCTCAGGAGATTGATCATCTTGAATGCAGTAATGACAGCTTGATGGTTGATTGAACAGTTCTCGCTGCCGAGCTCCGCCGACTACTCATGGGTACAAATAGGTACTGACCGATCCAGCACTTCAGGGCATCATCATCCTCATTTCGATCAATTCTGATCAAAATCTGAGTTTGTGGAACAGAGTTGCAAAATGTTGAAAGTTTTGTGGCGAACAGTCAGATCAAAGTTTGGCGCCAGGCCACGCCTACATCTTTTTTTTTTTTTTTTTTTCCCAATATGGCGCTGCTGTAGTGGCTGCTGTAGGCAGGAGCTCTGTGCTCTTGTGTCATCCTTTTGTGTTTCCCTCTTGTTTTCATGTGTTATTATACTTTTTTGCCTTTTGGTCCGGGACCCTTTGGGACTGTGTGACAAGGGGTGGCACTTCCGTGACCTCTGCAGTGCTTTTTTTGTGGACTTCTGGATCTGCCTCCCGGGAGCCTTTTGGCCATGGAGACCAGCTGCTGGGTGTCTGCCACACCGGAGTCGGTTTGGAGGGACTGGAGGAGATGCGGATGAGGGGACAGGGCTGCGGAGCTGGCACTGAGCGCTGGGACGGAGAGGCTTCGCGGTGTCTTGGCTGGGTGAGCAGGTGTCGGACACCTCAGTCTCCTTTGATGTGTCATCGCTCATCCATGCGGATTGGACACTGGCCGAGAGTGGAGTCGGCTGTCTTGGTTGCTTTGTTGGGTCTGCTCCTGTCTCTGGCCATGCTCCCTCCACCCCAGCGGACGATGGTGTGGAACACCGCAGAAGCCACCACAGTGTATATGTTTCTTTTACTTTTTATTCATAGCTATAAGTAGAAGTGTCTGGTTGTATCTGTTGCTTTAATGTCTTTAATGTCCTCTGTGTTCTTTGATGTTTGATGTTTCCCTCTTACACACATGTAAGAGGGATGTGTACTATTGCTATGAGTTGTTTTTTTTCCCTTGGCCTCAGTCTGCAGCCCCTCTCCAGGGCCCAGGCTAAGACTGATTTTTTTATTTTATTTTAATCTTCTATTTTTTTCTCCCATTCCCCCCCCCTTGTTTACCTGTATTTCATCTTTTTTGTAAGGGGCGCTGGAAGCCGGCAGACCCGTCAGCGATCCTGTTCTGTCTCCCTGTAATGTTGTTTGATCATGAATGGGATTGTGCTGAAAATTGTAATTTTCCTGAAGGAACTCTCCTGACGGAATAAATAAAGTAATATCTAATCTTATGGCGTGGACAAAGTTCCTTCGCAATTTATCATCCCCAATCTGTCGAGTGTCGGTCGTTTTTTTGGCCGTGCAAAATTCAAATTTGGACCAAGCAGCTGCGCTTGGAATTGAAGTGACGAAGCTTACTCCCTTGACTTTTAATTTGGACTTAGATAGATTGGGGGGAATACTTGGTAAGGATACTCACCCACGGGCTGTAAAGGTCCGGAACAAGTATTCTTACTTAGTTTCTAGCAATCTCGGGACTATGGCTATTGGGGAGACTGACTTTGAGGGTGCAGTAAGGTAAGGAGGAAGGTTGGGTATATGCGGAGGGGAAAAGAAAACAAGTAAGCGCAATAAAAAAAATAGTGGTGGTAGCACTTGCAATCGTACAAATGATAGTGAGGATAATGGAGAAAAGTTAATGATCATTGTTCATTTTCAGGGAGAATTAGGAGTGAAAAAGGTAGATGCCCTGAGACTCACTAGGATTTTAAGGGATACAATTGGGGAGGTTAGTGAAAGTTTTGACGGAAGAACATTTGCTTATTGGTTGTGATTCAGTGAAGCAGGTGGAAAAGGCTAAATGGCTGACAAATGTGGAACATGTTAAGGTGGACAAAGCGGTGAGAGTTGGTGAGAAATGGCAAAATGTATGCTAGGAAGTACCTGGGTCTTCCCAAATGCTTCAGTAACATCGGACCGTATGGAAGAGGTGTTCTGAAGCTTCCTGTTTCCAGCCTAGTGGAGGAGTTTAAGTTTGAAAGGTAAGGCTGGAAATGAAGCTAACAGAGTCTTGTGACCCATGCGTTGCCCAAACAGCTTCTATCTTGGTGATCAGAAGGAAATGGACCGCAGCGGCAGCTACTCTGCAAGCATGACCTGGGCCTTGGTGAAAGCAGACCGTTGTGACATACGGCTGTTGCAGTTCAGCAACGCCGGCTGGTTGTGGAGGAAGTACATCGGCACAAGCAGGTGCAATGATGTGCAAAGGCTGTCTCACAAGTCAAGCAAGGACAGTGGATGAGCTGAGAAGGAGTTGAGAGGAAAAAGGTCTCATGGAGGGAGCTTTTGGGCATGGAGGTAGTTCACATAAGTTTCATCTTACGCTCCACTTATGATGTCCTTCCCTCCTCCTCCAACCTTAAACAGTGGTACAGAGAGGACCCGACGTGCCCCCTCTGTCCATCTCCAGCTAACTTCAAACACTTTCTCACTGGCTGAAAGACAAGTCTGTCACAAAGGCACTACACCTGGCGGCAACACCAGGTCTTGAAGTGCCTAGCAGCCATGTTAGAAACCAGATGGTTGATATTCTGTCGTACGTGTCTGTGTCCGTGACGTAAACAAGTTGACAGATAGTTAACATGAAGATCCCAAGGAACAGGAAGAAAGAGTCCAGGCCTTTTATCCTTAAGGAGCTTTAGTGGTTTTCACAGAGAATGCACATTTCCTTTCTTCTTGTCTAATTGGTCATTTCTTTCTTTCTTTCTTTTCTCTTTTCCTTGTTTCCCTTTTGTTTTTAATATCTTCTCTTTATTTATTTTTAAAGTGTTTAAAGAGACGGAAAATAGATGTCAAATAAACACTACTAAGTAACCACATTTCTATAAATGTTTGCTGCATAAGTTCTTTTCACACATACCTGTACACACACAGCCCATACAATATCATGTAAACAGTGCTCATAAACTTATGTAAGTAGCCGTACATAGCCCATGTAACACTCAAAGCCACACATGAATAAGATTTACATATGGAATGGTTGCCAACAACACAGGATAATATGCATTATTTACGAAGGAGGGACACAAACATTGCACACTCCTTAAGAGGAGTGAGCAAAGAAGTTACATGCAAAGTAGCAACAAGCTAGAAACAGGAGAACAAGCTATCGTTGCACAGTACTATTTCGCACAGTACTATCACTTTGGCCTATTTAGTGTTGCCAATCAACCTATCCCCAGGTGCATGTCTTTGGAAGTGGGAGGAAGCCGGAGTACCCAGAAGGAACCCACGCATTCACGGGGAGAACATGCAAACTCCACACAGAAAGATCCCGAGCCTGGGATTGAACCCAGGACTGCAGGACCATTGTATTGTGAGGCAGACGCACTAACCCCTCTGCCCCCGTGAAGCCCCAACAATATCCTAATACCTCTAAATGTCCATGTGGTTACATGCTGTGACGTAGACCTGGATCATAAAATCTATCATTTGAAGGCTCACAGCAAGTACTAACTTGAGTCAGCTAAGATGAGGTGGCCGAGTGGTTAAGGCGATGGACTGCTAATCCATTGTGTTCTACACGCGTGCGTTCGAATCCCATCCTCATCGGGGCTGTTGTTCTCTGTAGTTGGCCTCAACTATCAAAAGGTTGTGAAATTGCAGATCAGGATAACAATCTTTGACTTTGGTTACATAGTATCACACTGTCTTGTGTCAACAACTTTCTCGAGGTGAGGTGACTACCTGACCTTTCTGCATGCTTCCCCAAAATGACTTTTCATCTTTAACAGAAAAAAACCGGGCTCATTTACCTATTTTTAATCAAAGGAAACCTTTCATGACACTAAAATAATTGTAGAATGCAGGTATCGATCCCGCTACCTCTCACATACAATTCAAGCGCTCTACTATTTGAGCTAATTCCCCCTCTGTCCGGACATAGAATTTCTCATTTTCAATATATCGATGTCTATGGAAGTTCTCATTCATCCAGTTCATTGTAATCTCAGGGCATTCAATCCAGTGCAACTAGACTGTTTGGTTAGTCTTAGAAAATGTTTCGCTTCTCGTCCAACTGGGCTTCATCAGTTCATGCTCTTTGACTCATATTGATCAGATCTATTTTTGGACTTAGATTGGTCAGATGAAGTCCAGTGGCTATTGCCAAAACCCCAGTTTCCTGTACTTCAACACAAGGAGGGTGTACCTGGGCAAAGATGGTACTGCCCTATCGTAGTGAGAAAACCATCTGTTGAGATGCAGAAGAGCAATCCCACTCTAAGTGCCAATGACAGTCATCCATCCATCCATTTTCTACTGCTTGTCCCTTTTGGGGTGACGGGGAGTGCTGGTGCCTATCTCAGCTGCATTTGGGCGGAATGTGTTTTACACCTTGGACAAGTCGCCAACTAATCGTAGCAATGACAGTCATTGAAGTGGAATTTCCCTTCAATCGCATCGTGGTATTGTGTGGCAGACGTATCTCTGTGGATCAACCACTATCATCCCAACCTGGTCAGAATCACCCTTGTTGGCATTTCCTTCAGTTGTAACAAAGGCTTAAAGGAGCATCTGTGACCAGGGGCTGTCTAACTCCTGTTATTCGCTGGAGGCTAAATTGCAGAGTCCTTTAGGAACGGTTGAAATAACAGTGTTGTATGTGGATAATAGGTGATTTCGAAGACCATTTCCTCTGTTCAGTGGTCCATGTCAAGGTTGACCTTAAAGTTTTACCTCTTATCCAAGAAGCTTGATCAGTTTGTGTTTATAGAATTAGATTCGTCAGATTAAGTCCAACAGTTGGTGCCAAAACCCCAAATATTAAACAGTTTACTGTTTTTTTTATTTTTGTAAAAATAACAAAACAATATCCTAATACCTCTAAATGTCCATGTGGTTACATGCTGTGACGTAGACCTGGATCATATAATCTATCATTTGAAGGCTCACAGCAAGTACTAACTTGAGTCAACTAAGATGAGGTGGCCGAGTGGTTAAGGCGAAGGACTGCTAATCCATTGTGTTCTACACGCGTGGGTTTGAATCCCATCCTCATCGAGCTGGTGTTCTCTTTAGTTGGCCTCAACGAACAAAAGGTTGTGAAATTGCAGATCAGGATAACAATCTTTGACTGTGGTTACATAGTATCACACTGTCTTGTGTCAACGACTTTCTCCAGCTGAGGTGACTACCTGACCTTTCTGCATGCTTCCCCAAAATGACTTTTCATCTTTAACAGAAAAAAAACGGGTTCATTTACCTATTTTTAATCAAAGGAAACCTTTCATGACACTAAAACAATTGGAGAATGCAGGTATCGATCCCGCTACCTCTCACATGCAAAGCGAGCGCTCTACCATTTGAGCTAATTCCCCCTCTGTCAGAACATAGAATTTCTCCCTTTCAATATATCGATGTCTATGGAAGTTCTCATTCATCCAGTTCATTGCAATCTCAGGGCATTCAATCCAGTGCAACTAGACTTTTTGGTTAGTCTTAGAAAATGTTTCGCTTCTCATCCAACTGGGATTCGTCAGATCATGCTCATTGACTCATATTGGTCGGATCTATTTTTGGACTTAGATTTGTCAGATGAAGTCCAGTGGCTATTGCCAAAACCCCAGTTTCCTGTACTTCAACACAAGGAGGGTGTACCTGGGCAAAGATGGTACTGCCCTATCATAGTGAGAAAACCATCTGTTGAGATGCAGAAGAGCAATCCCACTATAAGTGCCAATGACAGTCATCCATCCATCCATTTTCTACTGCTTGTCCCTTTTGGGGTGACGGGGAGTGCTGGTGCCTATCTCGGCTGCATTTGGGCGGAATGTGTTTTACACCTTGGACAAGTCGCCAACTAATCGTAGCAATGACAGTCATTGAAGTGGAATTTCCCTTCAATCGCATCGTGGTATTGTGTGGCAGACGTATCTCTGTGGATCAACCACTATCATCCCAACCTAGTCAGAATCACCCTTGTTAGCATTTCCTTCAGTTGTAACAAAGGCTTAAAGGAGCATCTGTGACCAGGGGCTGTCTAACTCCTGTTATTTGCTGGAGGCTAAATTGCAGAGTCCATTAGGAACGGTTGAAATAACAGTGTTGTATGTGGATAATAGGTGATTTCGAAGACCACTTCCTCTGTTCAGTGGTCCATGTCAAGGTTGACCTCAAAGTTTTACCTCTTATCCAAGAAGTTTGATCAGTTTGTGTTTATAGACTTGGATTCGTCAGATTAAGTCCAGCACTTGGTGCCAAAACCCCAAATATCCATAAAGTTTACTGGGTTTTTTAAATCTTTGTAAAAATAACAAAACAATATCCTAATACCTCTAAATGTCCATGTGGGTACATGCTGTGACGTAGACCTGGATCATAAAATCTATGATTTAAAGGCTAACAGCAAGTACTAACTTGAGTCAACTAAGACGAGGTGGCCGAGTGGTTAAGGCGATGGACTGCTAATCCATTGTGTTCTAAATGCTTGGGTTCAAATCCCATCCTCATTGATCTTTTGTTCTCTTTAGTTGACCTCAACTAACAAAAGGTTGTGAAATTGCAGATCAGGATAACAATCTTTGACTGTGGTTACATAGTATCACACTGTCTTGTGTCAACGACTTTCTCCAGGTGAGGTGACTACCTGACCTTTCTGCATGCTTCCCCAAAATGACTTTTCATCTTTAACAGAAAAAAACCGGGCTCATTTACCTATTTTTAATCAAAGGAAACCTTTCATGACACTAAAACAATTGGAGAATGCAGGTATCGATCCCGCTACCTCTCACATGCAAAGCAAGTGCTCTACCATTTGAGCTAATTCCCCCTCTGTCCCCCCTACGGAAACTAAAGACTTAGGTCCAATGATGAAACCACACAAATACCACATTATTAATTGTTTCAGTTGTCTGTTAAACACATAGCTATGGGCTGCACTTTGGACACTGCGGCTGTAGGCTACAAGGAGCTAGCAGCTACACAACAGCTGAGCTAAAACTACACATGACATTTAAGCATATCAAATAATTATAGTTGCTTATTACATGCACAAAATAGTCAAGACAGAAGTCTAATAGAAAGTATTCGGTAACAAACGTGTCCGCATCATTCAACTTTCTACAACATGAGCTTGACTTAATGAATTAACGCGGCCACCAGGTGTGGTAGAATGTCAAATTACTATTGCAAAAGCATCCGCCATAAGGTTGGTGTTTTTCTAGCATTCGTGTCAACATAAATATAAGCATATTTTGTCGCCTTCACCAAGTTGAATAATTTACTTGACTATCAGCTAAACTTTTTCTTAGATGTTTCTGAAAGTAAAAGTATTACAAACACCTTTGATGTCACTTCTTAAGACCAGTAAGTCCAAACTACAGGTAGTCCGGAGAGTCGTTTCCTTCTTAGGCAGACAGATCTCACAGGAAGGGTCCGGTTTATCACCAGAACACAGGGACACGATCCTACACCACCCTAAACCCAAAACAGTTAAAGACATGCTTTCTTTCCTTGGGCTTACGGGCTACAGCAGGAATTATGTCGCTAACTACACAGGCCTTACGTCATCCCTTCGGGACCTCGTTCGCGAACACGGCATGCGAAAACTGTCTGCACAGCTTAATTGGACTACGGAAGCTGAGGTTTCGTTTATATCCCTCAAACAGCAACTTTCCCATGCGGCTGAACTTGCGATCCCCGACTACTCCTCCACCCTCTATCTTGATGTTTCTGGTACATCACACTGTGTCAACGGTGTGCTGTTCCAGAAAAAAGGGGGAGAGAGGAAAATATTGATGTACATCAGTACGATGCTCGACAGCATGGAAAAACGTCACCCAACGTGCACACAACATGTCGCGGGAATAGCAAAAATCATACAAAAAACAGCACACATTGTCATGGACCACCCACTGCACGTTCTAACCACTCACAGCGTTGTGGCATACGTCAATTCTGCAACATTCACGCTCACAGCGCTCAGACAGAGGCGACTAGCGAAAGTACTAGAAGCGCCAAACCTGACATTCACACATGAGGGGGTTAACATGGCTGACCAAATGGGTACAGGTACACCACATCTATGTGCAGACAAGGTTCAGAAAGAGGAAAAAGTCAGACCAGACTTACAGGCAGAATCATTTGAGGGAGGAAGAAACTTGTACACAGATGGGTGTTGTTTCCGACAAGAAAAACAAGGCCTAATCTCAGCCTATGCTGTAGTGGAAAAAACAGAATCAGGCGTAAAAACAGTTGTTGCAGACAAAATTGAGGGACCCCAGTCAGCACAGAGAGCAGAAATAATTGCTGTAATCAAAGCGTTGAAAGCAGGAGAGGACCAGGTAATCAACATTTACACTGACTCAGCTTATGCAATAGGGGCGGTACACATAGAATTGCCACAATGGCAAAGAACAGGATACCTTACGGCGTCCAACAAACCCATTAAGCATGAGGCAGAGATGAAAGAACTAGCGAAAGCACTGATGTTACCACAAAAGGTAGCCGTAATCAAATGTAAGGGTCATGAGAAAACACACTCGCACACGAAAATAGGAAATGACGCGGGTGATGCAGCTGCGGAAAAAAGCAGCCGGATATGTACATAATATGATGATGCGCTGCTCTGACACTGAGACAACCCCAGATACCGATAGGGAACTTGTACATGTAAAAACGGAACAGAGTAAAACTTCACCGGAGGAGAAATCACTATGGCTGGCCAGAGGCTGCACAAAAACCGACGATTTGTGGCGAAGTCCGGATGGCCGGATTGTGCTACCACCTGGAATAAAAAACATAGCACTAACTGAGGCGCACGGAAATTGGTGGCACCCATTTTTGAAAGATATGTGTAAATATCATGTACATACTTGCCCTGAATGCACCATGTATAATGCACGACCAACAGTCAGACCGCATCCTGGACGTTTCCCTCTTGAGACGAAAACAGGGAAAGAAATCATCATAGATTACACAGATATGGTGAATTTAGTAAAAGGGTACAGGTATATGTTGGTATGTGTGGATGCGTATTCAGGTTGGCCAGAGGTACTCCCTACAAAAAGGGAAGACAGTAAGACAGTGGTGAAGTTTTTGGTAAACCAGTATATCCCCAGACATGGTTTTCCTGAGAAAATCCGATCAGATAATGGTACACATTTCAAAAACCATGATCTGCAAAAGGTTGAAGAAATGCTGGGGTTGAAACACAGGTTTGGTTCGGTCTACCACCCACAATCCCAAGGAAAGGTTGAAAGAATGAACCAAACACTCAAATCTAAATTGGCAAAAATCTGTGCACGGACCAAAATGAATTGGCTAGATGCTCTACCCCTTGCCCTCATGTCTGTTCGAAGCTCAATAAACCAAAGTACGGCCTTTACTCCCTTTGAGCTGACCACAGGCAGGAGGTTTCCAGGGCCCCAGTCCAAGCTTATTGGAATCAAAGGTGATGATCAGTCATTAACCCACACGCAGTATTTCCATGCTTTACAAACCCTTGTTGCAGAGTATGCCAAGCAGGTGGGGGAGAGAAACATGGAAGACACAGCGACTCCACCAAGCACAGAGTGGGTCCTACTGAAGGTGCTCAAGCGAAAGTGGACCGAACCCAGGTGGACGGGTCCATATCGAGTGACTGAACGCACCTCGCATGCTGTTCGGTTGAACGGCAAGGGAGACAGGTGGTTCCACTGGAGCCAGTGTGTAGCGGCGGACGCTCCGGCACGCACGTTGAGAGAGACACGTACCGAGTTACGTGAACAACAACAACGGGAGAAGACCACCAATCAACAAGGGGCAGAATAATCCCCTGGTGGCATCAGGGTGAGGTAGTCTACCCAAAATCCCTGTGGGAGGAGGTGAAATAGCGCTCCTCTCCTACACGTGGTGTGCCAAACCACCAACCAGATTCGTCGAGGGACCAAGAAGATCATAAAAACCATCGACCTCATTATTCTCTGTTGGTTTGGGGTACTCATGGTCTTTCTTTGGGCCCTGATACATCTGTCCATCACGGGTACAACTCAAGTTTAAGGTGCCACTAAGTATTAGTACTTAGTCGAATTTTCAAGTAACTGGTGTACATTAATCAATTTTTACAAACGTGCTATTGCTAAAGAGTTGTGTGATTGAGATATTAGAAGGTATAAAACTGTCGAGGGAGTAACCCTACCCCGGACAACATGAGATATAGATTTGCTCGTCACAAAAGAGTTCACTGCTTGCTACTATGTTATACGGTAACTGGAAACCCCTGTTGGGACTCAGCATCCCTTTAGTTGTCCTCGTAGGTGATGTGTTTAATGTTGTGATTTGTGATCTCTTTAATAGAGATCAAACAGGGGATTAATGAGTGTACAAAGCAAACGTCCTGACTTCAATTTGGCTCAGTGTGCCAAACACTGCACTAACAGGAAACAGATGCTTGAGCAACAACCAACATAACAGGAGACCAAGGGAGGTTCCTAGACACGAGACACATAGCAACTGACGTCAGTCAGTAGACTGACCAATCAGATAACTACTGGCACAGGGTATATAGATGCTGTACAACAAACTCTCAGACAGATCGCTTTGGGTTTTCCTGGTACTACTGTTCAAGTGTACTAAACGATCTCCGCTCTCTGCAGACTGCGTTAAATAAAATACTTCTACTTGACTCAACTCCTGCCTCCTCGAATTGTTTTCCTGCTCCCGGCCCAGGTGAGACGGCACTAAAAATACGTCTCAACAGTACCAATGACAGTCATCCAACCATCCATTTTCTACTGCTTGTCCCTTTTGTGGTGACGGGGAGTGCTGGTGCCTATCTCGGCTGCATTTGGGCGGAATGTGTTTTACACCTTGGACAAGTCGCCAACTAATCGTAGCAATGACAGTCATTGAAGTGGAATTTCCCTTCAATCGCGTCGTGGTATTGTGTGGCAGACGTATCTCTGTGGATCAACCACTATCATCCCAACCTAGTCAGAATCACCCTTGTTATAAATAACAGTGTTGTATGTGGATAATAGGTGATTTTGAAGACCACTTCCTCTGTTCAGTCATCCATGTCAAGGTTGACCTTAAAGTTTCGCATCTCAGCCAAGTAGGCTTGATCCGTTTGTGCTTATAGACTTAGATTCGTCAGATTGATTCCAACGGTTGGTGCCAAAATCCCAAATATTTATACAATTTACTGTTTTTTTTTATTGTTGTAAAAATAACAAAACAATATCCTAATTCCTCTAAATGTCCATGTGGTTACATGCTGTGACGTAGACCTGGATCGTAAAATCTATTATTTGACGGCTCACAGCAAGTACCAACTTGAGTCACCTAAGATGAGGTGGCCGAGTGGTTAAGGCGATGTATTGCTAAGCCATTGTGTTCAACACGCGTGCGTTCGAATCACATCCTCATCGAGCTGTTGTTCTCTTTAGTTGGCCTCAACTAACAAAAGGTTGTGAAATTGCAGATCAGGATAACAATGTTTGACTGTGGTTACATAGTCAATCATCATCAATCAATCAATGTTTATTTATATAGCCCCAAATAACAAATATCTCAAAGGACTGCACAAATCATTACGACTACAACATCCTCGGAAGAACCCACAAAAGGGCAAGGAAAACTCACACCCAGTGGGCAGGGAGAATTCATATCCAGTGGGACGCCAGTGACAATGCTGACTATGAGAAACCTCTGATAGGACCTCAGATGTGGGTGGGCAACCCCCCCCCCCCTCTAGGGGACTGAAAGCAATGTATGTCGAGCGGGTCTAACACAGCCGCGAGAGTTCAGTTCCAGGGGATCCAAGACAGCAGCGAGAGTCCCGTCCACAGGAAACCATCTCAAGCGGAGACGGATCAGCAGCGTAGAGATGTCCCCAACCCATACACAGGCGAGCGGTCCATCCTGGGTCCCGACGAGCGGCCCATCCTGCGTCTCGACTCTGGACAGCCAGTACTTCATCCATGGTCATCGGACCGGACCCCCTCCACAAGGGAGCGGGGGACAAAGGAGAAAAAAGAAAAGAAGCGGCAGATCAACTGGTCTAAAAAGGACGTCTATTTAAAGGCTAGAGTATACAGATGAGTTTTAAGGTGAGACTTAAATGCTTCTACTGAGGTAGCATCTCGAACTGTTACCGGGAGGGCATTCCAGAGTACTGGAGCCCAAACGGAAAACGCTCTATAGCCCGCAGACTTTTTTTGGGCTCTAGGAATCACTAATAAGCCGGAGTCTTTTGAACGCAGATTTTTTGCTTGGACATATGGTACAATACAATCGGCAAAATAGGCTGGAGCTAGACCGTGTATTATTTTGTACGTAATTAGTAAAACCTTAAAGTGACTCATATTGATCAGATCTATTCTTGGACTTAGATTGGTCAGATGAAGTCCAGGGGCTATTGCCAAAACTCCAGTTTCTTGTACTTCAACACAAGGAGGGTGTACCTGGGCAAAGATGGTACTGCCCTATCGTAGTGAGAAAACCATCTGTTAAGATGCAGAAGAGCAATCCCACTGTAAGTGCAAATTACAATCATCCGTCCATCCATTTTCTACTGCTTGTCCCTTTTGGGGTGACGGGGAGTGCTGGTGCCTATCTCAGTTGCATTTGGGCGGAATGTGTTTTACACCTTGGACAAGTCCCCACCTAATCGCAGCAATGACAGTCATTGAAGTGGAATTTCCCTTCAATCGCATCGTGGTATTGTGTGGCAGAAATATCTCCGTGGATCGACCACTATCATCCCAACCTAGTCAGAATCACCCTTGTTAGCATTTCCTTCACTTGCAACAAAGGCTTAAAGGAGCATCTGTGACCAGGGGCTGTCTAACTCCTGTTATTTGCTTAGTGCTAAATTGCAGAGTCCTTTAGGAACGGTTAAAATAACAGTGTTGTATGTGGATAATAGGTGATTTCGAAGACCACTTCCTCTGTTCAGTCATCCATGTCAAGGTTGACCTTAAAGTTTCGCCTCTCATCCAAGTAGGCTTCATCAGTTTGTGCTTATAGACTTAGATCCGTCAGATTGATTCCAACGGTTGGTGCCAAAACCCCAAATATTGACCTTTCTGCATGCTTCCCCAAAATTACTTTTCATCTTTAACAGAAAAAAAACGGGCTCATTTACCTATTTTTAATCAAAGGAAACCTTTCATGACACTAAACAATTGGAGAATTCAGGTATCGATCCCGCTACCTCTCACATGCAAAGCGAGCGCTCTACCATTTGAGCTAATTCCCCCTCTGTCTGGACATAGAATTTCTCATTTTCAATATATCGATGTCTAAGGAAGTTCTCATTCATCCAGTTCATTGTAATCTCAGGGCATTCAATCCAGTGCAACTAGACTGTTTGGTTAGTCTTAGAAAATGTTTCGCTTCTCATCCAACTGGGCTTCGTCAGTTCATGCTCATTGACTCATATTGGTCAGATCTATTTTTGGACTTAGATTGGTCAGATGAAGTCCAAAACCCCAGTTTCCTGTACTTCAACACAAGGAGGGTGTACCTGGGAAAAGATGGTACTGCCCTATCGTAGTGAGAAAACCATCTGTTGAGATGCAGAAGAGCAACCCCACTGTAAGTGCCAATGACAGTCATCCATCCATCCATTTTCTACTGCTTGTCCCTTTTGGGGTGACGGGGAGTGCTGGTGCCTATCTCGGCTGCATTTGGGCGGAATGTGTTTTACACCTTGGACAAGTCGCCAACTAATCCTAGCAATGACAGTCATTGAAGTGGAATTTCCCTTCAATCGCATCGTGGTATTGTGTGGCAGACGTATCTCTGTGGATCAACCACTATCATCCCAACCTAGTCAGAATCACCCTTGTTAGCATTTCCTTCAGTTGTAACAAAGGCTTAAAGGAGCATCTGTGACCAGGAGCTGTCTAACTCCTGTTATTTGCTGGGGGCTAAATTGCAGAGTTCTTCAGGAACGGTTGAAATAACAGTGTTGTACGTGAATAATAGGTGATTTCGAAGACCACTTCCTCTGTTCAGTGGTCCATGTCAAGGTTGACCTTAAAGTTTTACCTCTTATCCAAGAAGCATGATCAGTTTGTGTCTATAGACTTAGATCCGTCAGATTAAGTCCAAAAGTTGGTGCCAAAACCCCAAATATTTATACAGTTTACTGTTTTTTTTATTTTTGTAAAAATAACAAAACAATATCCTAATACCTCTAAATGTCTACTGTGACGAAGACCTGGATCATAAAATCTATCATTTGAAGGCTCTCAGCACGTACTAACTAGAGTCAACTAAGATGAGGTGGCCGAGTGGTTAAGGCGATGGACTGCTAATCCATTGTGTTCTACACGCGTGGGTTCGAATCCCATCCTCATCGAGCTGTTGTTCTCTTTAGTTGGCCTCAACGAACAAAAGGTTGTGAAATTGCAGATCAGGATAACAATCTTTGACTGTGGTTACATAGTATCACTCTGTCTTGTGTCAACGACTTTCTCGAGCTGAGGTGACTACCTGACCTTTCTGCATGCTTCACCAAAATGACTTTTCATCTTTAACTGAAAAAAAACAGGCTCAATTACCTATTTTTAATCAAAGGAAACCATTCATGACACTAAAGCATTTGGAGAATGCAGGTATCGATCCCGCTACCTCTCACATGCAAAGCGAGCGCTCTACCATTTGAGCTAATTCCCCCTCTGTCAGGACATAGAATTTCTCACTTTCAATATATCGATGTCTATGGAAGTTCTCATTCATCCAGTTCATTGTAATCTCAGGGCATTCAATCCAGTGCAACTAGACTGTTTGGTTAGTCTTGGAAAATGTTTCGCTTCTCATCCAACTGGACTTTATCAGTTCATGCTCATTGACTCATATTGGTCAGATCTATTTTTGGACTTAGATTGGTCAGATGAAGTCCAAGGGCTATTGCCAAAACCCCAGTTTCCTGTACTTCAACACAAGGAGGGTGTACCTGGGCAAAGATGGTACTGCCCTATCGTAGTGAGAAAACCATCTGTTGAGATGCAGAAGAGCAATCCCACTGTAAGTGCCAATGACAGTCATCCATCCATCCATTTTCTACTGCTTGTCCCTTTTGGGGTGACGGGGAGTGCTGGTGCCTATCTCGGCTGCATTTGGGCGGATTGTGTTTTACACTTTGAACAAGTCGCCAACTAATCCTAGCAATGACAGTCATTGAAGTGGAATTTCCCTTCAATCGCATCGTGGTATTGTGTGGCAGACGTATCTCTGTGGATCAACCACTATCATCCCAACCTAGTCAGAATCACCCTTGTTAGCATTTCCTTCAGTTGTAACAAAGGCTTAAAGGAGCATCTGTGACCAGGGGCTGTCTAACTCCTGTTATTTGCTGGGGGCTAAATTGCAGAGTTCTTCAGGAACGGTTGAAATAACAGTGTTGTACGTGGATAATAGGTGATTTCGAAGACCACTTCCTCTGTTCAGTGGTCCATGTCAAGGTTGACCTTAAAGTTTTACCTCTTATCCAAGAAGCATGATCAGTTTGTGTCTATTGACTTAGATTCGTCAGATTAAGTCCAAAAGTTGGTGCCAAAACCCCAAATATTTATACAGTTTACTGTTTTTTCTATTTTTGTAAAAATAACAAAACAATATCCTAATACCTCTAAATGTCTACTGTGACGAAGACCTGGATCATAAAATCTATCAATTGAAGGCTCTCAGCACGTACTAACTAGAGTCAACTAAGATGAGGTGGCCGAGTGGTTAAGGCGATGGACTGCTAATCCATTGTGTTCTACACGCGTGGGTTTGAATCCCATCCTCGTCGAGCTGTTGTTCTCTTTAGTTGGCCTCAACGAACAAAAGGTTGTTAAATTGCAGATCAGGATAAAAATCTTTGACTGTGGTTACATAGTATCACTCTGTCTTGTGTCAACGACTTTCTCGAGCTGAGGTGACTACCAGACCTTTCTGCATGCTTGCCCAAAATGACTTTTCATCTTTAACTGAAAAAAAACGGGCTCATTTACCTATTTTTAATCAAAGGAAACCGTTCATGACACTAAAGCATTTGGAGAATGCAGGTATCGATCCCACTACCTCTCACATGCAAAGCGAGCGCTCTACCATTTGAGCTAATTCCCCCTCGGTCAGGACATAGAATTTCTCACTTTCAATATATCGATGTCTATGGAAGTTCTCATTCATCCAGTTCATTGTAATCTCAGGGCATTCAATCCAGCTAACTAGACTGTTTGGTTAGTCTTGGAAAATGTCTCGCTTCTCATCCAACTGGACTTTATCAGTTCATGCTCATTGACTCATATTGGTCAGATCTATTTTTGGAATTAGATTGGTCAGATGAAGTCCAAGGGCTATTGCCAAAACCCCAGTTTCCTGTACTTCAACACAAGGAGGGTGTACCTGGGCAAAGATGGTACTGCCCTATCGTAGTGAGAAAACCATCTGTTGAGATGCAGAAGAGCAATCCCACTGTAAGTGCCAATGACAGTCATCCATCCATCCATTTT
Source organism: Nerophis ophidion (assembly GCF_033978795.1). Taxonomy (NCBI): domain Eukaryota; kingdom Metazoa; phylum Chordata; class Actinopteri; order Syngnathiformes; family Syngnathidae; genus Nerophis; species Nerophis ophidion. The sequence goes on along the minus strand of NC_084616.1, from coordinate 21,451,299 downwards.
CTACTGCTTGTCCCTTTTGGGGTGACGGGGAGTGCTGGTGCCTATAGCGGCTGCATTTGGGCGGAATGTGTTTTACACTTTGGACAAGTCGCCAACTAATCCTAGCAATGACAGTCATTGAAGTGGAATTTCCCTTCAATCGCATCGTGGTATTGTGTGGCAGACGTATCTCTGTGGATCAACCACTATCATCCCAACCTAGTCAGAATCACCCTTGTTAGCATTTCCTTCAGTTGTAACAAAGGCTTAAAGGAGCATCTGTGACCAGGGGCTGTCTAACTCCTGTTATTTGCTGGGGGCTAAATTGCAGAGTTCTTCAGGAACGGTTGAAATAACAGTGTTGTACGTGAATAATAGGTGATTTCGAAGACCACTTCCTCTGTTCAGTGGTCCATGTCAAGGTTGACCTTAAAGTTTTACCTCTTATCCAAGAAGCATGATCAGTTTGTGTCTATAGACTTAGATTCGTCAGATTAAGTCCAAAAGTTGGTGCCAAAACCCCAAATATTTATACAGTTTACTGTTTTTTTTATTTTTGTAAAAATAACAAAACAATATCCTAATACCTCTAAATGTCTACTGTGACGAAGACCTGGATCATAAAATCTATCATTTGAAGGCTCACAGCACGTACTAACTTGAGCCAACTAAGATGAGGTGGCCGAGTGGTTAAGGCGATGGACTGCTAATCCATTGTGTTCAATTTCGTGGGTTCGAATCCCATCTTCATCGAGCTGTTGTTCTCTTTAGTTGGCCTCAACGAACAAAAGGTTGTGAAATTGCAGATCAGGATAACAATCTTTGACTGTGGTTACATAGTATCACTCTGTCTTGTGTCAACGACTTTCTCGAGCTGAGGTGACTACCTGACCTTTCTGCATGCTTCCGCAAAATGACTTTTCATCTTTAACTGAAAAAAAAGGGGCTCATTTACCTATTTTTAATCAAAGGAAACCGTTCATGACACTAAAGCAACTGGAGAATGCAGGTATCGATCCCGCTACCTCTCACATGCAAAGCGAGCGCTCTACCATTTGAGCTAATTCCCCCTCTGTCAGGAGATAGAATTTCTCACTTTCAATATATCGATGTCTATGGAAGTTCTCATTCATCCAGTTCATTGTAATCTCAGGGCATTCAATCCAGTGCAACTACACTGTTTGGTTAGTCTTGGAAAATGTTTCGCTTCTCATCCAACTGGACTTTATCAGTTCATGCTCATTGACTCATATTGGTCAGATCTATTTTTGGACTTGGATTGGTCAGATGAAGTCCAAGGGCTATTGCCAAAACCCCAGTTTCCTGTACTTCAACACAAGGAGGGTGTACCTGGGCAAAGATGGTACTGCCCTATCGTAGTGAGAAAACCATCTGTTGAGATGCAGAAGAGCAATCCCACTGTATGTGCCAATGACAGTCATCCATCCATCCAATTTCTACTGCTTGTCCCTTTTGGGGTGACGGGGAGTGCTGGTGCCTATAGCGGCTGCATTTGGGCGGAATGTGTTTTACACTTTGGACAAGTCGCCAACTAATCCTAGCAATGACAGTCATTGAAGTGGAATTTCCCTTCAATCGCATCGTGGTATTGTGTGGCAGACGTATCTCTGTGGATCAACCACTATCATCCCAACCTAGTCAGAATCACCCTTGTTAGCATTTCCTTCAGTTGTAACAAAGGCTTAAAGGAGCATCTGTGACCAGGGGCTGTCTAACTCCTGTTATTTGCTGGGGGCTAAATTGCAGAGTTCTTCAGGAACGGTTGAAATAACAGTGTTGTACGTGAATAATAGGTGATTTCGAAGACCACTTCCTCTGTTCAGTGGTCCATGTCAAGGTTGACCTTAAAGTTTTACCTCTTATCCAAGAAGCATGATCAGTTTGTGTCTATAGACTTAGATTCGTCAGATTAAGTCCAAAAGTTGGTGCCAAAACCCCAAATATTTATACAGTTTACTGTTTTTTTTATTTTTGTAAAAATAACAAAACAATATCCTAATACCTCTAAATGTCCATGTGGTTACATGCTGTGACGTAGACCTGGATCATAAAATCTATCATTTGAAGGCTCACAGCAAGTACTAACTTGAGTCAGCTAAGATGAGGTGGCCGAGTGGTTAAGGCGATGGACTGCTAATCCAGTGTGCTCTACACGTGTGTGTTCGAATCCCATCCTCATTGAGCTGTTGTTCTCTTTAGTTGGCCTCAACTAACAAAAGGTTGTGAAATTGCAGATCAGGATAACAATCTTTGACTGTGGTTACATAGTATCACACTGTCTTGTGTCAACGACTTTCTCGAGCTGAGGTGACTACCTGACCTTTCTGCATGCTTCCCCAAAAATGACTTTTCATCTTTAACAGAAAAAAACCTTGCTCATTTACCTATTTTTAATCAAAGGAAACCTTTCATGACACTGAAACAATTGGAGAATGCAGGTATCGATCCCGCTACCTCTCACATGCAAAGCGAGCGCTCTACCATTTGAGCTAATTCCCCCTCTGTCCAGACATAGAATTTCTCACTTTCAATATATCGATGTCTATGGAAGTTCTCATTCATCCAGTTCATTGTAATCTCAGGGCATTCAATCCAGTGCAACTAGACTGTTTGTTTAGTCTTAGAAAATGTTTCGCTTCTCATCCAACTGGGCTTCATCAGTTCATGCTCATTGACTCATATTGATCAGATCTATTTTTGGACTTAGATTGGTCAGATGATGTCCAGTGGCTATTGCCAAAACCCCAGTTTCCTGTATTCAACACAAGGAGGGTGTACCTGGTAATGAGTGTACAAAGCAAACGACCTGATCTCAATTTGGCTCAGTGTGCCAAACACTGCACTAACAGGAAACAGATGTTTGAGCAACAACCAACTTAACAGGAGACCAAGGGAGGTTCCTAGACACGAGACACATAGCAACTGACGTCAGTCAGTAGACTGACCAATCAGATAACTACTGTCACAGGGTATATAGCTGTTGTACAACAAACTCTCAGACAGATCGCTTTGGGTTTTCCTGGTACTACTGTTCAAGTGTACTAAACGATCTCCGCTCTCTGCAGACTGCGTTAAATAAAATACTTCTACTTGACTCAACTCCTGCCTCCTCGAATTGTTTTCCTGCTCCCGGCCCGGGTGAGACGGCACTAAAAATGCGTCTCAACAATTTGGGGGCTCGTCCCGGTATCGAGGGAGTTGTGAGGAGAACATCGAGAGGACCATTCGGACCTAAAAATTTTCTTCATGGACAAAGGACTAAGACACTAGCCGGCACTTACAAATAAGGTAAGCAGAAACCTGTTAAAACAAATTCTGCATATTGGAAACTACTAAAATAGTGTCCTGTCCTATGTACTTGTAAGAAAACATAACAACTAAAAGAGTCAGTAGAAGTGTAACCCTAACCCTAACTTTGATACAGGAGGAATACACAGTAACCTTGAGAGTGGCGTAACTCCAACTGAGATCCGACGGGGTCCAGGAGCGGTTAGTACCGCGGCTGGGTTAGAGTCCCGGAGGTTGAGGTCCCTAAATTCTCGTTGTAACCTCGAGAGTGGCGTAACTCCACCTGAGATCCGACGGGGTCCAGGAGCGGTTAGTACCGCGGCTGGGTTAGAGTCCCGGGGGTTGAGGTCCCTAAATTCTAGTTGTAACCTCGAGAGTGGCGTAACTCCACCTGAGATCCGACGGGGTCCAGGAGCGGTTAGTACCGCGGCTGGGTTAGAGTCCCGGGGTTGAGGTCCCTAAATTCTAGTTGTTGTTACGATATGAAAACTCCAAAAACGTTTGGGAAAATAGGTTTATAAACCTTGGAGAGATTGAAATATCGCTGTATAAAACTCCTCAAAACAACAAAATAGGTTGTTTTACGTGGGAAAAATGAGGGGAGAAGAAAAAATACAGTCGAAGGAAACTGCAGTTTAAAACAGAGACTGAGTAGTCTTTCGATAACACAACTTTAAGCTAAAGAATATACTGTGTGGGTATCGAAGGTGTATGTGCAATAACTTTGTGTGTGTATTTTAAGTGTTGTTGAGGTAAGAAGGGAAGTGGGGAGAATAAGACTCTGAGTAAATCGTTGTGTGAATACTCGTTGTGTGTTGGGTCTGCGGCTGATGAACTGACGGGATACCTAACGGTGCCAACGAACGTCGTTCATTCGCTACAGTTTAGGGCGGGGTGGGCGGTGAAAACCGTCCATATCTGACCAACAGACACGCAGCGAGGGCTAAATCACCCAGTTAATAAGCGAGACATCTTATCTTTGGAGTAAACGCTGTGGTTCTTGTGATAGGACACCCAGTGGGAGACCGGACCGACCTTTAGGGCCGGCCTAGAAGCTTGTCTCTCAGAGAACCGCAGTGGGCTAACACAGCTATCTCCGGGAAGATTGTTGTCGCAATAAAACTGTGGAGCTCAGAGTCTAGTTAAAATGAAAGGAGAGTTTGATAGAAAAATAGATGATGATGGGTCAGCCCATATGTCACCCTATTGACCCAAATTTGATCCACAGCTAATGCCCTAGCTGCCACATCAAAGCCAACAGATAAAGAGAAGAAAGTAACAAAAGCAAAACAAAAATTAGAACAACTTATTCAGGACATGGGGAAAACATTGGAACAATTGATACTTGATAAGATGAACACAGCAGCTATAAAGAGGGATGAAGCGGAAGAGCAGGGAATGATTGCAGAAGTCCAGTTGGAGGAAAAAGGAGCGCGACTGGGAGAAGGAGCGACGGGAGTGGGCTGAACTGTTGATCTGCTGGCAAAGCACCAAACATCTGCACCAAAAGGAGCTTCACTCCAAATCGGTAACTGCACCTCATGTCCCCACATGTCCTCACCCTATGCGCCTCCAAACCACGGCATGTATCCCACATTTTACATTGAAAAAGGCACACTGAACATTGATCCGCCTGGCGGTCACGTAACCGACAAAGAATGTAGCTCGGATAAAATCTCGCTGCGCTCCATTAAATCCTGTACACCTGCGATGATCTCACTGCCGTTTCCACCGGCGCCTCCCTTATCAGCTGTACGTAAATCACCTCAACCTATCGTAGTAACTGAGTCCGGGGAGGCTGGGTACACTGAATTTATGGATAGACAACTCAGAGAGAGATTTAAAGAAAAACAAGAAAGGTTTTCACAAGCAGTTACTAAGGGTTGATATGATGCAGCTGCGCTTCTGGGTGAGCCGTGAGATAAGAGTTGTCTTAGAAACAAGGGCATCTTTGAGCATGTTCCGCCTTATCTCTTGGAATGTGCGTTCGCGCACACAAATAGGTGTGTGTGTGTGTGTGTGTGTGTGTGTGTGTGTGTGTGTCACATTGATAGTTTTAGACGAATGAGAATAAACACATGCCCTTATTTTGTAGAATATCACACACGACAGTAAGTCAGAATGCACAACTAACTAACTGATAGACACAAACAATAGTCTCAATAACTTATAGATAAGACAAAGCGTGTGCAGTTCAAAGGATTCTTAGATAATCTTTAGTTGATTTAGTAAAGCTACTTAAATATACATAAAATAATGCGTATAAATCGTTGAAATAGGGGTATTGATTAACATGTAATGGGACAATTGATGTTGTGATTTCAAAACATGATATGCATAATTGGGCTGAGCAGGATGACGATGATAAGACGGATGACAGAGTAACAAGGAAACGACTACTTAAAAGTCAAAAGAACCGAAAGGACAAAAATCAGCTAAAGTATATTCAGCAGTGGGTGACCTTCCTTTTGAGTTCCAGCAGGCGGAGAAAAGAATCCGCAACAGATAAGAGACCAGACAGATGGACTCGGATGGTGGACAACGCGATGCTTCAAGGTCAATCCGGGGTGGAAACTGTTTCGCCTGTGCCCACAGCTGGACGCCCAGAAGGGGATACAAACAGACCTCTGCTGGACATAAGTGTCAATGGACAATGTTATCAGTTCTTGATTGACACTGGTGCCACCCACTCATTTCTGAATGCAAAGGTGCCAAAGAAACTGTGTGCTTCCCTTCTGAAGGTCAAAGGCTTCGCTGAGGTCACAAGAAGGTTACCTGTCACCAAACCGCTTCCGGTTCAAATTGCTGGACACACACTGAAGCACCCCTTCGTGGTCGACCTGAACACACCGTGACTGCTTGGTAATGACCTGCTTTACAAACTGTGCCCTGACATTCAATATCGCACAGAAGGGACCTTCCTGGTGTTACCTACGGTACAACCACCAAGCTGCGGCACCACTATCAAGGCACCTCCATGAGCATGGGCTCATACCACAGCCTGGAGCACCAAACATGGCTGGCGCCTACTGTGTACCCCAACTCCTGCTGCAACTGTTCTATCAGTGAAAACCCTGGCTGACTGAGCTGTTTCCGTGTGCACTACCACCCGACCCGCCATTTGTTATGATCACAAGTAGACGACATATCAGGAGGCCTTTGACTCCTTTTTATATATATATATACATATATGTTGGAACTCAAGGTGTGGCTACTCACGTTGACATATCTGTGCAACAACTAGCATGGTGTAAGATAGACACCAATGCAGTCCCACATTGTTCCCTTGCTCTCTGTCCCCCCTACGGAAACTAAAGACTTAGGTCCAATGATGAAACCACACAAATACCACATTATTAATTGTTTCAGTTGTCTGTTAAACACATAGCTATGGGCTGCACTTTGGACACTGCGGCTGTAGGCTACAAGGAGCTAGCAGCTACACAACAGCTGAGCTAAAACTACACATGACATTTAAGCATATCAAATAATTATAGTTGCTTATTACATGCACAAAGTAGTCAAGACAGAAGTCTAATAGAAAGTATTCGGTAACAAACGTGTCCGCATCATTCAACTTTCTACAACATGAGCTTGACTTAACGAATTAATGCGGCCACCAGGTGTGGTAGAATGTCAAATTACTATTGCAAAAGCATCCGCCATAAGGTTGGTGTTTTTCTAGCATTCGTGTCAACATAAATATAAGCATATTTTGTCGCCTTCACCAAGTTGAATAATTTACTTGACTATCAGCTAAACTTTTTCTGAGATATTTCTGAAAGTAAAAGTATTACAAACACCTTTGATGTCACTTCTTAAGACCAGTAAGTCCAAACTACAGGTAGTCCGGAGAGTCGTTTCCTTCTTAGGCAGACAGATCTCACAGGAAGGGTCCGGTTTATCACCAGAACACAGGGACACGATCCTACACCACCCTAAACCCAAAACAGTTAAAGACATGCTTTCTTTCCTTGGGCTTACGGGCTACAGCAGGCATTATGTCGCTAACTACACAGGCCTTACGTCATCCCTTCGGGACCTCGTTCGCGAACACGGCATGCGAAAACTGTCTGCACAGCTTAATTGGACTACGGAAGCTGAGGTTTCGTTTATATCCCTCAAACAGCAACTTTCCCATGCGGCTGAACTTGCGATCCCCGACTACTCCTCCACCTTCTATCTTGATGTTTCTGGTACATCACACTGTGTCAACAGTGTGCTGTTCCAGAAAAAAGGGGGAGAGAGGAAAATATTGATGTACATCAGTACGATGCTCGACAGCATGGAAAAACGTCACCCAACGTGCACACAACATGTCGCGGGAATAGCAAAAATCATACAAAAAACAGCACACATTGTCATGGACCACCCACTGCACGTTCTAACCACTCACAGCGTTGTGGTATACGTCAATTCTGCAACATTCACGCTCACAGCGCTCAGACAGAGGCGACTAGCGAAAGTACTAGAAGCGCCAAACCTGACATTCACACATGAGGGGGTTAACATGGCTGACCAAATGGGTGCAGGTACACCACATCTATGTGCAGACAAGGTTCAGAAAGAGGAAAAAGTCAGACCAGACTTACAGGCAGAATCATTTGAGGGAGGAAGAAACTTGTACACAGATGGGTGTTGTTTCCGACAAGAAAAACAAGGCCTAATCTCAGCCTATGCTGTAGTGGAAAAAACAGAATCAGGCGTAAAAACAGTTGTTGCAGACAAAATTGAGGGACCCCAGTCAGCACAGAGAGCAGAAATAATTGCTGTAATCAAAGCGTTGAAAGCAGGAGAGGACCAGGTAATCAACATTTACACTGACTCAGCTTATGCAATAGGGGCGGTACACATAGAATTGCCACAATGGCAAAGAACAGGATACCTTACGGCGTCCAACAAACCCATTAAGCATGAGGCAGAGATGAAAGAACTAGCGGAAGCACTGATGTTACCACAAAAGGTTGCCGTAATCAAATGTAAGGGTCATGAGAAAACACACTCGCACACGAAAATAGGAAATGACGCGGCTGATGCAGCTGCGGAAAAAAGCAGCCGGATATGTACATAATATGATGATGCTCTGCTCTGACACTGAGACAACCCCAGATACCGATAGGGAACTTGTACATGTAAAAACGGAACAGAGTAAAACTTCACCGGAGGAGAAATCACTATGGCTGGCCAGAGGCTGCACAAAAACCGACGATTTGTGGCGAAGTCCGGATGGCCGGATTGTGCTACCACCTGGAATAAAAAACATAGCACTAACTGAGGCGCACGGAAATTGGTGGCACCCATTTTTGAAAGATATGTGTAAATATCATGTGCATACTTGCCCTGAATGCACCATGTATAATGCACGACCAACAGTCAGACCGCATCCTGGACGTTTCCCTCTTGAGACGAAAACAGGGAAAGAAATCATCAAAAATTACACAGATATGGTGAATTTAGTAAAAGGGTACAGGTATATGTTGGTATGTGTGGATGCGTATTCAGGTTGGCCAGAGGTACTCCCTACAAAAAGGGAAGACAGTAAGACAGTGGTGAAGTTTTTGGTAAACCAGTATATCCCCAGACATGGTTTTCCTGAGAAAATCCGATCAGATAATGGTACACATTTCAAAAACCATGATCTGCAAAAGGTTGAAGAAATGCTGGGGTTGAAACACAGGTTTGGTTCGGTCTACCACCCACAATCCCAAGGAAAGGTTGAAAGAATGAACCAAACACTCAAATCTAAATTGGCAAAAATCTGTGCACGGACCAAAATGAATTGGCTAGATGCTCTACCCCTTGCCCTCATGTCTGTTCGAAGCTCAATAAACCAAAGTACGGCCTTTACTCCCTTTGAGCTGACCACAGGCAGGAGGTTTCCAGGGCCCCAGTCCAAGCTTATTGGAATCAAAGGTGATGATCAGTCATTAACCCACACGCAGTATTTCCATGCTTTACAAACCCTTGTTGCAGAGTATGCCAAGCAGGTGGGGGAGAGAAACATGGAAGACACAGCGACTCCACCAAGCACAGACTGGGTCCTACTGAAGGTGCTCAAGCGAAAGTGGACCGAACCCAGGTGGACGGGTCCATATCGAGTGACTGAACGCACCTCGCATGCTGTTCGGCTGAACGGCAAGGGAGACAGGTGGTTCCACTGGAGCCAGTGTGTAGCGGCGGACGCCCCGGCACGCACGTTGAGAGAGACACGTACCGAGTTACGTGAACAACAACAACGGGAGAAGACCACCAATCAACAAGGGGCAGAATAATCCCCTGGTGGCATCAGGGTGAGGTAGTCTACCCAAAATCCCTGTGGGAGGAGGTGAAATAGCGCTCCTCTCCTACACGTGGTGTGCCAAACCACCAACCAGATTCGTCGAGGGACCAAGAAGATCATAAAAACCATCGACCTCATTATTCTCTGTTGGTTTGGGGTACTCATGGTCTTTCTTTGGGCCCTGATACATCTGTCCATCACGGGTACAACTCAAGTTTAAGGTGCCACTAAGTATTAGTACTTAGTCGAATTTTCAAGTAACTGGTGTACATTAATCAATTTTTACAAACGTGCTATTGCTAAAGAGTTGTGTGATTGAGATATTAGAAGGTATAAAACTGTCGAGGGAGTAACCCTACCCCGGACAACATGAGATATAGATTTGCTCGTCACAAAAGAGTTCACTGCTTGCTACTATGTTATACGGTAACTGGAAACCCCTGTTGGGACTCAGCATCCCTTTAGTTGTCATCGTAGGTGATGTGTTTAATGTTGTGATTTGTGATCTCTTTAATAGAGATCAAACGGGGGATTAATGAGTGTACAAAGCAAACGTCCTGACTTCAATTTGGCTCAGTGTGCCAAACACTGCATTAACAGGAAACAGATGCTTGAGCAACAACCAACATAACAGGAGACCAAGGGAGGTTCCTAGACACGAGACACATAGCAACTGACGTCAGTCAGTAGACTGACCAATCAGATAACTACTGGCACAGGGTATATAGATGCTGTACAACAAACTCTCAGACAGATCGCTTTGGGTTTTCCTGGTACTACTGTTCAAGTGTACTAAACGATCTCCGCTCTCTGCAGACTGCGTTAAATAAAATACCTCTACTTGACTCAACTCCTGCCTCCTCGAATTGTTTTCCTGCTCCCGGCCCGGGTGAGACGGCACTAAAAATACGTCTCAACAGTACCAATGACAGTCATCCAACCATCTGTTGAGATGCAGAAGAGCAATCCCACTGTAAGTGCCAATGACAGTCATCCATCCATCCATTTTCTACTGCTTGTCCCTTTTGGGGTGACGGGGAGTGCTGGTGCCTATCTCGGCTGCATTTGGGCGGAATGTGTTTTACACCTTGGACAAGTCGCCAACTAATCGTAGCAATGACAGTCATTGAAGTGGAATTTCCCTTCAATCGCGTCGTGGTATTGTGTGGCAGACGTATCTCTGTGGATCAACCACTATCCTCCCAACCTAGTCAGAATCACCCTTGTTAGCATTTCCCTCAGTTGTAACAAAGGCTTAAAGGAGCATCTGTGACCAGGGGCTGTCTAACTCCTGTTATTTGCTGGGGGCTAAATTGCAGAGTCCTTTAGAAACGGTTGAAATAACAGTGTTGTACGTGGATAATAGGTGATCAGCAAGTACTAACATGAGTCATCTAAGATGAGGTGGCCGAGTGGTTAAGACGATGGACTGCTGATCCATTGTGTCCTACACGCGTGGGTTTGAATCCCATCCTCATCAAGCTGTTATTCTCTTTAGTTGGCCTCAACTAACAAAAGGTTGTGAAATTGCAGATCAGGATAACAATCTTTGACTGTGGTTACACAGTATCACACTGTCTTATGTCAACGACTTTCTCGAGCTGAGGTGACTACCTGACCTTTCTGCATGCTTCCTCAAAATGACTTTTCATCTTTAACAGAAAAAAACCGGGCTCATTTACCCATTTTTAATCAAAGGAAACCGTTCATGACACTAAAACAATTGGAGAATGCAGGTATCGATCCCGCTACCTCTCACATGCAAAGCGAGCACTCTACCATTTGAGCTAATTCCCCCTCTGTCCAGACATAGAATTTCTCATTTTCAATGTATCGATGTCTATGGAAGTTCTCATTCATCCAGTTCATTGTAATCTCAGGGCATTCAATCCAGTGCAACTAGACTGTTTGGTTAGTCTTAGAAAATGTTTCGCTTCTCATCCAACTGGACTTTATCAGTTCATGCTCATTGACTCATATTGGTCGGATCTATTTTTGGACTTAGATTGGTCAGATGCAGAAGAGCAATCCCACTCTAAGTGCCAATGACAGTCATCCATCCATCCATTTTCTACTGCTTGTCCCTTTTGGGGTGACGGGGGGTGCTGGTGCCTATAGCGGCTGCATTTGGGCAGAATGTGTTTTACACCTTGGACAAGTCGCCAACTAATCGTAGCAATGACAGTCATTGAAGTGGAATTTCCCTTCAATCGCATCGTGGTATTGTGTGGCAGACGTATCTCTGTGGATCAACCACTATCATCCCAACCTAGTCAGAATCCCCCTTGTTAGCATTTCCTTCAGTTGTAACAAAGGCTTAAAGGAGCATCTGTGACCAGGGGCTGTCTAACTCCTGTTATACGCTGGAGGCTAAATTGCATAGTCCTTTAGGAACGGTTGAAATAACAGTGTTGTATGTGGATAATAGGTGATTTAGAAGACCACTTCCTCTGTTCAGTGGTCAAGGTTGACCTTAAAGTTTTACCTCTTATCCAAGAACCTTGATCAGTTTGTGCTTATAGACTTAGATTCATCAGATTAAGTCCAACAGTTGGTGCCAAAACCCCAAATATTTATACAGTTTACTGTTTTTTTTTATTTTTGTAAAAATAACAAAACAATATCCTAATACCTCTAAATGTCCATGTGGTTACATGCTGTGACGTAGACCTGGATCACAAAATCTATCATTTGAAGGCTCACAGCAAGTACTAACTTGAGTCAACTAAGATGAGGTGGCCGAGTGGTTAAGGCGATGGACTGCTAATCCATTGTGTTTTACACGCGTGGGTTCGAATCCCATCCTCATCAAGCTGTTATTCTCTTTAGTTGGCCTCAACTAACAACCTTTTGGGGTGACGGGGAGTGCTGGTGCCTATCTCGGCTGCATTTGGGCGGAATGTGTTTTACACCTTGGACAAGTCGCCAACTAATCCTAGCAATGACAGTCATTGAAGTGGAATTTCCCTTTAATCGCATCGTGGTAATGTGTGGCAGACGTATCTCTGTGGATCAACCACTATCATCCCAACCTAGTCAGAATCACCCTTGTTAGCATTTCCTTCAGTTGTAACAAAGGCTTAAAGGAGCATCTGTGACCAGGGGCTGTCTAACTCCTGTTATTTGCTGGGGGCTAAATTGCAGAGTTCTTCAGGAACGGTTGAAATAACAGTGTTGTACGTGGATAATAGGTGATTTCGAAGACCACTTCCTCTGTTCAGTGGTCCATGTCAAGGTTGACCTTAAAGTTTTACCTCTTATCCAAGAAGCATGATCAGTTTGTGTCTATAGACTTAGATTCGTCAGATTAAGTCCAAAAGTTGGTGCCAAAACCCCAAATATTTATACAGTTTACTGTTTTTTTTATTTTTGTAAAAATAACAAAACAATATTCTAATACCTCTAAATGTCTACTGTGACGTAGACCTGGATCGTAAAATCTATCATTTGAAGGCTCACAGCACTTACAAACTTTAATCAACTAAGTCGAGGTGGCCGAGTGGTTAAGGCGATGGACTGCTAATCCTTTGTGTTCTACACGCATGGGTTCGAATCCCATCCTCATTGAGCTGTTGTTCTCTTTAGTTGGCCTCAACTAACAAAAGGTTGTGAAATTGCAGATCAGGATAACAATCTTTGACTGTAGTTACATAGTATCACTCTGTCTTGTGTCAACGACTTTCTCGAGCTGAGGTGACTACCTGACCTTTCTGCATGCTTCCCCAAAATGACTTTTCATCTTTAACTGAAAAAAAAACGGGCTCATTTACCTAATTTTAATCAAAGGAAACCTTTCATGACACTAAAACAATTGGAGAATGCAGGTATCGATCCCGCTACCTCTCACATGCAAAGCGAGCGCACTACCGCTTGAGCTACTTCCCCCTCTGTCCAGGCATAGAATTTCTCTTTTTCAATATATCGATGTCTGTGGAAGATCTCATTCATCCAGTTCATTGTAATCTCAAGGCATTCAATCCAGTGCAACTAGAATGTTTGGTTAGTCTTAGAAAATGTTTCGGTTCTCATCCAACTGGGCTTCATCAGTTCATGCTCATTGACTCATATTGGTCAGATCTATTTTTGGACTTAGATTGGTCGGATGAAGTCCAGTGGCTATTGCCAAAACCCCAGTTTCCTGTACTTCAACACGAGGAGGGTGTACCTGGGCAAAGATGGTACTGCCCTATCGTAGATGCAGAAGAGCAATCCCACTGTAAGTGCCAATGAAAGTCATCCATCCATCCATTTTCTACTGGTTGTCCCTTTTGGAGTGACGGGGAGTGCTGGTGCCTATCTCGGCTTGATTTGGGCGGAATGTGTTTTACACTTTGGACAAGTCGCCAACTAATCGTAGCAATGACAGTCATTGAAGTGGAATTTCCCTTCAATCGCATCGTGGTATTGTGTGGCAGACGTATCTCTGTGGATCAACCACTATCATCCCAACCTAGTCAGAATCACCCTTGTTAGCATTTCCCTCTGTTGTAACAAAGGCTTAAAGGAGTATCTGTGACCAGGGGCTGTCTAACTCCTGTTATTTGCTGGAGGCTAAATTGCAGAGTCCTTTAGGAACGGTTGAAATAACAGTGTTGTACGTGGATAATAGGTGATTTCGAAGACCACTTCCTCTGTTCAGTGGTCCATGTCAAGGTTGACCTTAAAGTTTTACCTCTTATCCAAGAAGCTTGATCAGTTTGTGTTAATAGACTTAGATTCGTCAGATTAGGTCCAACAGTTGGTGCCAAAACCCCAAATATTTATACAGTTTACTGTTTTTGTTATTTTAGTAAAAATAACAAAACAATATCCTAATACCTCTAAATGTCCATGTGGTTAAATGCTGTGACGTAGACCTGGATCATAAAATCTATCATTAGAAGGCTCACAGCAAGTACTAACGTGAGGCAACTGAGATGAGGTGGCCGAGTGGTTAAGGCGATGGACTGCTAATCCATTGTGTCCTACTTGCGTGGGTTCGAAACCCATCCTCATCGAGCTGTTGTTCTCTTTAGTTGGCCTCAACTAACAAAAGGTTGTGAAATTGCAGATCAGGATAACAATCTTTGACTGTGGTTACATAGTATCACACTGTCTTGTGTCAACGACTTTCTCGAGCTGAGGTGACTGCCGGACCTTTCTGCATGCTTCCCCAAAATGACTTTTGATCTTTAACAGAAAAAAACCAGGCTCATTTACCTATTTTTAATCAAAGGAAACCTTTCATGACACTAAAACAATTGGAGAATGCAGGTATCGATGCCGCTACCTCTCACATGCAAAGCGAGCACTCTACCATTTGAGCTAATTCCCCCTCTGTACTGACAATGAATTTCTCACTTTCAATATATCGATGTCTATGGAAGTTCTCATTCATCCAGTTCATTATAATCTCAGGGCATTCAATCCAGTGCAACTAGACTGTTTGGTTAGTCTTAGAAAATGTTTCGCTTCTCATCCAACTGGGCTTCGTCACTTCATGCTCATTGACTCATATTGGTCAGATCTATTTTTGGACTTAGATTGGTCAGATGAAGTCCAGGGGCTATTGCCAAAACCCCAGTTTCCTGTACTTCAACACAAGGAGCGTTTACCTGGGCAAAGATGGTACTGCCCTATCGTAGTGAGAAAACCATCTGTTGAGATGCAGAAGAGCAATCCCACTGTAAGTGCCAATGACAGTCATCCATCCATCCATTTTCTACTGCTTGTCCCTTTTGGGGTGACGGGGAGTGCTGGTGCCTATCTCGGCTGCATTTGGGCGGAATGTGTTTTACACCTTGGACAAGTCGCCAACTAGTCGTAGCAATGACAGTCATGGAAGTGGAATTTCCCTTCAATCGCATCGTGGTATTGTGTGGCAGACGTATCTCTGTGGATCAACCACTATCATCCCAACCTAGTCAGAATCACCTTTGTTAGCATTTCCTTCAGTTGTAACAAAGGCTTAAAGGAGCATCTGTGACCAGGGGCTTTCTAACTCCTGTTATTTGCTTAGTGCTAAATTGCAGAGTTCTTCAGGAACGGTTGAAATAACAGTGTTGTAAGTGGATAATAGGTGATTTCGAAGACCACTTCCTCTGTTCAGTCATCCATGTCAAGGTTGACCTTAAAGTTTCGCATCTCAGCCAAGTAGGCTTGATCCGTTTGTGCTTATAGACTTAGATTCGTCAGATTGATTCCAACGGTTGGTGCCAAAATCCCAAATATTTATACAATTTACTGTTTTTTTTTACTGTTGTAAAAATAACAAAACAATATCCTAATTCCTCTAAATGTCCATGTGGTTACATGCTGTGACGTAGACCTGGATCGTAAAATCTATTATTTGACGGCTCACAGCAAGTACCAACTTGAGTCACCTAAGATGAGGTGGCCGAGTGGTTAAGGCGATGTATTGCTAAGCCATTGTGTTCAACACGCGTGCGTTCAAATCCCATCCTCATTGAGCTGTTGTTCTCTTTAGTTGGCCTCAACTAACAAAAGGTTGTGAAATTGCAGATCAGGATAACAATGTTTGACTGTGGTTACATAGTCAATCATCATCAATCAATCAATGTTTATTTACATTGCACAAATTGCACAAATCATTACGACTACAACATCCTCGGAAGAACCCACAAAAGGGCAAGGAAAACTCACACCCAGTGGGCAGGGAGAATTCATATCCAGTGGGACGCCAGTGACAATGCTGACTATGAGAAACCTTGGATAGGACCTCAGATGTGGGTGGGCAACCCCCCCCCCCCCCCCCCCTCTAGGGGACTGAAAGCAATGTATGTCGAGCGGGTCTAACATGATACTGTGAAAGTTCAATCCATAGTGGCTCCAACACAGCCGCGAGAGTTCAGTTCCAGGGGATCCAAGACAGCAGCGAGAGTCCCGTCCACAGGAAACCATCTCAAGTGGAGACGGATCAGCAGCTCTGAGATGTCCCCAACCCATACACAGGCGAGCGGTCCATCCTGGGTCCCGACGAGCGGCCCATCCTGGGTCTCGACTCTGGACAGCCAGTACTTCATCCATGGTCATCGGACCGGACCCCCTCCACAAGGGAGGGGGGGACAAAGGAGAAAAAAGAAAAGAAGCGGCAGATCAACTGGTCTAAAAAGGACGTCTATTTAAAGGCTAGAGTATACAGATGAGTTTTAAGGTGAGACTTAAATGCTTCTACTGAGGTAGCATCTCGAACTGTTACCGGGAGGGCATTCCAGAGTACTGGAGCCCGAACGGAAAACGCTCTATAGCCCGCAGACTTTTTTTGGGCTCTAGGAATCACTAATAAGCCGGAGTCTTTTGAACGCAGATTTTTTGCTTGGACATATGGTACAATACAATCGGCAAAATAGGCTGGAGCTAGACCGTGTATTATTTTGTACGTAATTGGTAAAACCTTAAAGTCACATCTTAAGTGCACAGGAAGCCAATGCAGGTGAGCCAGTACAGGCGTAATATGATCAAACTTTCTTGTTCTTGTCAAAAGTCTAGCAGCCGCATTTTGTACCAACTGTAATCTTTTAATGCTAGACATGGGGAGACCCGAAAATAATACATTACAGTAGTCTAGACGAGACGTAACAAACGCATGGATAATGATCTCGGCGTCTTTAGTGGACAAAATGGAGCGAATTTTAGCGATATTACGGAGATGAAAGAAGGCCGTTTTAGTAACGCTTTTAATGTGTGACTCAAAGGAGAGAGTTGGGTCGAAGATAATACCCAGATTTTTTACCGAGTCACCTTGTTTTATTATTTGGTTGTCAAATGTTAAAGTTGTATTATTATATAGAGGTCGGTGTCTAGCAGGACCGATAATCAGCATTTCCGTTTTTTTGGCGTTAAGTTGCAAAAAATTAGCGGACATCCATTGTTTAATTTCATTAAGACACGCTTCCAACTGACTACAGTCCGGCATGTTGGTCAGCTTTAGGGGCATGTAGAGTTGGGTGTCATCAGCATAGCAGTGAAAGCTAATACCGTATTTGCGTATGACGTCACCCAGCGGCAGCATGTATATGCTGAAGAGTGCAGGGCCAGGGACCGAACCCTGGGGAACTCCACACGTTACCTTAACATAGTCCGAGGTCATACTGTTATGGGAGACGCACTGCACCCTGTCGGTAAGATAGGAGTTAAACCAAGACAGGGCTAAGTCTGACATACCAATTCGTGTTTTGATACGCTCTAATAAAATATTATGATCGACGGTATCGAAAGCAGCGCTAAGATCGAGGAGCAGCAACATAAATGACGCATCAGAATCCATCGTTAGCAATAGATCATTAGTCAATTTTGCGAGGGCTGTCTCAGTAGAGTGATTTGCCCTGAAACCGGATTGAAAGGTTTCACATAGATTGTTAAACGCTAACTGTTCATTTAGCTGCTCTCCAACAATTTTTCCGAGGATTTTCGAAATAAAGGGAAGGTGAGACACCGGTCGGTAGTTTACCATGAGGTCAGGATCGAGGTTAGGTCTTTTAAGGAGAGGATGAATAACTGCTTTTTTGAATGCTAGGGGAACAGTGCCCGAGGAAAGTGATAAGTTTATAATATTTAGCACTGATGGACCTAATAATACAAAAAGCTCCTTGATAAGTTTCCCAGGAAGTGGGTCAAGTAAACATGTTGTTTGTTTTATTCCATTTACACGTTGTAACAATTCTTCTAATGTTATTTCATCAAAACGAGAGAAACTAGTTTGGATATTTGCAGTATCCGCCGTATATACAGTCGTATCTGTGTTACTATAACCCAGTTGTAGCTGGGACGCATTGTCTTTAATCTCCTTTCTAATAAGTTCAATTTTCTTATTAAAGAACTTCATAAAGTCATCTGCCGAATGGGTGGAGCTACTGGAAGGTGTCCCTTGTTGGGTTAGCGATGCTACTGTACTAAACAAAAATTTTGGATCGTTTTTATTAATGCGGATGAGATTTGAGTAATAATTAGTTTTAGCTAAGGTTAGCATGCGTTTATAAGTTATTAAACTATCATTCCATGCTTGATGGTGCACCTCAAGTTTAGTCGTGCGCCATTTGCGTTCCAGCTTTCTACATAATAATTTCTGAGCTCTAGTTTCTTCAGTAAACCATGGCGTACGCCTTTTTGGAGCCTTTTTGGAGCCTTTTTTAACTTCAGCGGTGCTATACTATCAATGGTTTCGCGCAGGGTGTTGTTTAAGTTGTTAGTGAGGTTATCAATAGAGCCCACATACTTTGGGAACGGTGCCATTACCGAGGGCAGTAGGTCCGCAAGAGTCGTCGTCGTGGCAGCATTAATGTTGCGGCTGCTATAGCAGTTATTATTATTATTAGCTTGCCGAACATGAGTCTGAACTTCGAATTTTATAAGGTAATGATCGGACATTACTTTGGTATACGGTAGTATCATAACTTTGGAAACGGTGATACCTCTGACAAGCACTAGGTCTATCGTATTACCGCTGCGATGCGTCGGTTCATTTATTATTTGTGTAAGACCACAGCTATCAATTATAGTCTGGAGCGCCACGCACGGTGGTTCCAATGGGGTATTCATATGGATATTAAAGTCCCCCATTATAATTATTTTATCGGCGTGCGTCACTAGATCAGCAACAAACTCTAAGAATTCACTAATAAAGTCCGAATAGGGCCCTGGGGGGCGGTAGATAACGGCCAGGCACAGAGGCAGCGGTGTGGCAGACTTCATAGAAAGCACCTCAAACGATTTATATTTATTATTTAAGTTAGGACTAAAGTTAAAGTTTTCGTTGTATATTAGTGCAACCCCCCCTCCCCTTTTAAGGGGACGGGCAATATACGCATTCGTATAGTTAGGAGGGGATGCCTCATTTATCGCAAAAAAGTTATCTGGTTTAAGCCAGGTTTCACTAAGACCGATGACGATAAGGTTGTTGTCTCTAATGACCTCATTAACTAATAACGTTTTGGAAGACAAAGATCTGATGTTTAGAAAGCCCATATTATAGGTAGTGGGCTGTTTTAAGGAGTTGTTGATAAAATTATCCGGAGTAGCAATATTAATAATGTTGCGTTTATTATGCGCAGTGTACTTAAAATAATTACGACCATATCTAGGAATTGATATGACGGGAATTTTCAGATTGTCTACTTGGTGCTGGGATAAACTGAACGCATCATAATTTGCCACCTCAGTAGAGCGCATGTCTAACTCTGACGTAGTCATAGTCATAGCAGAAAAAACATTTTGTGAGTTGTGTATTATTCTACGAAAATTGCTATGTGTACAGGGATCATCCAGCCTGGCGCTGGCTAGTTCTAACCTAACTGACTCCATACCCAGGCTAGCAGGCTCTGTAATTGCCTGTGACCGGGCTTGCTCTAGTGCAGTTAGTCAAATTTGGCTCAATGCGAAATATATGTTCCGAGACAAGAGGATAGCGCCTTCCTGGTTAGGGTGAAGGCCGTCTCTCCTCAGCAAGCCAGGTTTGCCCCAGAAAGAGGGCCAATTATCAATAAACGTAAATCCCTGTTGTCTAGAGAAGCTATCCAGCCACTTGTTAAGAGAGACTAATCTGCTATATCTCTCATCATTGCCTCTCCAAGGCAGGGGGCCAGAGACAATTACTCGATGCCTGGACATCTTTCTAGCGAGATTACAAGCCCTGGCTATGTTTCTCTTTGTGATCTCTGATTGTCTCATCCTAACGTCATTGGAGCCAACGTGTATTACTATATTCGCATAACTAGTGGTGCGGTTAGCCTGTCGTACGTGTTTACTAGGCCTAGTATCACACTGTCTTGTGTCAACGACTTTCTCGAGCTGAGGTGACTGCCGGACCTTTCTGCATGCTTCCCCAAAATTAATTTTCATCTTTAACAGAAAAAAGCGGAATCATTTACCTATTTTTAATCAAAGGAAACCTTTCATGACATTAAAACATTTGGAGAATGCAGGTATCAATCCCGCTACCTCTCACATGCAAAGCGATTGCTCTACCATTTGAGCTAATTCCCCCTCTGTCCAGACATAGAAATTCTAATTTTCAATAAATCAATGTCTATGGAAGTTCTCATTCATCCAGTTCATTGTAATCTCAGGGCATTCAATCAAGTGCAACTAGACTCTTTGGTTAGTCTTAGAAAATGTTTCGCTTCTCATACAACTGGGTTTAATCAGTTCATGCTCATTGACTCATATTGGTCAGATCTATTCTTGGACTTAGATTGGTCAGATGAAGTCCAGGGGCTATTGCCAAAACTCCAGTTTCTTGTACTTCAACACAAGGAGGGTGTACCTGGGCAAAGATGGTACTGCCCTATCGTAGTGAGAAAACCATCTGTTAAGATGCAGAAGAGCAATCCCACTGTAAGTGCAAATTACAATCATCCGTCCATCCATTTTCTACTGCTTGTCCCTTTTGGGGTGACGGGGAGTGCTGGTGCCTATCTCAGTTGCATTTGGGCGGAATGTGTTTTACACCTTGGACAAGTCGCCACCTAATCGCAGCAATGACAGTCATTGAAGTGGAATTTCCCTTCAATCGCATTGTGGTATTGTGTGGCAGAAATATCTCTGTGGATCGACCACTATCATCCCAACCTAGTCAGAATCACCCTTGTTAGCATTTCCTTCAGTTGTAACAAAGGCTTAAAGGAGCATCTGTGACCAGGGGCTGTCTAACTCCTGTTATTTGCTGGAGGCTAAATTGCAGAGTCCTTTAGGAACGGTTGAGATAACAGTGTTGTAAGTGGATAATAGGTGATTTCGAAGACCACTTCGTCTGTTCAGTGGTCCATGTCAAGGTTGACCTTAAAGTTTCGCCTCTCATCCAAGTAGGCTTCATCAGTTTGTGCTTATAGACTTAGATCCGTCAGATTGATTCCAACGGTTGGTGCCAAAACCCCAAATATTTATAGAGTTTATTATTTTTTTTATTGTTGTAAAAATAACACAACAATATCCTAATTCCTCTAAATGTCCATGTGGTCACATACTGTGAAGTAGACCTGGATCATAAAATGTATTATTTGAAGGCTCACAGCAAGTACTAGCTTGAGTCACCTAAGATGAGGTGGTCGAGTGGTTAAGGCGATGGACTGCTAATCCAATGTGTTCTACATGCGTGGGTTCGAATCCCATCCTCGTTGAACTGTTGTTCTCTTTAGTTGGCCTCAACTAACAAAAGGTTGTGAAAGTGCAGATCAGGATAACAATCTTTGACTGTGGTTACATAGTATCACACTGTCTGGTGTCAACGACTTTCTCGAGCTAAGGTGACTACCTGACCTTTCTGCATGCTTCCCCAAAATGACTTTTCATTTTTAACAGAAAAAAGCGGGCTCATTTACCTATTTTTAATCAAAGGAAACCTTTCATGACATTAAAGCATTTAGAGAACGCAGGTATCGATCCCACTACTTCTCACATGCAAAGCGAGCGCTGTACCATTTGAGCTAATTCCCCCTCTCTGTCTAGAAATCGAAATTCTAAAGGTGCCCCGCGACCGCAAGCTGGAAGCGCCCGTGCATTGAAAAGTGACGCCACAGACAGGCAAGAAAACTTGATGTGTGTTGAAATAATAAACTCAAGTCAAACCTGCTACGATGCGTCATGTATTGGATGTCACCGCAACCCACACACGGATGACAGGAAGTCCGTCACATTGGCACCCAACTGGGAGACACCATCGGAAGCATAGGACGATGACGTCATCTGGGCCCTCGTAGCGAGCTACACTAAGCTGCTCAAAGAGAAGCGTCACGAGACCCAGGTATTGCAGGCACTGATGGAGCAGTTGGAGGGAAGCGGCGAGTGCAATCCGGAAGAAGAAGCCCAAAAAGCCGGCGCCGAGACCGCCCACTTGGGACGCGGGCCTGGGCAGACGGCGGTGGCATCCGCAGGCCAGCAGGGCGAGCTGTCGACCAAGGAAAACAAAGACGAGGAGGACACCAAGGTGGCCGCCGAGACCATCTCTCTGGAAGGCGGGGCTGGAGAGGCGTCAGGAGAGGCGGCAGTAGCGGCGACGGACCAGCAGGGCGAGCTGTCGGCCAAAGAAGAGAAATTGCCTGGAGAAATGCAGGACGAGGAGGAACATAAGGAATAAAAAAATACCTGGAAAAATGCAGGAAAGTGATGAAGAATAATCTGATGAAGATTATGATGAGGACAAAATTTATGTTTATGAAGGAAACCCCTGACGACACCGACCACGAGTACGACGAACGAGACCCGGAAGACAATGAGCCCCCGCAATAGACGCAAACCCCATACACCGAAAGGTGCACCGCGACCGCAAGCAGGAAGCGCCTGCGCACTGAAAAGTGACGCCACAGACAGGCAAGAAAACTTGATGTGTACTGAAATAATAAACTCAAGTCAAACCTGCTACGATGCGTCATGTATTGGATTTTACCGCAACCCACACACGGATGGCAGGAAGTCCGTCACACTTACCTTTCTTCATCTGTCTTGAAATGGATCAAAATGGCTCCTCAGCTTCAACATACAAAGTGTGTTAGGCAGGAAAGTACTGTTCGTTTACCTTTTTCTTTTAACTTTTTTGATGTCTCTCCAAAAATGTTTTCATGTCTTTTTATTCATACACTTTTCAAATGTTCTTGTCATCAGACAACATTTTCGGGGGCACCAACCAGGTGGACTTGACAGGTCTGCCTGTTTGGCCACGCCTATAAGAACAGCTGACAGGCAATACATCACAGTGGTCAGGTGACCCTTTTGAAGAAGACTGCAGATTACTGTCCAAAAATATCAGGTAAAAAATCCATCCAATATACTGAAATCAATCAATCAAGCTTATTTATACAGCCCTTAATCACAATTGTCTCAAAGGGCTGCACAATCCACAATGACATCCTCAGAAGATATCTCATAATAGGGCGAGAAAAAACGTAACCCAATGGGCGTAATGAGAACCCTTGGAGGGGACCGCAGTTGCAGGGACCCCCCTGGGCGACTGGTGCAAAATATTGTCCGGCTACAAGAAAATGTGAAACGGTTTGGAAGACTTTTGTTGACAGAAAAAATCCATAGGATAACATTTGGAGGAAGCAGGTATGGATCTTGTTTCCTCGGTGTTCTACCATTTGAGCTAAATTCCCTCTCTTGCAAAGAACAGTGTTCAACACGAGTGGGTTGAAATCTTATCGTCATCAGACTATCCATCCCATCCATCCATTTTCTACCGCTTATTCCCTTTCGGGGTCGCGGGGGGCGCTGGCGCCTATCTCAGCTACAATCGGGCAGAAGGCAGGGTACACCTTGGACAAGTCGCCAACTAATCGTAGCAATGACAGTCATTGAAGTGGAATTTCCCTTCAATCGCATCGTGGTAATGTGTGGCAGACGTATCTCTGTGGATCGACCACTATCATCCCAACCTAGTCAGAATCACCCTTGTTAGCATTTCCTTCAGTTGTAACAAAGGCTTAAAGGAGCATCTGTGACCAGGGGCTGTCTAACTCCTGTTATTTGCTGGAGGCTAAATTGCAGAGTCCTTAAGGAACGGTTGAAATAACAGTGTTGTAAGTGGATAATAGGTGATTTCGAAGACCACTTCCTCTGTTCAGTGGTCCATGTCAAGGTTGACCTTAAAGTTTCGCCTCTCATCCAAGTAGGCTTCATCAGTTTGTGCTTATAGACTTAGATCCGTCAGATTGATTCCAACGGTTGGTGCCAAAACCCCAAATATTTATACAGTTTATTATTTTTTTTACTGTTGTAAAAATAACACAACAATATCCTAATTCCTCTAAATGTCCATGTGGTCACATACTGTGAAGTAGACCTGGATCATAAAATGTATTATTTGAAGGCTCACAGCAAGTACTAGCTTGAGTCACCTAAGATGAGGTGGTCGAGTGGTTAAGGCGATGGACTGCTAATCCAATGTGTTCTACATGCGTGGGTTCGAATCCCATCCTCGTTGAACTGTTGTTCTCTTTAGTTGGCCTCAACTAACAAAAGGTTGTGAAAGTGCAGATCAGGATAACAATCTTTGACTGTGGTTACATAGTATCACACTGTCTGGTGTCAACGACTTTCTCGAGCTAAGGTGACTACCTGACCTTTCTGCATGCTTCCCCAAAATGACTTTTCATCTTTAACAGAAAAAAGCGGGCTCATTTACCTATTTTTAATCAAAGGAAACCTTTCATGACATGAAAGCATTTAGAGAACGCAGGTATCGATCCCACTACTTCTCACATGCAAAGCGAGCGCTGTACCATTTGAGCTAATTCCCCCTCTCTGTCTAGAAATCGAAATTCTAAAGGTGCACCGCGACCGCAAGCTGGAAGCGCCCGTGCATTGAAAAGTGACGCCACAGACAGGCAAGAAAACTTGATGTGTGTTGAAATAATAAACTCAAGTCAAACCTGCTACGATGCGTCATGTATTGGATGTCACCGCAACCCACACACGGATGACAGGAAGTCCGTCACATTGGCACCCAACTGGGAGACACCATCGGAAGCATAGGACGATGACGTCATCTGGGCCCTCGTAGCGAGCTACACTAAGCTGCTCAAAGAGAAGCGTCAGGAGACCCAGGTATTGCAGGCACTGATGGAGCAGTTGGAGGGAAGCGGCGAGTGCAACCCGGAAGAAGAAGCCCAAAAAGCCGGCGCCGAGACCGCCCACTTGGGACGCGGGCCTGGGCAGACGGCGGTGGCATCCGCAGGCCAGCAGGGCGAGCTGTCGACCAAGGAAAACAAAGACGAGGAGGACACCAAGGTGGCCGCCGAGACCATCTCTCTGGAAGGCGGGGCTGGAGAGGCGTCAGGAGAGGCGTCAGGAGAGGCGACAGTAGCGGCGACGGACCAGCAGGGCGAGCTGTCGGCCAAAGAAGAGAAATTGCCTGGAGAAATGCAGGACGAGGAGGAACATAAGGAATAAAAAAATACCTGGAAAAATGCAGGAAAGTGATGAAGAATAATCTGATGAAGATTATGATGAGGACAAAATTTATGTTTATGAAGGAACCCCCTGACGACACCGACCACGAGTACGACGAACGAGACCCGGAAGACAATGAGCCCCCGCAATAGACGCAAACCCCATACACCGAAAGGTGCACCGCGACCGCAAGCAGGAAGCGCCCGCGCACTGAAAAGTGACGCCACAGACAGGCAAGAAAACTTGATGTGTACTGAAATAATAAACTCAAGTCAAACCTGCTACGATGCGTCATGTATTGGATTTTACCGCAACCCACACACGGATGGCAGGAAGTCCGTCACACTTACCTTTCTTCATCTGTCTTGAAATGGATCAAAATGGCTCCTCAGCTTCAACATACAAAGTGTGTTAGGCAGGAAAGTACTGTTCGTTTACCTTTTTCTTTTAACTTTTTCGATGTCTCTCCAAAAAAGTTTTCATGTCTTTTTATTCATACACTTTTCAAATGTTCTTGTCATCAGACAACATTTTCGGGGGCACCAACCAGGTGGACTTGACAGGTCTGCCTGTTTGGCCACGCCTATAAGAACAGCTGACAGGCAATACATCACAGTGGTCAGGTGACCCTTTTGAAGAAGACTGCAGATTACTGTCCAAAAATATCAGGTAAAAAATCCATCCAATATACTGAAATCAATCAATCAAGCTTATTTATACAGCCCTTAATCACAATTGTCTCAAAGGGCTGCACAATCCACAATGACATCCTCAGAAGATATCTCATAATAGGGCGAGAAAAAACGTAACCCAATGGGCGTAATGAGAACCCTTGGAGGGGACCGCAGTTGCAGGGACCCCCCTGGGCGACTGGTGCAAAATATTGTCCGGCTACAAGAAAATGTGAAACGGTTTGGAAGACTTTTGTTGACAGAAAAAATCCATAGGATAACATTTGGAGGAAGCAGGTATGGATCTTGTTTCCTCGGTGTTCTACCATTTGAGCTAAATTCCCTCTCTTGCAAAGAACAGTGTTCAACACAAGTGGGTTGAAATCTTATCGTCATCAGACTATCCATCCCATCCATCCATTTTCTACCGCTTATTCCCTTTCGGGGTCGCGGGGGGCGCTGGCGCCTATCTCAGCTACAATCGGGCAGAAGGCAGGGTACACCTTGGACAAGTCGCCAACTAATCGTAGCAATGACAGTCATTGAAGTGGAATTTCCCTTCAATCGCATCGTGGTATTGTGTGGCAGACGTATCTCTGTGGATCAACCACTATACTCCCAACCTAGTCAGAATCACCCTTGTTAGCATTTCCTTCAGTTGTAACAAAGGCTTAAAGGAGCATCTGTGACCAGGGGCTGTCTAACTCCTCTTATTTGCTGGAGGCTAAATTGCAGAGTCCTTAAGGAACGGTTGAAATAACAGTGTTGTAAGTGTATAATAGGTGATTTCGAAGAGCACTTCCTCTGTTCAGTGGTCCATGTCAAGGTTGACCTTAAAGTTTTACCTCTTATCCAAGAAGCTTGATCAGTTTGTGTTTATAGACTTAGATTCGTCAGATTAAGTCCAACAGTTGGTGCCGAAACCCCAAATATTTATACAGTTTACTGTTTTTTTTTATTTTTGTAAAAATAACAAAACAATATGCTAATACCTCTAAATGTCTACTGTGACGTAGACCTGGATCATAAAATCTATCATTTGAAGGCTCACAGCAAGTACTAACTTGAGTCAACTAAGATGAGGTGGCCGAGTGGTTAAGGCGATGGACTGCTAATCCATTGTGTTCTACACGCGTGGGTTCGAATCCCATCCTCATCGAGCTGTTGTTCTCTTTAGTTTGCCTCACCGAACAAAAGGTTGTGAAATTGCAGATCAGGATAACAATCTTTGACTGTGGTTACATAGTATCACACTGTCTTGTGTCAACGACTTTCTCCAGCTGAGGTGACTACCTGACCTTTCTGCATGCTTCCCCAAAATGACTTTTCATCTTTAACAGAAAAAAAACGGGCTCATTTACCTATTTTTAATCAAAGGAAACCGTTCATGACACTAAAGCAACTGGAGAATGCAGGTATCGATCCCGCAACCTCTAACATGCAAACCGAGCGCTCTACCATTTGAGCTAATTCCCCCTATGTCCAGACATAGAATTTCTCATTTTCAATATATCGATGTCTATGGAAGTTCTCATTCATCCAGTTCATTGAAATCTAAGGGCATTCAATCCAGTGCAACTAGACTGTTTGGTTAGTCTTAGAAAATGTTTCGCTTCTCATCCAACTGGGCTTCATCAGTTCATGCTCATTGACTCATATTGGTCAGATCTATTTTTGGACTTAGATTGGTCATATGAAGTCCAGTGGCTATTGCCAAAACCCCAGTTTCCTGTACTTCAACACAAGGAGGGTGTACCTGGGCAAAGATGGTACTGCCCTATCGTAGTGAGAAAACCATCTGTTGAGATGCAGAAGAGCAATCCCACTGTAAGTGCCAATGACAGTCATCCATCCATCCATTTTCTACTGCTTGTCCCTTTTGGGGTGACGGGGAGTGCTGGTGCCTATCTCCGCTGCATTTGGGCGGAATGTGTTTTACACCTTGGACAAGTCGCCAACTAATCGTAGCAATGAGAGTCATTGAAGTGGAATTTCTCTTCAATCGCATCGTGGTATTGTGTGGCAGACGTATCTCTGTGGATCAACCACTATCCTCCCAACCTAGTCAGAATCACCCTTGTTAGCATTTCCTTCAGTTGTAACAAAGGCTTAAAGGAGCATCTGTGACCAGGGGCTGTCTAACTCCTGTTACTTGCTGGAGGCTAAATTGCAGAGTTATTCAGGAACGGTTGAAATGACAGTGTTGTACGTGGATAATAGGTGATTTCGAAGACCACTTCCTCTGTTCAGTGGTCCATGTCAAGGTTGACCTTAAAGTTTTACCTCTTATCCAAGAAGCATGATCAGTTTGTGTCTATAGACTTAGATGCGTCAGATTAAGTCCAAAAATTGGTGCCAAAACCCCAAATATTTATACAGTTTACTGTTTTTTTTATTTTTGTAAAAATAACAAAACAATATCCTAATACCTCTAAATGTCTACTGTGATGAAGACCTGGATCATAAAATCTATCATTTGAAGGCTCTCAGCACGTACTAACTAGAGTCAACTAAGATGAGGTGGCAGAGTGGTTAAGGCGATTGACTGCTAATCCATTGTGTTCTACATGTGTGGGTTTGAATCCCATCCTCATCGAGCTGTTGTTCTCTTTAGTTGGCCTCAACGAACAAAAGGTTGTGAAATTGCAGATCAGGATAACAATCTTTGACTGTGGTTACATAGTATCACTCTGTCTTGTGTCAACAACTTTCTCGAGCTGAGGTGACTACCTGACCTTTCTGCATGCTTCCCCAAAATGACTTTTCATCTTTAACTGAAAAAAAACGGGCTCATTTACCTATTTTTAATCAAAGGAAACCGTTCATGACACTAAAGCAACTGGAGAATGCAGGTATCGACCCCGCTACCTCTCACATGCAAAGCGAGCGCTCTACCATTTGAGCTAATTCCCCCTCTGTCAGGACATAGAATTTCCCACTTTCAATATATCAATGTCTATGGAAGTTCTCATTCATCCAGTTCATTGTAATCTCAGGGCATTCAATCCAGTGCAACTAGACTGTTTGGTTAGTCTTGGAAAATGTTTCGCTTCTCATCCAACTGGACTTTATCAGTTCATGCTCATTGACTCATATTGGTCAGATCTATTTTTGGACTTAGATTGGTCAGATGAAGTCCAAGGGCTATTGCCAAAACCCCAGTTTCCTGTACTTCAACACAAGGAGGGTGTACCTGGGCAAAGATGGTACTGCCCTATCGTAGTGAGAAAACCATCTGTTGAGATGCAGAAGAGAAATCCCACTGTAAGTGCCAATGACAGTCATCCATCCATCCATTTTCTACTGCTTGTCCCTTTTGGGGTGACGGGGAGTGCTGGTGCCTATCTCGGCTGCATTTGGGCGGAATGTGTTTTACACCTTGGACAAGTCGCCAACTAATCCTAGCAATGACAGTCATTGAAGTGGAATTTCCCTTCAATCGCATCGTGGTAATGTGTGGCAGACGTATCTCTGTGGATCAACCACTATCATCCCAACCTACTCAGAATCACCCTTGTTAGCATTTCCTTCAGTTGTAACAAAGGCTTAAAGGAGCATCTGTGACCAGGGGCTGTCTAACTCCTGTTATTTGCTGGGGGCTAAATTGCAGAGTTCTTCAGGAACGGTTGAAATAACAGTGTTGTACGTGGATAATAGGTGATTTCGAAGACCACTTCCTCTGTTCAGTGGTCCATGTCAAGGTTGACCTTAAAGTTTTACCTCTTATCCAAGAAGCATGATCAGTTTGTGTCTATAGACTTAGATTCGTCAGATTAAGTCCAAAAGTTGGTGCCAAAACCCCAAATATTATACAGTTTACTGTTTTTTTTATTTTTGTAAAAATAACAAAACAATATCCTAATACCTCTAAATGTCTACTGTGACAAAGACCTGGATCATAAAATCTATCATTTGAAGGCTCTCAGCACGTACTAACTAGACTCAACTAAGATGAGGTGGCCGAGTGGTTAAGGCGATGGACTGCTAATCCATTGTGTTCTACATGCGTGGGTTCGAATCCCATCCTCATCGAGCTGTTGTTCTCTTTAGTTGGCCTCAACGAACAAAAGGTTGTGAAATTGCAGATCAGGATAACAATCTTTGACTGTGGTTACATAGTATCACTCTGTCTTGTGTCAACAACTTTCTCGAGCTTAGGTGACTACCTGACCTTTCTGCATGCTTCCCCAAAATGACTTTTCATCTTCAACTGAAAAAAAACGGGCTCATTTACCTATTTTTAATCAAAGGAAACCGCTCATGACACTAAAGCAACTGGAGAATGCAGGTATCGATCCCGCTACCTCTCACATGCAAAGCGAGCGCTCTACCATTTGAGATAATTCCCCCTCTGTCAGGACATAGAATGTCTCACTTTCAATATATCGATGTCTATGGAAGTTCTCATTCATCCAGTTCATTGTAATCTCAGGGCATTCAATCCAGTGCAACTAGACTGTTTGGTTAGTCTTGGAAAATGTTCCGCTTCTCATCCAACTGGACTTTATCAGTTCATGCTCATTGACTCATATTGGTCAGATCTATTTTTGGACTTAGATTGGTCAGATGACGTCTAAGGGCTATTGCCAAAACCCCAGTTTCCTGTACTTCAACACAAGGAGGGTGTACCTGGGCAAAGATGGTACTGCCCTATCGTAGTGAGAAAACCATCTGTTGAGATGCAGAAGAGCAATCCCACTTTAAGTGCCAATGACAGTCATCCATCCATCCATTTTCTACTGCTTGTCCCTTTTGGGGTGACGGGGAGTGCTGGTGCCTATCTCGGCTGCATTTGGGCGGAATGTGTTTTACACCTTGGACAAGTCGCCAACTAATCCTAGCAATGACAGTCATTGAAGTGGAATTTCCCTTCAATCGCATCGTGGTAATGTGCGGCAGACGTATCTCTGTGGATCAACCACTATCATCCCAACCTAGTCAGAATCACCCTTGTTAGCATTTCCTTCAGTTGTAACAAAGGCTTAAAGGAGCATCTGTGACCAGGGGCTGTCTAACTCCTGTTATTTGCTGGGGGCTAAATTGCAGAGCTCTTCAGGAACGGTTGAAATGACAGTGTTGTACGTGGATAATAGGTGATTTCGAAGACCACTTCCTCTGTTCAGTGGTCCATGTCAAGGTTGACCTTAAAGTTTTACCTCTTATCCAAGAAGCATGATCAGTTTGTGTCTATAGACTTAGATTCGTCAGATTAAGTCCAAAAGTTGGTGCCAAAACCCCAAATATTTATACAGTTTACTGTTTTTTTTATTTTTGTAAAAATAACAAAACAATATCCTAATACCTCTAAATGTCTACTGTGACGAAGACCTGATCATAAAATCTATCATTTGAAGGCTCTCAGCACGTACTAACTAGAGTCAACTAAGATGAGGTGTCCGAGTGGTTAAGGCGATGGACTGCTAATCCATTGTGTTCTACACACGTGGGTTCGAATCCCATCCTCATTGAGCTGTTGTTCTCTTTAGTTGGCCTCAACGAACAAAAGGTTGTGAAATTGCAAATCAGGATAACAATCTTTGACTGTGGTTACATAGTATCACTCTGTCTTGTGTCAACGACTTTCTCGAGCTGAGGTGACTACCTGACCTTTCTGCATGCTTCCCCAAAATGACTTTTCATCTTTAACTGAAAAAAAACGGGCTCATTTACCTATTTTTAATCAAAGGAAACCGTTCATGACACTAAAGCAACTGGAGAATGCAGGTATCGATCCCGCTACCTCTCACATGCAAAGCGAGCGCTCTACCATTTGAGCTAATTCCCCCTCTGTCAGAACATAGAATTTCTCACTTTCAATATATCGATGTCTATGGAAGTTCTCATTCATCCAGTTCATTGTAATCTCAGGGCATTCAATCCAGTGCAACTAGACTGTTTGGTTAGTCTTGGAAAATGTTTCGCTTCTCATCCAACTGGACTTTATCAGTTCATGCTCATTGACTCATATTGGTCAGATCTATTTTTGGACTTAGATTGGTCAGATGAAGTTCAAGGGCTATTGCCAAAACCCCAGTTTCCTGTACTTCAACACAAGGAGGGTGTACCTGGGCAAATATGGTACTGCCCTATCGTAGTGAGAAAACCATCTGTTGAGATGCAGAAGAGCAATCCCACTGTAAGTGCCTGTTATGTATTCAAATAACGAGGTAGCACACACGTTTAGTAACTTTTATATATGACTTGGGAGTAGCAGTAGCATACACTCTAGAGAGGGATCATCAACACTCAATGTACAGCACTTGGTGAGCATGCTAAATAGACACAACTCAACTACGGGAAGTCAGTCAGGACAAACAACGCTGAGTCAGCATGCACATTAATACACCACATCACCTCCCCCCATAGATCAAAGGCAATGCAAAATCAGTACACACTTTCAATACGGCAACATTCAATTCTTTAATTCTGTAATAAACAAACACAAAAATGTCACAGATGCTATGCCAGATAGTGCATTTAAACTCAAATTCAACCCTCTTTAATAACAAATGAAAAACTCCCTTATGAAAAGAATCAGTCCCTGTAACGCTGAGGTCGCCTGATAGTACGCTCTGAGCGTCTCAAAGTCACTGTCTCTGGGTCAGGCAGCACTGGCGGTTCCAACTCAAAAGCTGGTGGTTCAGGTTCTTCGGAGTCCGTTCCACAGAGGTCACTCGCCTGCTCAGCTGACGCAGTTTCACCTCCAGGCTCTGAATCTGGAGGGTCAGGAAGGTAGCGAGGTCTCAGCTGATCTCCGTGACGCCGGTACACTTGGTCTGGTGTCTGGCCTTGCACTCGGTATGACACTGGACCAGTCTGTTGTGTCACTACCCCAGGAATCCATTTGGGTTTCTCTCCTGCAGTGTTGCGCAGATACACAGAGTCATTTACATCAAACTGTCTCTCGGCAGCCTGACTGTCATGTTTCTCCTTCTGCTGATACTGTCTCTTTCTGACTCGTTCGGTGATGCTTGGTTTCAGGAAGTCCAAACGTGTTCGTACATGTCTTTTCAGGAACAAGTCCGCTGGTGACTCTCCAGTTGTGCTGTGGGGAGTGGTGCGATAGCGCAGCAGGATGTGTGATATCTTGTCCTCAACACTCAGGTTCTGTCCAACAAGTTTTTTCATGCCTGCTTTGAAAATAGCAACATATTTTTCAGCCAGTCCATTTGTAGCTGGATGTCTCGGCGCACCGGTCGTGTGAAGGACTCCATTCCTCTTTATGAACTGCTGAAACTCATCCGATGTGAACGTTGTCGCATTGTCTGTGACAATTTGTTCCGGCACACCGAATGATGCGAACAGTCTCTTAAGTCGTGTAATGGTTGCAGTAGATGTGATTTGTGCCATTTTGTAAACCTCCAACCACTTAGAGTATGCATCAACCACAATCATGAACATGTGACCTAAGAATGGGCCTGCAAAGTCAATGTGTAGTCTTTTCCAAACCTCTCCAGGAAATTCCCAGGGATGCAGCGGGACTTGGCGTGGCGTGCGCTGTTCCAGCTGGCAGGTCTCACACTGCTTGCAAACTCTCTCAGCATCCATATCTACATTTGGCCACCAGACATATTGTCGTGCAATTGTTTTCATCTTTACAATGCCAGGGTGTCCGTCGTGGATCTCTTTTAGCACTG
Source organism: Nerophis ophidion (assembly GCF_033978795.1). NCBI lineage: Eukaryota > Metazoa > Chordata > Actinopteri > Syngnathiformes > Syngnathidae > Nerophis > Nerophis ophidion. The sequence continues at coordinate 21,417,544 of NC_084616.1, read as the reverse complement.
CACTTCTCATTTTTGCAGGTACTATTACTCTTGTTCCCCATAGAACACACCCCTGTTCGACAGATAGCTCATCTCTCTTTCTGTAGTACACCCTCAGTTCATCTGGTATTTCTTTTGGCCATCCTTCCATGATGTACCTGTGCAGTTTTGAAAGCTCTGTGTCCTTTCGTGTAGCCTTGGAAATTTGTTTTGCACTCAACGGTGCCTCCTCAAGGTGCTCATATAACAGTGCATTTATGCAAGCTGTCATTGTCTCTGTACCTGTATCTTTCGTCTCAGGCAGCGGAACACGAGACAACCCGTCTGGATTGCCGTGCTCCTCTGACCTGCGGTATGTCATGTGGTAATCATACGCAGACAGTATGATGGCCCATCTCTGTATGCGCGCTGCTGCCATTGTAGGAAGTCCCTTACGTTCTCCAAACAGCGCGAGCAGGGGCTTGTGGTCGGATATTAAGTCAAACTTGCGCCCCCACAGATATTGATGGAACTTCTTCACACCAAACACCAGGCTCAATGCCTCTTTTTCTATCTGTGAATAGTTTTTCTCTGCCGGAGAGAGCGTGCGGGAAGCATAGGCTATTGGATGTTCATGCCCGTCTGGTGTTGTGTGCTGTATCACTGCTCCGATTCCATAAGCAGAAGCATCACATGCAAGCGAAAGCGGCAGACGTGGATCATAGTGAACCAGCACTTTGTCACTGGTCAAGAGCTCCTTGCATTTGCCAAAAGCACTCTGCTCCGTCTCGCGCCATCTCCATTTAACTTTGTCTTTCAGTAGCTTGTAAAGTGGGGCCAAAATTGTGCTTTGCTGAGGCACAAAACGTCCATAGTAGTTAACTAGGCCCAGGAAAGCTCTGAGCTCTTTGACATTTCTGGGTGCCGGAGCATCATGTATGGCTATGACCTTATTTTTGGATGGGTAGACGCCTTTCCCGTCCAGCACATGTCCCAGATATTCAATCTGTGTCTTGCCGAAGTCACACTTTGACTTTTTCACTCTCATGCCGTTCTCTTGCAGTCTCTGTAAAACCTTGTCCAGGTTCACGAGATGCTGGGCTTCATCTCGGCCCATAATCAATAAATCATCTAGATAAATTACTACATCAAGATCTTTCAACAGGTTCTCCATAATGCGTTGAAAAATGCTAACAGCAGAAGTGACACCGAAACAAAGTCTATTGTACACAAACAGTCCTTTATGAGTATTCACTGTTGTATACTTTTTTGACTCTTCATCCAGGAGTACTTGTTGATAGGCTGCTGCTAGATCTATTTTAGAAAATATTTTTCCTCCACATAGTGCTGCTAACACCTCCTCAATTCTTGGTAGGGGGTACGTTTCAGCGTTTGTAGCCAAGTTAACAGTTACCTTGTAGTCGCCACACAAGCGAAGTCCTCCATCCCGCTTAAGCACTGGAACCACTGGAGCAGCCCAGTCACTGTGTTTCACTGGACTGATGACACCCTCCTTTTCTAGGCGCTGCAGCTCCTTTTCAACTTTTTCTTTCATGGCGAATGGCAGGACGCGGGCTTTGTGGAACTTTGGAACTGCATCAGGCTTTACAGAAATTGTGGCTTTAATGTCCTTTAATGTTCCAAGCTCATCCTTGAATACCTCATCATATTTAGCCAGCACTTCTTGAATCAATTTGGGCTTTTGTGCTGATGTTAAATTTTCAGCAACTGTGTTGATTGCGGCTGCTTTAATCATTTTCCAGTTTAGCTTGATCTCATCTAGCCATTCTCTCCCACACAGTGAAGGACCCTCAACTCCCACAACTATCAGTGGTAGGCTAGCAGTCTGATTTTCATAAGCCACTTTTGCCATAAACTGGCCTTTAACAGGAATTGGCTCCCCTGAGTAGCCCTTTAGCTTTACGCGGCTGTCCACTAGTGGCATATGTGAGAATGACTGCTCATAGACATCTTCTGAGATTATACTCATTCCTGATCCTGTGTCTATTTCCATCAGGACTTTCTTTCCATTTACATCAAAAATGGCCTTATATGGCTGTCGGCCTGCACCATTTGTGCTGAAAACAGTCAAAATATCACCAACATCATCTTCATTTTTGTCAGTTTGCACATAGCCTGTCCTTCTCTCCTCTCTTCGCTCACTGCTTTTCTTCCCCTTTTTATCATATTTATTTTCACGTGCTGGGCCTCCAGATCTACATGCTTTCTGTATGTGCCCTATTTTATCACATTTATGACACTTTGCATTCTTGTAGTAACAGTCACTTGCATTATGATTCTTGCCTTTGCATCTGTAGCATGTCTCTTGTTTTGAAGGCGAGCGCCGTCTTTGCCTCTCCTTTACCTTGTGAACAGCTGAAGTGACGTCATCACCCTTCCTCAACTGCTGTGCGTCGCGGTGGGCCGTCTCCATGTTGACAGCCAGCTCCACAGCTCTTGCAAAAGTCAGTCTGTCCTCCGAGAGCAACTTGCGTTGACATGCCTCAGAACTGACCCCGCTGACAAAGCCATCACGCAGAGCCTCATCCAGTCTGTCACCAAAATCACACTTTGCAGCTAATTGACGCAGCTCAGCGGCATATTCCGTAACCGTCTGGTTGCTTTTCTGAACACACTTGCGGTACCTGAAGCGTTCGGCAATAACCAACGGCTTTGGCTCATAATAGTCTTTCAGAGTGTCCACAATCTGGTCAAATGTTTTGTTTTTGGGCAAATCAGGCTGAACCAAATTGCGAAGAAGTCCATATGTCACTGCTCCCACTGAACTCAACAACAATGGGACCCTCTTTTCATCATCGACATCATGGGCTTCAAACAGCAACTCCATGCGCTCAATGTAGGCTGACCATCATTCAATCTCAGGTTTAAACTCGTCTGCTCGCTGAGAAAAGTATGCCATCTTCACTTCCAAAAAAAAACAAAACTGCAAGGAACACTCATAAACCGATTAAGCTCATCGCCAATATGTTATGTATTCAAATAACGAGGTAGCACACACGTTTAGTAACTTTTATATATGACTTGGGAGTAGCAGTAGCATACACTCTAGAGAGGGATCATCAACACTCAATGTACAGCACTTGGTGAGCATGCTAAATAGACACAACTCAACTACGGCAAGTCAGTCAGGACAAACAACGCTGAGTCAGCATGCACATTAATACACCACAGTGCCAATGACAGTCATCCATCCATCCATTTTCTACTGCTTGTCCCTTTTGGGGTGACGGGGAGTGCTGGTGCCTATCTCGGCTGCATTTGGGCGGAATGTGTTTTACACCTTGGACAAGTCGCCAACTAATCGTAGCAATGACAGTCATTGAAGTGGAATTTCCCTTCAATCGCATCGTGGTATTGTGTGGCAGACGTATATCTGTGGATCAACCACTATCATCCCAACCTAGTCAGAATCACCCTTGTTAGCATTTCCTTCAGTTGTAACAAAGGCTTAAAGGAGCATCTGTGACCAGGGGCTGTCTAACTCCCGTTATTTGCTGGAGGCTAAATTGCAAAGTCCTTCAGGAACGGTTGAAATAACAGTGTTGTATGTGGATAATAGGTGATTTCGAAGACCACTTCCTCTGTTCAGTGGTCCATGTCAAGGTTGACCTTAAAGTTTTACCTCTTATCCAAGAAGCATGATCAGTTTGTGTCTATAGACTTAGATTTGTCAGATTAAGTACAAAAGTTGGTGCCAAAACCCCAAATATTTATACAGTTTACTGTTTTTTTTATTTTTGTAAAAATAACAAAACAATATCCTAATACCTCTAAATGTCTACTGTGACGAAGACCTGGATCATAAAACCTATCATTTGAAGGCTCTCAGCACGTACTAACTAGAGTCAACTAAGATGAGGTGGCCGAGTGGTTAAGGCGATGGACTGCTAATCCATTGTGTTCTACACGCGTGGGTTCGAATCCCATCCTCATCGAGCTGTTGTTCTCTTTAGTTGGCCTCAACGAACAAAAGGTTGTGAAATTGCAGATCAGGATAACAATCTTTGACTGTGGTTACATAGTATCACTCTGTCTTGTGTCAACGACTTTCTCGAGCTGAGGTGACTACCTGACCTTTCTGCATGCTTCCCCAAAATGACTTTTCATCTTTAACTGAAAAAAAACGGGCTCATTTACCTATTTTTAATCAAAGGAAAACGTTCATGACACTAAAGCATTTGGAGAATGCAGGTATCGATCCCGCTACCTCTCACATGCAAAGCGAGCGCTCTACCATCTGAGCTAATTCCCCCTCTGTCAGGACATAGAATTTCTCACATTCAATATATCGATGTCTATGGAAGTTCTCATTCATCCAGTTCATTGTAATCTCAGGGCATTCAATCCAGTGCAACTAGACTGTTTGGTTAGTCTTGGAAAATGTTTCGCTTCTCATCCAACTGGACTTTATCAGTTCATGCTCATTGACTCATATTGGTCAGATCTATTTTTGGACTTAGATTGGTCAGATGAAGTCCAAGGGCTATTGCCAAAACCCCAGTTTCCTGTACTTCAACACAAGGAGGGTGTACCTGGGCAAAGATGGTACTGCCCTATCGTAGTGAGAAAACCATCTGTTGAGATGCAGAAGAGCAATCCCACTGTAAGTGCCAATGACAGTCATCCATCCATCCATTTTCTACTGCTTGTCCCTTTTGGGGTGACGGGGAGTGCTGGTGCCTATCTCGGCTGCATTTGGGCGGAATGTGTTTTACACTTTGGACAAGTCGCCAACTAATCCTAGCAATGACAGTCATTGAAGTGGAATTTCCCTTCAATCGCATCGTGGTATTGTGTGGCAGACGTATCTCTGTGGATCAACCACTATCATCCCAACCTAGTCAGAATCACCCTTGTTAGCATTTCCTTCAGTTGTAACAAAGGCTTAAAGGAGCATCTGTGACCAGGGGCTGTCTAACTCCTGTTATTTGCTGGGGGCTAAATTGCAGAGTTCTTCAGGAACGGTTGAAATAACAGTGTTGTACGTGAATAATAGGTGATTTCGAAGACCACTTCCTCTGTTCAGTGGTCCATGTCAAGGTTGACCTTAAAGTTTTACCTCTTATCCAAGAAGCATGATCAGTTTGTGTCTATAGACTTAGATTCGTCAGATTAAGTCCAAAAGTTGGTGCCAAAACCCCAAATATTTATACAGTTTACTGTTTTTTTTATTTTTGTAAAAATAACAAAACAATATCCTAATACCTCTAAATGTCTACTGTGACAAAGACCTGGATCATAAAACCTATCATTTGAAGGCTCTCAGCACGTACTAACTAGAGTCCACTAAGATGAGGTGGCCGAGTGGTTAAGGCGATGGACTGCTAATCCATTGTGTTCTACACGCGTGGGTTCGAATCCCATCCTCATCGAGCTGTTGTTCTCTTTAGTTGGCCTCAACGAACAAAAGGTTGTGAAATTGCAGATCAGGATAACAATCTTTGACTGTGGTTACAGAGTATCACTCTGTCTTGTGTCAACGACTTTCTCGAGCTGAGGTGACTACCTGACCTTTCTGCATGCTTCCCCAAAATGACTTTTCATCTTTAACTGAAAAAAAACGGGCTCATTTACCTATTTTTAATCAAAGGAAACCGTTCATGACACTAAAGCAACTGGAGAATGCAGGTATCGATCCCGCTACCTCTCACATGCAAAGCGAGCGCTCTACCATTTGAGCTAATTCCCCCTCTGTCAGGACATAGAATTTCTCACTTTCAATATATCGATGTCTATGGAAGTTCTCATTCATCCAGTTCATTGTAATCTCAGGGCATTCAATCCAGTGCAACTAGACTGTTTGGTTAGTCTTGGAAAATGTTTCGCTTCTCATCCAACTGGACTTTATCAGTTCATGCTCATTGACTCATATTGGTCAGATCTATTTTTGGACTTAGATTGGTCAGATGAAGTCCAAGGGCTATTGCCATCTGTTGAGATGCAGAAGAGAAACCCCACTGTAAGTGCCAATGACAGTCATCCATCCATCCATTTTCTACTGCTTGTCCCTTTTGGGGTGACGGGGAGTGCTGGTGCCTATCTCGGCTGCATTTGGGCGGAATGTGTTTTACACTTTGGACAAGTCGCCAACTAATCCTAGCAATGACAGTCATTGAAGTGGAATTTCCCTTCAATCGCATCGTGGTATTGTGTGGCAGACGTATCTCTGTGGATCAACCACTATCATCCCAACCTAGTCAGAATCACCCTTGTTAGCATTTCCTTCAGTTGTAACAAAGGCTTAAAGGAGCATCTGTGACCAGGGGCTGTCTAACTCCTGTTATTTGCTGGGGGCTAAATTGCAGAGTTCTTCAGGAACGGTTGAAATAACAGTGTTGTATGTGAATAATAGGTGATTTCGAAGACCACTTCCTCTGTTCAGTGGTCCATGTCAAGGTTGACCTTAAAGTTTTACCTCTTATTCAAGAAGCATGATCAGTTTGTGTCTATAGACTTAGATTCGTCAGATTAAGTACAAAAGTTGGTGCCAAAACCCCAAATATTTATACAGTTTACTGTTTTTTTTATTTTTGTAAAAATAACAAAACAAAATCCTAATACCTCTAAATGTCTACTGTGACGAAGACCTGGATCATAAAATCTATCATTTGAAGGCTCTCAGCACGTACTAACTAGAGTCAACTAAGATGAGGTGGCCGAGTGGTTAAGGCGATGGACTGCTAATCCATTGTGTTCTACACGCGTGGGTTCGAATCCCATCCTCATCGAGCTGTTGTTCTCTTTAGTTGGCCTCACCGAACAAAAAGTAGTGAAATTGCAGATCAGGATAACAATCTTTGACTGTGGTTACATAGTATCACTCTGTCTTGTGTCAACGACTTTCTCGAGCTGAGGTGACTACCTGACCTTTCTGCATGCTTCCCCAAAATGACTTTTCATCTTTAACTGAAAAAAAGCGGGCTCATTTACCTATTTTTAATCAAAGGAAACCGTTCATGACACTAAAGCAACTGGAGAATGCAGGTATCGATCCCGCTACCTCTCACATGCAAAGCGAGCGCTCTACCATTTGAGCTAATTCCCCCTCTGTCAGGACCTAGAATTTCTCACTTTCAATATATCGATGTCTATGGAAGTTCTCATTCATCCAGTTCATTGTAATCTCAGGGCATTCAATCCAGTGCAACTAGACTGTTTGGTTAGTCTTGGAAAATGTTTCGCTTCTCATCCAACTGGACTTTATCAGTTCATGCTCATTGACTCATATTGGTCAGATCTATTTTTGGACTTAGATTGGTCAGATGAAGTCCAAGGGCTATTGCCAAAACCCCAGTTTCCTGTACTTCAACACAAGGAGGGTGTACCTGGGCAAAGATGGTACTGCCCTATCGTAGTGAGAAAACCATCTGTTGAGATGCAGAAGAGCAATCCCACTGTATGTGCCAATGACAGTCATCCATCCATCCATTTTCTACTGCTTGTCCCTTTTGGGGTGACGGGGAGTGCTGGTGCCTATCTCGGCTGCATTTGGGCGGAATGTGTTTTACACTTTGGACAAGTCGCCAACTAATCCTAGCAATGACAGTCATTGAAGTGGAATTTCCCTTCAATCGCATCGTGGTATTGTGTGGCAGACGTATCTCTGTGGATCAACCACTATCATCCCAACCTAGTCAGAATCACCCTAGTTAGCATTTCCTTCAGTTGTAACAAAGGCTTAAAGGAGCATCTGTGACCAGGGGCTGTCTAACTCCTGTTATTTGCTGGGGGCTAAATTGCAGAGTTCTTCAGGAACGGTTGAAATAACAGTGTTGTACGTGAATAATAGGTGATTTCGAAGACCACTTCCTCTGTTCAGTGGTCCATGTCAAGGTTGACCTTAAAGTTTTACCTCTTATCCAAGAAGCATGATCAGTTTGTGTCTATAGACTTAGATTTGTCAGATTAAGTACAAAAGTTGGTGCCAAAACCCCAAATATTTATACAGTTTACTGTTTTTTTTATTTTTGTAAAAATAACAAAACAATATCCTAATACCTCTAAATGTCTACTGTGACGAAGACCTGGATCATAAAATCTATCATTTGAAGGCTCTCAGTACGTACTAACTAGAGTCGACTAAAATGAGGTGGCCGAGTGTTTAAGGCGATGGACTGCTAATCCATTGTGTTCTATACGCGTGGGTTCGAATCCCATCCTCATCGAGCTGTTGTTCTCTTTAGTTGGCCTCAACGAACAAAAGGTTGTGAAATTGCAGATCAGGATAACAATCTTTGACTGTGGTTACATAGTATCACTCTGTCTTGTGTCAACGACTTTCTCGAGCTGAGGTGACTACCAGACCTTTCTGCATGCTTCCCCAAAATAACTTTTCATCTTTAACTGAAAAAAAACGGGCTCATTAACCTATTTTTAATCAAAGGAAACCATTCATGACACTAAAGCAACTGGAGAATGCAGGTATCGATCCCGCTACCTCTCACATGCAAAGCGAGCGCTCTACCATTTGAGCTAATTCCCCCTCTGTCAGGACATAGAATTTCTCACTTTCAATATATCGATGTCTATGGAAGTTCTCATTCATCCAGTTCATTGTAATCTCAGGGCATTCAATCCAGTGCAACTAGACTGTTTGGTTAGTCTTGGAAAATGTTTCGCTTCTCATCCAACTGGACTTTATCAGTTCATGCTCATTGACTCATATTGGTCAGATCTATTTTTGGACTTAGATTGGTCAGATGAAGTCCAAGGGCTATTGCCATCTGTTGAGATGCAGAAGAGAAACCCCACTGTAAGTGCCAATGACAGTCATCCATCCATCCATTTTCTACTGCTTGTCCCTTTTGGGGTGACGGGGAGTGCTGGTGCCTATCTCGGCTGCATTTGGGCGGAATGTGTTTTACACTTTGGACAAGTCGCCAACTAATCCTAGCAATGACAGTCATTGAAGTGGAATTTCCCTTCAATCGCATCGTGGTATTGTGTGGCAGACGTATCTCTGTGGATCAACCACTATCATCCCAACCTAGTCAGAATCAGCCTAGTTAGCATTTCCTTCAGTTGTAACAAAGGCTTAAAGGAGCATCTGTGACCAGGGGCTGTCTAACTCCTGTTATTTGCTGGGGGCTAAATTGCAGAGTTCTTCAGGAACGGTTGAAATAACAGTGTTGTATGTGAATAATAGGTGATTTCGAAGACCACTTCCTCTGTTCAGTGGTCCATGTCAAGGTTGACCTTAAAGTTTTACCTCTTATCCAAGAAGCATGATCAGTTTGTGTCTATAGACTTAGATTCGTCAGATTAAGTCCAAAAGTTGGTGCCAAAACCCCAAATATTTATACAGTTTACTGTTTTTTTTATTTTTGTAAAAATAACAAAACAATATCCTAATACCTCTAAATGTCTACTGTGACGAAGACCTGGATCATAAAATCTATCATTTGAAGGCTCTCAGCACGTACTAACTAGAGTCAACTAAGATGAGGTGGCCGAGTGGTTAAGGCGATGGACTGCTAATCCATTGTGTTCTACACGCGTGGGTTCGAATCCCATCCTCATCGAGCTGTTGTTCTCTTTAGTTGGCCTCAACGAACAAAAGGTTGTGAAATTGCAGATCAGGATAACAATCTTTGACTGTGGTTACATAGTATCACTCTGTCTTGTGTCAACGACTTTCTCGAGCTGAGGTGACTACCAGACCTTTCTGCATGCTTCCCCAAAATGACTTTTCATCTTTAACTGAAAAAAAACGGGCTCATTTACCTATTTTTAATCAAAGGAAACCGTTCATGACACTAAAGCATTTGGAGAATGCAGGTATCGATCCCGCTACCTCTCACATGCAAAGCGAGCGCTCTACCGTTTGAGCTAATTCCCCCTCTGTCACGACATAGAATTTCTCACTTTCAATATATCGATGTCTATGGAAGTTCTCATTCATCCAGTTCATTGTAATCTCAGGACATTCAATCCAGTGCAACTAGACTGTTTGGTTAGTCTTGGAAAATGTTTCGCTTCTCATCCAACTGGACTTTATCAGTTCATGCTCATTGACTCATATTGGTCAGATCTATTTTTGGACTTAGATTGGTCAGATGAAGTCCAAGGGCTATTGCCAAAACCCCAGTTTCCTGTACTTCAACACAAGGAGGGTGTACCTGGGCAAAGATGGTACTGCCCTATCGTAGTGAAAAAACCATCTGTTGAGATGCAGAAGAGAAACCCCACTGTAAGTGCCAATGACAGTCATCCATCCATCCATTTTCTACTGCTTGTCCCTTTTGGGGTGACGGGGAGTGCTGGTGCCTATCTCGGCTGCATTTGGGCGGAATGTGTTTTACACTTTGGACAAGTCGCCAACTAATCCTAGCAATGACAGTCATTGAAGTGGAATTTCCCTTCAATCGCATCGTGGTATTGTGTGGCAGACGTATCTCTGTGGATCAACCACTATCATCCCAACCTAGTCAGAATCAGCCTAGTTAGCATTTCCTTCAGTTGTAACAAAGGCTTAAAGGAGCATCTGTGACCAGGGGCTGTCTAACTCCTGTTATTTGCTGGGGGCTAAATTGCAGAGTTCTTCAGGAACGGTTGAAATAACAGTGTTGTATGTGAATAATAGGTGATTTCGAAGACCACTTCCTCTGTTCAGTGGTCCATGTCAAGGTTGACCTTAAAGTTTTACCTCTTATCCAAGAAGCATGATCAATTTGTGTCTATAGACTTAGATTCGTCAGATTAAGTCCAAAAGTTGGTGCCAAAACCCCAAATATTTATACAGTTTACTGTTTTTTTTATTTTTGTAAAAATAACAAAACAATATCCTAATACCTCTAAATGTCTACTGTGACGAAGACCTGGATCATAAAATCTATCATTTGAAGGCTCTCAGCACGTACTAACTAGAGTCAACTAAGATGAGGTGGCCGAGTGGTTAAGGCGATGGACTGCTAATCCATTGTGTTCTACACGCGTGGGTTCGAATCCCATCCTCATCGAGTTGTTGTTCTCTTTAGTTGGCCTCAACGAACAAAAGGTTGTGAAATTGCAGATCAGGATAACAATCTTTGACTGTGGTTACATAGTATCACTCTGTCTTGTGTCAACGACTTTCTCGAGCTGAGATGACTACCAGACCTTTCTGCATGCTTCCCCAAAATAACTTTTCATCTTTAACTGAAAAAAAACGGGCTCATTTACCTATTTTTAATCAAAGGAAACCGTTCATGACACTAAAGCAACTGGAGAATGCAGGTATCGATCCCGCTACCTCTCACATGCAAAGCGAGCGCTCTACCATTTGAGCTAATTCCCCCTCTGTCAGGACATAGAATTTCTCACTTTCAATATATCGATGTCTATGGAAGTTCTCATTCATCCAGTTCATTGTAATCTCAGGGCATTCAATCCAGTGCAACTAGACTGTTTGGTTAGTCTTGGAAAATGTTTCGCTTCTCATCCAACTGGACTTTATCAGTTCATGCTCATTGACTCATATTGGTCAGATTTATTTTTGGACTTAGATTGGTCAGATGAAGTCCAAGGGCTATTGCCAAAACCCCAGTTTCCTGTACTTCAACACAAGGAGGGTGTACCTGGGCAAAGATGGTACTGCCCTATCGTAGTGAGAAAACCATCTGTTGAGATGCAGAAGAGAAACCCCACTGTAAGTGCCAATGACAGTCATCCATCCATCCATTTTCTACTGCTTGTCCCTTTTGGGGTGACGGGGAGTGCTGGTGCCTATCTCGGCTGCATTTGGGCGGAATGTGTTTTACACTTTGGACAAGTCGCCAACTAATCCTAGCAATGACAGTCATTGAAGTGGAATTTCCCTTCAATCGCATCGTGGTATTGTGTGGCAGACGTATCTCTGTGGATCAACCACTATCATCCCAACCTAGTCAGAATCAGCCTAGTTAGCATTTCCTTCAGTTGTAACAAAGGCTTAAAGGAGCATCTGTGACCAGGGGCTGTCTAACTCCTGTTATTTGCTGGGGGCTAAATTGCAGAGTTCTTCAGGAACGGTTGAAATAACAGTGTTGTATGTGAATAATAGGTGATTTCGAAGACCACTTCCTCTGTTCAGTGGTCCATGTCAAGGTTGACCTTAAAGTTTTACCTCTTATCCAAGAAGCATGATCAGTTTGTGTCTATAGACTTAGATTCGTCAGATTAAGTCCAAAAGTTGGTGCCAAAACCCCAAATATTTATACAGTTTACTGTTTTTTTTATTTTTGTAAAAATAACAAAACAATATCCTAATACCTCTAAATGTCTACTGTGACGAAGACCTGGATCATAAAATCTATCATTTGAAGGCTCTCAGCACGTACTAACTAGAGTCAACTAAGATGAGGTGGCCGAGTGGTTAAGGCGATGGACTGCTAATCCATTGTGTTCTACACGCGTGGGTTCGAATCCCATCCTCATCGAGCTGTTGTTCTCTTTAGTTGGCCTCAACGAACAAAAGGTTGTGAAATTGCAGATCAGGATAACAATCTTTGACTGTGGTTACATAGTATCACTCTGTCTTGTGTCAACGACTTTCTCGAGCTGAGGTGACTACCAGACCTTTCTGCATGCTTCCCCAAAATGACTTTTCATCTTTAACTGAAAAAAAACGGGCTCATTTACCTATTTTTAATCAAAGGAAACCGTTCATGACACTAAAGCATTTGGAGAATGCAGGTATCGATCCCGCTACCTCTCACATGCAAAGCGAGCGCTCTACCATTTGAGCTAATTCCCCCTCTGTCACGACATAGAATTTCTCACTTTCAATATATCGATGTCTATGGAAGTTCTCATTCATCCAGTTCATTGTAATCTCAGGACATTCAATCCAGTGCAACTAGACTGTTTGGTTAGTCTTGGAAAATGTTTCGCTTCTCATCCAACTGGACTTTATCAGTTCATGCTCATTGACTCATATTGGTCAGATCTATTTTTGGACTTAGATTGGTCAGATGAAGTCCAAGGGCTATTGCCAAAACCCCAGTTTCCTGTACTTCAACACAAGGAGGGTGTACCTGGGCAAAGATGGTACTGCCCTATCGTAGTGAAAAAACCATCTGTTGAGATGCAGAAGAGAAACCCCACTGTAAGTGCCAATGACAGTCATCCATCCATCCATTTTCTACTGCTTGTCCCTTTTGGGGTGACGGGGAGTGCTGGTGCCTATCTCGGCTGCATTTGGGCGGAATGTGTTTTACACTTTGGACAAGTCGCCAACTAATCCTAGCAATGACAGTCATTGAAGTGGAATTTCCCTTCAATCGCATCGTGGTATTGTGTGGCAGACGTATCTCTGTGGATCAACCACTATCATCCCAACCTAGTCAGAATCACCCTTGTTAGCATTTCCTTCAGTTGTAACAAAGGCTTAAAGGAGCATCTGTGACCAGGGGCTGTCTAACTCCTGTTATTTGCTGGGGGCTAAATTGCAGAGTTCTTCAGGAACGGTTGAAATAACAGTGTTGTACGTGAATAATAGGTGATTTCGAAGACCACTTCCTCTGTTCAGTGGTCCATGTCAAGGTTGACCTTAAAGTTTTACCTCTTATCCAAGAAGCATGATCAGTTTGTGTCTATAGACTTAGATTCGTCAGATTAAGTCCAAAAGTTGGTGCCAAAACCCCAAATATTTATACAGTTTACTGTTTTTTTTATTTTTGTAAAAATAACAAAACAATATCCTAATACCTCTAAATGTCTACTGTGACGAAGACCTGGATCATAAAATCTATCATTTGAAGGCTCTCAGCACGTACTAACTAGAGTCAACTAAGATGAGGTGGCCGAGTGGTTAAGGCGATGGACTGCTAATCCATTGTGTTCTACACGCGTGGGTTCGAATCCCATCCTCATCGAGTTGTTGTTCTCTTTAGTTGGCCTCAACGAACAAAAGGTTGTGAAATTGCAGATCAGGATAACAATCTTTGACTGTGGTTACATAGTATCACTCTGTCTTGTGTCAACGACTTTCTCGAGCTGAGGTGACTACCAGACCTTTATGCATGCTTCCCCAAAATAACTTTTCATCTTTAACTGAAAAAAAACGGGCTCATTTACCTATTTTTAATCAAAGGAAACCGTTCATGACACTAAAGCAACTGGAGACTGCAGGTATCGATCCCGCTACCTCTCACATGCAAAGCGAGCGCTCTACCATTTGAGCTAATTCCCCCTCTGTCAGGACATAGAATTTCTCACTTTCAATATATCGATGTCTATGGAAGTTCTCATTCATCCAGTTCATTGTAATCTCAGGGCATTCAATCCAGTGCAACTAGACTGTTTGGTTAGTCTTGGAAAATGTTTCGCTTCTCATCCAACTGGACTTTATCAGTTCATGCTCATTGACTCATATTGGTCAGATCTATTTTTGGACTTAGATTGGTCAGATGAAGTCCAAGGGCTATTGCCAAAACCCCAGTTTCCTGTACTTCAACACAAGGAGGGTGTACCTGGGCAAAGATGGTACTGCCCTATCGTAGTGAGAAAACCATCTGTTGAGATGCAGAAGAGAAACCCCACTGTAAGTGCCAATGACAGTCATCCATCCATCCATTTTCTACTGCTTGTCCCTTTTGGGGTGACGGGGAGTGCTGGTGCCTATCTCGGCTGCATTTGGGCGGAATGTGTTTTACACTTTGGACAAGTCGCCAACTAATCCTAGCAATGACAGTCATTGAAGTGGAATTTCCCTTCAATCGCATCGTGGTATTGTGTGGCAGACGTATCTCTGTGGATCAACCACTATCATCCCAACCTAGTCAGAATCAGCCTAGTTAGCATTTCCTTCAGTTGTAACAAAGGCTTAAAGGAGCATCTGTGACCAGGGGCTGTCTAACTCCTGTTATTTGCTGGGGGCTAAATTGCAGAGTTCTTCAGGAACGGTTGAAATAACAGTGTTGTATGTGAATAATAGGTGATTTCGAAGACCACTTCCTCTGTTCAGTGGTCCATGTCAAGGTTGACCTTAAAGTTTTACCTCTTATCCAAGAAGCATGATCAGTTTGTGTCTATAGACTTAGATTCGTCAGATTAAGTCCAAAAGTTGGTGCCAAAACCCCAAATATTTATACAGTTTACTGTTTTTTTTATTTTTGTAAAAATAACAAAACAATATCCTAATACCTCTAAATGTCTACTGTGACGAAGACCTGGATCATAAAATCTATCATTTGAAGGCTCTCAGCACGTACTAACTAGAGTCAACTAAGATGAGGTGGCCGAGTGGTTAAGGCGATGGACTGCTAATCCATTGTGTTCTACACGCGTGGGTTCGAATCCCATCCTCATCGAGCTGTTGTTCTCTTTAGTTGGCCTCAACGAACAAAAGGTTGTGAAATTGCAGATCAGGATAACAATCTTTGACTGTGGTTACATAGTATCACTCTGTCTTGTGTCAACGACTTTCTCGAGCTGAGGTGACTACCAGACCTTTCTGCATGCTTCCCCAAAATGACTTTTCATCTTTAACTGAAAAAAAACGGGCTCATTTACCTATTTTTAATCAAAGGAAACCGTTCATGACACTAAAGCATTTGGAGAATGCAGGTATCGATCCCGCTACCTCTCACATGCAAAGCGAGCGCTCTACCATTTGAGCTAATTCCCCCTCTGTCAGGACATAGAATTTCTCACTTTCAATATATCGATGTCTATGGAAGTTCTCATTCATCCAGTTCATTGTAATCTCAGGGCATTCAATCCAGTGCAACTAGACTGTTTGGTTAGTCTTGGAAAATGTTTCGCTTCTCATCCAACTGGACTTTATCAGTTCATGCTCATTGACTCATATTGGTCAGATCTATTTTTGGACTTAGATTGGTCAGATGAAGTCCAAGGGCTATTGCCAAAACCCCAGTTTCCTGTACTTCAACACAAGGAGGGTGTACCTGGGCAAAGATGGTACTGCCCTATCGTAGTGAAAAAACCATCTGTTGAGATGCAGAAGAGAAACCCCACTGTAAGTGCCAATGACAGTCATCCATCCATCCATTTTCTACTGCTTGTCCCTTTTGGGGTGACGGGGAGTGCTGGTGCCTATCTCGGCTGCATTTGGGCGGAATGTGTTTTACACTTTGGACAAGTCGCCAACTAATCCTAGCAATGACAGTCATTGAAGTGGAATTTCCCTTCAATCGCATCGTGGTATTGTGTGGCAGACGTATCTCTGTGGATCAACCACTATCATCCCAACCTAGTCAGAATCACCCTTGTTAGCATTTCCTTCAGTTGTAACAAAGGCTTAAAGGAGCATCTGTGACCAGGGGCTGTCTAACTCCTGTTATTTGCTGGGGGCTAAATTGCAGAGTTCTTCAGGAACGGTTGAAATAACAGTGTTGTAAGTGAATAATAGGTGATTTCGAAGACCACTTCCTCTGTTCAGTGGTCCATGTCAAGGTTGACCTTAAAGTTTTACCTCTTATCCAAGAAGCATGATCAGTTTGTGTCTATAGACTTAGATTCGTCAGATTAAGTCCAAAAGTTGGTGCCAAAACCCCAAATATTTATACAGTTTACTGTTTTTTTTATTTTTGTAAAAATAACAAAACAATATCCTAATACCTCTAAATGTCTAGTGTGACGAAGACCTGGATCATAAAATCTATCATTTGAAGGCTCTCAGCACGTACTAACTAGAGTCAACTAAGATGAGGTGGCCGAGTGGTTAAGGCGATGGACTGCTAATCCATTGTGTTCTACACGCGTGGGTTCGAATCCCATCCTCATCGAGCTGTTGTTCTCTTTAGTTGGCCTCAACGAACAAAAGGTTGTGAAATTGCAGATCAGGATAACAATCTTTGACTGTGGTTACATAGTATCACTCTGTCTTGTGTCAACGACTTTCTCGAGCTGAGGTGACTACCAGACCTTTATGCATGCTTCCCCAAAATAACTTTTCATCTTTAACTGAAAAAAAACGGGCTCATTTACCTATTTTTAATCAAAGGAAACCGTTCATGACACTAAAGCAACTGGAGACTGCAGGTATCGATCCCGCTACCTCTCACATGCAAAGCGAGCGCTCTACCATTTGAGCTAATTCCCCCTCTGTCAGGACATAGAATTTCTCACTTTCAATATATCGATGTCTATGGAAGTTCTCATTCATCCAGTTCATTGTAATCTCAGGGCATTCAGTCCAGTGCAACTAGACTGTTTGGTTAGTCTTGGAAAATGTTTCGCTTCTCATCCAACTGGACTTTATCAGTTCATGCTCATTGACTCATATTGGTCAGATCTATTTTTGGACTTAGATTGGTCAGATGAAGTCCAAGGGCTATTGCCAAAACCCCAGTTTCCTGTACTTCAACACAAGGAGGGTGTACCTGGGCAAAGATGGTACTGCCCTATCGTAGTGAGAAAACCATCTGTTGAGATGCAGAAGAGCAACCCCACTGTAAGTGCCAATGACAGTCATCCATCCATCCATTTTCTACTGCTTGTCCCTTTTGGGGTGACGGGGAGTGCTGGTGCCTATCTCGGCTGCATTTGGGCGGAATGTGTTTTACACTTTGGACAAGTCGCCAACTAATCCTAGCAATGACAGTCATTGAAGTGGAATTTCCCTTCAATCGCATCGTGGTATTGTGTGGCAGACGTATCTCTGTGGATCAACCACTATCATCCCAACCTAGTCAGAATCAGCCTAGTTAGCATTTCCTTCAGTTGTAACAAAGGCTTAAAGGAGCATCTGTGACCAGGGGCTGTCTAACTCCTGTTATTTGCTGGGGGCTAAATTGCAGAGTTCTTCAGGAACGGTTGAAATAACAGTGTTGTATGTGAATAATAGGTGATTTCGAAGACCACTTCCTCTGTTCAGTGGTCCATGTCAAGGTTGACCTTAAAGTTTTACCTCTTATCCAAGAAGCATGATCAGTTTGTGTCTATAGACTTAGATTCGTCAGATTAAGTCCAAAAGTTGGTGCCAAAACCCCAAATATTTATACAGTTTACTGTTTTTTTTATTTTTGTAAAAATAACAAAACAATATCCTAATACCTCTAAATGTCTACTGTGACGAAGACCTGGATCATAAAATCTATCATTTGAAGGCTCTCAGCACGTACTAACTAGAGTCAACTAAGATGAGGTGGCCGAGTGGTTAAGGCGATGGACTGCTAATCCATTGTGTTCTACACGCGTGGGTTCGAATCCCATCCTCATCGAGCTGTTGTTCTCTTTAGTTGGCCTCAACGAACAAAAGGTTGTGAAATTGCAGATCAGGATAACAATCTTTGACTGTGGTTACATAGTATCACTCTGTCTTGTGTCAACGACTTTCTCGAGCTGAGGTGACTACCAGACCTTTCTAAGTGCTTCCCCAAAATGACTTTTCATCTTTAACTGAAAAAAAACGGGCTCATTTACCTATTTTTAATCAAAGGAAACCGTTCATGACACTAAAGCATTTGGAGAATGCAGGTATCGATCCCGCTACCTCTCACATGCAAAGCGAGCGCTCTACCATTTGAGCTAATTCCCCCTCTGTCACGACATAGAATTTCTCACTTTCAATATATCGATGTCTATGGAAGTTCTCATTCATCCAGTTCATTGTAATCTCAGGACATTCAATCCAGTGCAACTAGACTGTTTGGTTAGTCTTGGAAAATGTTTCGCTTCTCATCCAACTGGACTTTATCAGTTCATGCTCATTGACTCATATTGGTCAGATCTATTTTTGGACTTAGATTGGTCAGATGAAGTCCAAGGGCTATTGCCAAAACCCCAGTTTCCTGTACTTCAACACAAGGAGGGTGTACCTGGGCAAAGATGGTACTGCCCTATCGTAGTGAAAAAACCATCTGTTGAGATGCAGAAGAGAAACCCCACTGTAAGTGCCAATGACAGTCATCCATCCATCCATTTTCTACTGCTTGTCCCTTTTGGGGTGACGGGGAGTGCTGGTGCCTATCTCGGCTGCATTTGGGCGGAATGTGTTTTACACTTTGGACAAGTCGCCAACTAATCCTAGCAATGACAGTCATTGAAGTGGAATTTCCCTTCAATCGCATCGTGGTATTGTGTGGCAGACGTATCTCTGTGGATCAACCACTATCATCCCAACCTAGTCAGAATCAGCCTAGTTAGCATTTCCTTCAGTTGTAACAAAGGCTTAAAGGAGCATCTGTGACCAGGGGCTGTCTAACTCCTGTTATTTGCTGGGGGCTAAATTGCAGAGTTCTTCAGGAACGGTTGAAATAACAGTGTTGTATGTGAATAATAGGTGATTTCGAAGACCACTTCCTCTGTTCAGTGGTCCATGTCAAGGTTGACCTTAAAGTTTTACCTCTTATCCAAGAAGCATGATCAGTTTGTGTCTATAGACTTAGATTCGTCAGATTAAGTCCAAAAGTTGGTGCCAAAACCCCAAATATTTATACAGTTTACTGTTTTTTTTATTTTTGTAAAAATAACAAAACAATATCCTAATACCTCTAAATGTCTACTGTGACGAAGACCTGGATCATAAAATCTATCATTTGAAGGCTCTCAGCACGTACTAACTAGAGTCAACTAAGATGAGGTGGCCGAGTGGTTAAGGCGATGGACTGCTAATCCATTGTGTTCTACACGCGTGGGTTCGAATCCCATCCTCATCGAGTTGTTGTTCTCTTTAGTTGGCCTCAACGAACAAAAGGTTGTGAAATTGCAGATCAGGATAACAATCTTTGACTGTGGTTACATAGTATCACTCTGTCTTGTGTCAACGACTTTCTCGAGCTGAGATGACTACCAGACCTTTCTGCATGCTTCCCCAAAATAACTTTTCATCTTTAACTGAAAAAAAACGGGCTCATTTACCTATTTTTAATCAAAGGAAACCGTTCATGACACTAAAGCAACTGGAGAATGCAGGTATCGATCCCGCTACCTCTCACATGCAAAGCGAGCGCTCTACCATTTGAGCTAATTCCCCCTCTGTCAGGACATAGAATTTCTCACTTTCAATATATCGATGTCTATGGAAGTTCTCATTCATCCAGTTCATTGTAATCTCAGGGCATTCAATCCAGTGCAACTAGACTGTTTGGTTAGTCTTGGAAAATGTTTCGCTTCTCATCCAACTGGACTTTATCAGTTCATGCTCATTGACTCATATTGGTCAGATTTATTTTTGGACTTAGATTGGTCAGATGAAGTCCAAGGGCTATTGCCAAAACCCCAGTTTCCTGTACTTCAACACAAGGAGGGTGTACCTGGGCAAAGATGGTACTGCCCTATCGTAGTGAGAAAACCATCTGTTGAGATGCAGAAGAGAAACCCCACTGTAAGTGCCAATGACAGTCATCCATCCATCCATTTTCTACTGCTTGTCCCTTTTGGGGTGACGGGGAGTGCTGGTGCCTATCTCGGCTGCATTTGGGCGGAATGTGTTTTACACTTTGGACAAGTCGCCAACTAATCCTAGCAATGACAGTCATTGAAGTGGAATTTCCCTTCAATCGCATCGTGGTATTGTGTGGCAGACGTATCTCTGTGGATCAACCACTATCATCCCAACCTAGTCAGAATCAGCCTAGTTAGCATTTCCTTCAGTTGTAACAAAGGCTTAAAGGAGCATCTGTGACCAGGGGCTGTCTAACTCCTGTTATTTGCTGGGGGCTAAATTGCAGAGTTCTTCAGGAACGGTTGAAATAACAGTGTTGTATGTGAATAATAGGTGATTTCGAAGACCACTTCCTCTGTTCAGTGGTCCATGTCAAGGTTGACCTTAAAGTTTTACCTCTTATCCAAGAAGCATGATCAGTTTGTGTCTATAGACTTAGATTCGTCAGATTAAGTCCAAAAGTTGGTGCCAAAACCCCAAATATTTATACAGTTTACTGTTTTTTTTATTTTTGTAAAAATAACAAAACAATATCCTAATACCTCTAAATGTCTACTGTGACGAAGACCTGGATCATAAAATCTATCATTTGAAGGCTCTCAGCACGTACTAACTAGAGTCAACTAAGATGAGGTGGCCGAGTGGTTAAGGCGATGGACTGCTAATCCATTGTGTTCTACACGCGTGGGTTCGAATCCCATCCTCATCGAGCTGTTGTTCTCTTTAGTTGGCCTCAACGAACAAAAGGTTGTGAAATTGCAGATCAGGATAACAATCTTTGACTGTGGTTACATAGTATCACTCTGTCTTGTGTCAACGACTTTCTCGAGCTGAGGTGACTACCAGACCTTTCTGCATGCTTCCCCAAAATGACTTTTCATCTTTAACTGAAAAAAAACGGGCTCATTTACCTATTTTTAATCAAAGGAAACCGTTCATGACACTAAAGCATTTGGAGAATGCAGGTATCGATCCCGCTACCTCTCACATGCAAAGCGAGCGCTCTACCATTTGAGCTAATTCCCCCTCTGTCACGACATAGAATTTCTCACTTTCAATATATCGATGTCTATGGAAGTTCTCATTCATCCAGTTCATTGTAATCTCAGGACATTCAATCCAGTGCAACTAGACTGTTTGGTTAGTCTTGGAAAATGTTTCGCTTCTCATCCAACTGGACTTTATCAGTTCATGCTCATTGACTCATATTGGTCAGATCTATTTTTGGACTTAGATTGGTCAGATGAAGTCCAAGGGCTATTGCCAAAACCCCAGTTTCCTGTACTTCAACACAAGGAGGGTGTACCTGGGCAAAGATGGTACTGCCCTATCGTAGTGAAAAAACCATCTGTTGAGATGCAGAAGAGAAACCCCACTGTAAGTGCCAATGACAGTCATCCATCCATCCATTTTCTACTGCTTGTCCCTTTTGGGGTGACGGGGAGTGCTGGTGCCTATCTCGGCTGCATTTGGGCGGAATGTGTTTTACACTTTGGACAAGTCGCCAACTAATCCTAGCAATGACAGTCATTGAAGTGGAATTTCCCTTCAATCGCATCGTGGTATTGTGTGGCAGACGTATCTCTGTGGATCAACCACTATCATCCCAACCTAGTCAGAATCACCCTTGTTAGCATTTCCTTCAGTTGTAACAAAGGCTTAAAGGAGCATCTGTGACCAGGGGCTGTCTAACTCCTGTTATTTGCTGGGGGCTAAATTGCAGAGTTCTTCAGGAACGGTTGAAATAACAGTGTTGTACGTGAATAATAGGTGATTTCGAAGACCACTTCCTCTGTTCAGTGGTCCATGTCAAGGTTGACCTTAAAGTTTTACCTCTTATCCAAGAAGCATGATCAGTTTGTGTCTATAGACTTAGATTCGTCAGATTAAGTCCAAAAGTTGGTGCCAAAACCCCAAATATTTATACAGTTTACTGTTTTTTTTATTTTTGTAAAAATAACAAAACAATATCCTAATACCTCTAAATGTCTACTGTGACGAAGACCTGGATCATAAAATCTATCATTTGAAGGCTCTCAGCACGTACTAACTAGAGTCAACTAAGATGAGGTGGCCGAGTGGTTAAGGCGATGGACTGCTAATCCATTGTGTTCTACACGCGTGGGTTCGAATCCCATCCTCATCGAGTTGTTGTTCTCTTTAGTTGGCCTCAACGAACAAAAGGTTGTGAAATTGCAGATCAGGATAACAATCTTTGACTGTGGTTACATAGTATCACTCTGTCTTGTGTCAACGACTTTCTCGAGCTGAGGTGACTACCAGACCTTTATGCATGCTTCCCCAAAATAACTTTTCATCTTTAACTGAAAAAAAACGGGCTCATTTACCTATTTTTAATCAAAGGAAACCGTTCATGGCACTAAAGCAACTGGAGACTGCAGGTATCGATCCCGCTACCTCTCACATGCAAAGCGAGCGCTCTACCATTTGAGCTAATTCCCCCTCTGTCAGGACATAGAATTTCTCACTTTCAATATATCGATGTCTATGGAAGTTCTCATTCATCCAGTTCATTGTAATCTCAGGGCATTCAATCCAGTGCAACTAGACTGTTTGGTTAGTCTTGGAAAATGTTTCGCTTCTCATCCAACTGGACTTTATCAGTTCATGCTCATTGACTCATATTGGTCAGATCTATTTTTGGACTTAGATTGGTCAGATGAAGTCCAAGGGCTATTGCCAAAACCCCAGTTTCCTGTACTTCAACACAAGGAGGGTGTACCTGGGCAAAGATGGTACTGCCCTATCGTAGTGAAAAAACCATCTGTTGAGATGCAGAAGAGCAACCCCACTGTAAGTGCCAATGACAGTCATCCATCCATCCATTTTCTACTGCTTGTCCCTTTTGGGGTGACGGGGAGTGCTGGTGCCTATCTCGGCTGCATTTGGGCGGAATGTGTTTTACACCTTGGACAAGTCGCCAACTAATCCTAGCAATGACAGTCATTGAAGTGGAATTTCCCTTCAATCGCATCGTGGTATTGTGTGGCAGACGTATCTCTGTGGATCAACCACTATCATCCCAACCTAGTCAGAATCACCCTTGTTAGCATTTCCTTCAGTTGTAACAAAGGCTTAAAGGAGCATCTGTGACCAGGGGCTGTCTAACTCCTGTTATTTGCTGGGGGCTAAATTGCAGAGTTCTTCAGGAACGGTTGAAATAACAGTGTTGTACGTGAATAATAGGTGATTTCGAAGACCACTTCCTCTGTTCAGTGGTCCATGTCAAGGTTGACCTTAAAGTTTTACCTCTTATCCAAGAAGCATGATCAGTTTGTGTCTATAGACTTAGATTCGTCAGATTAAGTCCAAAAGTTGGTGCCAAAACCCCAAATATTTATACAGTTTACTGTTTTTTTTATTTTTGTAAAAATAACAAAACAATATCCTAATACCTCTAAATGTCTACTGTGACGAAGACCTGGATCATAAAATCTATCATTTGAAGGCTCTCAGCACGTACTAACTAGAGTCAACTAAGATGAGGTGGCCGAGTGGTTAAGGCGATGGACTGCTAATCCATTGTGTTCTACACGCGTGGGTTCGAATCCCATCCTCATCGAGTTGTTGTTCTCTTTAGTTGGCCTCAACGAACAAAAGGTTGTGAAATTGCAGATCAGGATAACAATCTTTGACTGTGGTTACATAGTATCACTCTGTCTTGTGTCAACGACTTTCTCGAGCTGAGGTGACTACCAGACCTTTATGCATGCTTCCCCAAAATAACTTTTCATCTTTAACTGAAAAAAAACGGGCTCATTTACCTATTTTTAATCAAAGGAAACCGTTCATGACACTAAAGCAACTGGAGACTGCAGGTATCGATCCCGCTACCTCTCACATGCAAAGCGAGCGCTCTACCATTTGAGCTAATTCCCCCTCTGTCAGGACATAGAATTTCTCACTTTCAATATATCGATGTCTATGGAAGTTCTCATTCATCCAGTTCATTGTAATCTCAGGGCATTCAATCCAGTGCAACTAGACTGTTTGGTTAGTCTTGGAAAATGTTTCGCTTCTCATCCAACTGGACTTTATCAGTTCATGCTCATTGACTCATATTGGTCAGATCTATTTTTGGACTTAGATTGGTCAGATGAAGTCCAAGGGCTATTGCCAAAACCCCAGTTTCCTGTACTTCAACACAAGGAGGGTGTACCTGGGCAAAGATGGTACTGCCCTATCGTAGTGAGAAAACCATCTGTTGAGATGCAGAAGAGAAACCCCACTGTAAGTGCCAATGACAGTCATCCATCCATCCATTTTCTACTGCTTGTCCCTTTTGGGGTGACGGGGAGTGCTGGTGCCTATCTCGGCTGCATTTGGGCGGAATGTGTTTTACACTTTGGACAAGTCGCCAACTAATCCTAGCAATGACAGTCATTGAAGTGGAATTTCCCTTCAATCGCATCGTGGTATTGTGTGGCAGACGTATCTCTGTGGATCAACCACTATCATCCCAACCTAGTCAGAATCAGCCTAGTTAGCATTTCCTTCAGTTGTAACAAAGGCTTAAAGGAGCATCTGTGACCAGGGGCTGTCTAACTCCTGTTATTTGCTGGGGGCTAAATTGCAGAGTTCTTCAGGAACGGTTGAAATAACAGTGTTATATGTGAATAATAGGTGATTTCGAAGACCACTTCCTCTGTTCAGTGGTCCATGTCAAGGTTGACCTTAAAGTTTTACCTCTTATCCAAGAAGCATGATCAGTTTGTGTCTATAGACTTAGATTCGTCAGATTAAGTCCAAAAGTTGGTGCCAAAACCCCAAATATTTATACAGTTTACTGTTTTTTTTATTTTTGTAAAAATAACAAAACAATATCCTAATACCTCTAAATGTCTACTGTGACGAAGACCTGGATCATAAAATCTATCATTTGAAGGCTCTCAGCACGTACTAACTAGAGTCAACTAAGATGAGGTGGCCGAGTGGTTAAGGCGATGGACTGCTAATCCATTGTGTTCTACACGCGTGGGTTCGAATCCCATCCTCATCGAGCTGTTGTTCTCTTTAGTTGGCCTCAACGAACAAAAGGTTGTGAAATTGCAGATCAGGATAACAATCTTTGACTGTGGTTACATAGTATCACTCTGTCTTGTGTCAACGACTTTCTCGAGCTGAGGTGACTACCAGACCTTTCTAAGTGCTTCCCCAAAATGACTTTTCATCTTTAACTGAAAAAAAACGGGCTCATTTACCTATTTTTAATCAAAGGAAACCGTTCATGACACTAAAGCATTTGGAGAATGCAGGTATCGATCCCGCTACCTCTCACATGCAAAGCGAGCGCTCTACCATTTGAGCTAATTCCCCCTCTGTCACGACATAGAATTTCTCACTTTCAATATATCGATGTCTATGGAAGTTCTCATTCATCCAGTTCATTGTAATCTCAGGACATTCAATCCAGTGCAACTAGACTGTTTGGTTAGTCTTGGAAAATGTTTCGCTTCTCATCCAACTGGACTTTATCAGTTCATGCTCATTGACTCATATTGGTCAGATCTATTTTTGGACTTAGATTGGTCAGATGAAGTCCAAGGGCTATTGCCAAAACCCCAGTTTCCTGTACTTCAACACAAGGAGGGTGTACCTGGGCAAAGATGGTACTGCCCTATCGTAGTGAAAAAACCATCTGTTGAGATGCAGAAGAGAAACCCCACTGTAAGTGCCAATGACAGTCATCCATCCATCCATTTTCTACTGCTTGTCCCTTTTGGGGTGACGGGGAGTGCTGGTGCCTATCTCGGCTGCATTTGGGCGGAATGTGTTTTACACTTTGGACAAGTCGCCAACTAATCCTAGCAATGACAGTCATTGAAGTGGAATTTCCCTTCAATCGCATCGTGGTATTGTGTGGCAGACGTATCTCTGTGGATCAACCACTATCATCCCAACCTAGTCAGAATCAGCCTAGTTAGCATTTCCTTCAGTTGTAACAAAGGCTTAAAGGAGCATCTGTGACCAGGGGCTGTCTAACTCCTGTTATTTGCTGGGGGCTAAATTGCAGAGTTCTTCAGGAACGGTTGAAATAACAGTGTTGTATGTGAATAATAGGTGATTTCGAAGACCACTTCCTCTGTTCAGTGGTCCATGTCAAGGTTGACCTTAAAGTTTTACCTCTTATCCAAGAAGCATGATCAGTTTGTGTCTATAGACTTAGATTCGTCAGATTAAGTCCAAAAGTTGGTGCCAAAACCCCAAATATTTATACAGTTTACTGTTTTTTTTATTTTTGTAAAAATAACAAAACAATATCCTAATACCTCTAAATGTCTACTGTGACGAAGACCTGGATCATAAAATCTATCATTTGAAGGCTCTCAGCACGTACTAACTAGAGTCAACTAAGATGAGGTGGCCGAGTGGTTAAGGCGATGGACTGCTAATCCATTGTGTTCTACACGCGTGGGTTCGAATCCCATCCTCATCGAGTTGTTGTTCTCTTTAGTTGGCCTCAACGAACAAAAGGTTGTGAAATTGCAGATCAGGATAACAATCTTTGACTGTGGTTACATAGTATCACTCTGTCTTGTGTCAACGACTTTCTCGAGCTGAGATGACTACCAGACCTTTCTGCATGCTTCCCCAAAATAACTTTTCATCTTTAACTGAAAAAAAACGGGCTCATTTACCTATTTTTAATCAAAGGAAACCGTTCATGACACTAAAGCAACTGGAGAATGCAGGTATCGATCCCGCTACCTCTCACATGCAAAGCGAGCGCTCTACCATTTGAGCTAATTCCCCCTCTGTCAGGACATAGAATTTCTCACTTTCAATATATCGATGTCTATGGAAGTTCTCATTCATCCAGTTCATTGTAATCTCAGGGCATTCAATCCAGTGCAACTAGACTGTTTGGTTAGTCTTGGAAAATGTTTCGCTTCTCATCCAACTGGACTTTATCAGTTCATGCTCATTGACTCATATTGGTCAGATTTATTTTTGGACTTAGATTGGTCAGATGAAGTCCAAGGGCTATTGCCAAAACCCCAGTTTCCTGTACTTCAACACAAGGAGGGTGTACCTGGGCAAAGATGGTACTGCCCTATCGTAGTGAGAAAACCATCTGTTGAGATGCAGAAGAGAAACCCCACTGTAAGTGCCAATGACAGTCATCCATCCATCCATTTTCTACTGCTTGTCCCTTTTGGGGTGACGGGGAGTGCTGGTGCCTATCTCGGCTGCATTTGGGCGGAATGTGTTTTACACTTTGGACAAGTCGCCAACTAATCCTAGCAATGACAGTCATTGAAGTGGAATTTCCCTTCAATCGCATCGTGGTATTGTGTGGCAGACGTATCTCTGTGGATCAACCACTATCATCCCAACCTAGTCAGAATCAGCCTAGTTAGCATTTCCTTCAGTTGTAACAAAGGCTTAAAGGAGCATCTGTGACCAGGGGCTGTCTAACTCCTGTTATTTGCTGGGGGCTAAATTGCAGAGTTCTTCAGGAACGGTTGAAATAACAGTGTTGTATGTGAATAATAGGTGATTTCGAAGACCACTTCCTCTGTTCAGTGGTCCATGTCAAGGTTGACCTTAAAGTTTTACCTCTTATCCAAGAAGCATGATCAGTTTGTGTCTATAGACTTAGATTCGTCAGATTAAGTCCAAAAGTTGGTGCCAAAACCCCAAATATTTATACAGTTTACTGTTTTTTTTATTTTTGTAAAAATAACAAAACAATATCCTAATACCTCTAAATGTCTACTGTGACGAAGACCTGGATCATAAAATCTATCATTTGAAGGCTCTCAGCACGTACTAACTAGAGTCAACTAAGATGAGGTGGCCGAGTGGTTAAGGCGATGGACTGCTAATCCATTGTGTTCTACACGCGTGGGTTCGAATCCCATCCTCATCGAGCTGTTGTTCTCTTTAGTTGGCCTCAACGAACAAAAGGTTGTGAAATTGCAGATCAGGATAACAATCTTTGACTGTGGTTACATAGTATCACTCTGTCTTGTGTCAACGACTTTCTCGAGCTGAGGTGACTACCAGACCTTTCTGCATGCTTCCCCAAAATGACTTTTCATCTTTAACTGAAAAAAAACGGGCTCATTTACCTATTTTTAATCAAAGGAAACCGTTCATGACACTAAAGCATTTGGAGAATGCAGGTATCGATCCCGCTACCTCTCACATGCAAAGCGAGCGCTCTACCATTTGAGCTAATTCCCCCTCTGTCACGACATAGAATTTCTCACTTTCAATATATCGATGTCTATGGAAGTTCTCATTCATCCAGTTCATTGTAATCTCAGGACATTCAATCCAGTGCAACTAGACTGTTTGGTTAGTCTTGGAAAATGTTTCGCTTCTCATCCAACTGGACTTTATCAGTTCATGCTCATTGACTCATATTGGTCAGATCTATTTTTGGACTTAGATTGGTCAGATGAAGTCCAAGGGCTATTGCCAAAACCCCAGTTTCCTGTACTTCAACACAAGGAGGGTGTACCTGGGCAAAGATGGTACTGCCCTATCGTAGTGAAAAAACCATCTGTTGAGATGCAGAAGAGAAACCCCACTGTAAGTGCCAATGACAGTCATCCATCCATCCATTTTCTACTGCTTGTCCCTTTTGGGGTGACGGGGAGTGCTGGTGCCTATCTCGGCTGCATTTGGGCGGAATGTGTTTTACACTTTGGACAAGTCGCCAACTAATCCTAGCAATGACAGTCATTGAAGTGGAATTTCCCTTCAATCGCATCGTGGTATTGTGTGGCAGACGTATCTCTGTGGATCAACCACTATCATCCCAACCTAGTCAGAATCACCCTTGTTAGCATTTCCTTCAGTTGTAACAAAGGCTTAAAGGAGCATCTGTGACCAGGGGCTGTCTAACTCCTGTTATTTGCTGGGGGCTAAATTGCAGAGTTCTTCAGGAACGGTTGAAATAACAGTGTTGTACGTGAATAATAGGTGATTTCGAAGACCACTTCCTCTGTTCAGTGGTCCATGTCAAGGTTGACCTTAAAGTTTTACCTCTTATCCAAGAAGCATGATCAGTTTGTGTCTATAGACTTAGATTCGTCAGATTAAGTCCAAAAGTTGGTGCCAAAACCCCAAATATTTATACAGTTTACTGTTTTTTTTATTTTTGTAAAAATAACAAAACAATATCCTAATACCTCTAAATGTCTACTGTGACGAAGACCTGGATCATAAAATCTATCATTTGAAGGCTCTCAGCACGTACTAACTAGAGTCAACTAAGATGAGGTGGCCGAGTGGTTAAGGCGATGGACTGCTAATCCATTGTGTTCTACACGCGTGGGTTCGAATCCCATCCTCATCGAGTTGTTGTTCTCTTTAGTTGGCCTCAACGAACAAAAGGTTGTGAAATTGCAGATCAGGATAACAATCTTTGACTGTGGTTACATAGTATCACTCTGTCTTGTGTCAACGACTTTCTCGAGCTGAGGTGACTACCAGACCTTTATGCATGCTTCCCCAAAATAACTTTTCATCTTTAACTGAAAAAAAACGGGCTCATTTACCTATTTTTAATCAAAGGAAACCGTTCATGGCACTAAAGCAACTGGAGACTGCAGGTATCGATCCCGCTACCTCTCACATGCAAAGCGAGCGCTCTACCATTTGAGCTAATTCCCCCTCTGTCAGGACATAGAATTTCTCACTTTCAATATATCGATGTCTATGGAAGTTCTCATTCATCCAGTTCATTGTAATCTCAGGGCATTCAATCCAGTGCAACTAGACTGTTTGGTTAGTCTTGGAAAATGTTTCGCTTCTCATCCAACTGGACTTTATCAGTTCATGCTCATTGACTCATATTGGTCAGATCTATTTTTGGACTTAGATTGGTCAGATGAAGTCCAAGGGCTATTGCCAAAACCCCAGTTTCCTGTACTTCAACACAAGGAGGGTGTACCTGGGCAAAGATGGTACTGCCCTATCGTAGTGAAAAAACCATCTGTTGAGATGCAGAAGAGCAACCCCACTGTAAGTGCCAATGACAGTCATCCATCCATCCATTTTCTACTGCTTGTCCCTTTTGGGGTGACGGGGAGTGCTGGTGCCTATCTCGGCTGCATTTGGGCGGAATGTGTTTTACACCTTGGACAAGTCGCCAACTAATCCTAGCAATGACAGTCATTGAAGTGGAATTTCCCTTCAATCGCATCGTGGTATTGTGTGGCAGACGTATCTCTGTGGATCAACCACTATCATCCCAACCTAGTCAGAATCACCCTTGTTAGCATTTCCTTCAGTTGTAACAAAGGCTTAAAGGAGCATCTGTGACCAGGGGCTGTCTAACTCCTGTTATTTGCTGGGGGCTAAATTGCAGAGTTCTTCAGGAACGGTTGAAATAACAGTGTTGTACGTGAATAATAGGTGATTTCGAAGACCACTTCCTCTGTTCAGTGGTCCATGTCAAGGTTGACCTTAAAGTTTTACCTCTTATCCAAGAAGCATGATCAGTTTGTGTCTATAGACTTAGATTCGTCAGATTAAGTCCAAAAGTTGGTGCCAAAACCCCAAATATTTATACAGTTTACTGTTTTTTTTATTTTTGTAAAAATAACAAAACAATATCCTAATACCTCTAAATGTCTACTGTGACGAAGACCTGGATCATAAAATCTATCATTTGAAGGCTCTCAGCACGTACTAACTAGAGTCAACTAAGATGAGGTGGCCGAGTGGTTAAGGCGATGGACTGCTAATCCATTGTGTTCTACACGCGTGGGTTCGAATCCCATCCTCATCGAGTTGTTGTTCTCTTTAGTTGGCCTCAACGAACAAAAGGTTGTGAAATTGCAGATCAGGATAACAATCTTTGACTGTGGTTACATAGTATCACTCTGTCTTGTGTCAACGACTTTCTCGAGCTGAGGTGACTACCAGACCTTTATGCATGCTTCCCCAAAATAACTTTTCATCTTTAACTGAAAAAAAACGGGCTCATTTACCTATTTTTAATCAAAGGAAACCGTTCATGACACTAAAGCAACTGGAGACTGCAGGTATCGATCCCGCTACCTCTCACATGCAAAGCGAGCGCTCTACCATTTGAGCTAATTCCCCCTCTGTCAGGACATAGAATTTCTCACTTTCAATATATCGATGTCTATGGAAGTTCTCATTCATCCAGTTCATTGTAATCTCAGGGCATTCAATCCAGTGCAACTAGACTGTTTGGTTAGTCTTGGAAAATGTTTCGCTTCTCATCCAACTGGACTTTATCAGTTCATGCTCATTGACTCATATTGGTCAGATCTATTTTTGGACTTAGATTGGTCAGATGAAGTCCAAGGGCTATTGCCAAAACCCCAGTTTCCTGTACTTCAACACAAGGAGGGTGTACCTGGGCAAAGATGGTACTGCCCTATCGTAGTGAGAAAACCATCTGTTGAGATGCAGAAGAGAAACCCCACTGTAAGTGCCAATGACAGTCATCCATCCATCCATTTTCTACTGCTTGTCCCTTTTGGGGTGACGGGGAGTGCTGGTGCCTATCTCGGCTGCATTTGGGCGGAATGTGTTTTACACTTTGGACAAGTCGCCAACTAATCCTAGCAATGACAGTCATTGAAGTGGAATTTCCCTTCAATCGCATCGTGGTATTGTGTGGCAGACGTATCTCTGTGGATCAACCACTATCATCCCAACCTAGTCAGAATCAGCCTAGTTAGCATTTCCTTCAGTTGTAACAAAGGCTTAAAGGAGCATCTGTGACCAGGGGCTGTCTAACTCCTGTTATTTGCTGGGGGCTAAATTGCAGAGTTCTTCAGGAACGGTTGAAATAACAGTGTTGTATGTGAATAATAGGTGATTTCGAAGACCACTTCCTCTGTTCAGTGGTCCATGTCAAGGTTGACCTTAAAGTTTTACCTCTTATCCAAGAAGCATGATCAGTTTGTGTCTATAGACTTAGATTCGTCAGATTAAGTCCAAAAGTTGGTGCCAAAACCCCAAATATTTATACAGTTTACTGTTTTTTTTATTTTTGTAAAAATAACAAAACAATATCCTAATACCTCTAAATGTCTAGTGTGACGAAGACCTGGATCATAAAATCTATCATTTGAAGGCTCTCAGCACGTACTAACTAGAGTCAACTAAGATGAGGTGGCCGAGTGGTTAAGGCGATGGACTGCTAATCCATTGTGTTCTACACGCGTGGGTTCGAATCCCATCCTCATCGAGCTGTTGTTCTCTTTAGTTGGCCTCAACGAACAAAAGGTTGTGAAATTGCAGATCAGGATAACAATCTTTGACTGTGGTTACATAGTATCACTCTGTCTTGTGTCAACGACTTTCTCGAGCTGAGGTGACTACCAGACCTTTCTGCATGCTTCCCCAAAATGACTTTTCATCTTTAACTGAAAAAAAACGGGCTCATTTACCTATTTTTAATCAAAGGAAACCGTTCATGACACTAAAGCATTTGGAGAATGCAGGTATCGATCCCGCTACCTCTCACATGCAAAGCGAGCGCTCTACCATTTGAGCTAATTCCCCCTCTGTCAGGACATAGAATTTCTCACTTTCAATATATCGATGTCTATGGAAGTTCTCATTCATCCAGTTCATTGTAATCTCAGGGCATTCAATCCAGTGCAACTAGACTGTTTGGTTAGTCTTGGAAAATGTTTCGCTTCTCATCCAACTGGACTTTATCAGTTCATGCTCATTGACTCATATTGGTCAGATCTATTTTTGGACTTAGATTGGTCAGATGAAGTCCAAGGGCTATTGCCAAAACCCCAGTTTCCTGTACTTCAACACAAGGAGGGTGTACCTGGGCAAAGATGGTACTGCCCTATCGTAGTGAAAAAACCATCTGTTGAGATGCAGAAGAGAAACCCCACTGTAAGTGCCAATGACAGTCATCCATCCATCCATTTTCTACTGCTTGTCCCTTTTGGGGTGACGGGGAGTGCTGGTGCCTATCTCGGCTGCATTTGGGCGGAATGTGTTTTACACTTTGGACAAGTCGCCAACTAATCCTAGCAATGACAGTCATTGAAGTGGAATTTCCCTTCAATCGCATCGTGGTATTGTGTGGCAGACGTATCTCTGTGGATCAACCACTATCATCCCAACCTAGTCAGAATCACCCTTGTTAGCATTTCCTTCAGTTGTAACAAAGGCTTAAAGGAGCATCTGTGACCAGGGGCTGTCTAACTCCTGTTATTTGCTGGGGGCTAAATTGCAGAGTTCTTCAGGAACGGTTGAAATAACAGTGTTGTACGTGAATAATAGGTGATTTCGAAGACCACTTCCTCTGTTCAGTGGTCCATGTCAAGGTTGACCTTAAAGTTTTACCTCTTATCCAAGAAGCATGATCAGTTTGTGTCTATAGACTTAGATTCGTCAGATTAAGTCCAAAAGTTGGTGCCAAAACCCCAAATATTTATACAGTTTACTGTTTTTTTTATTTTTGTAAAAATAACAAAACAATATCCTAATACCTCTAAATGTCTAGTGTGACGAAGACCTGGATCATAAAATCTATCATTTGAAGGCTCTCAGCACGTACTAACTAGAGTCAACTAAGATGAGGTGGCCGAGTGGTTAAGGCGATGGACTGCTAATCCATTGTGTTCTACACGCGTGGGTTCGAATCCCATCCTCATCGAGCTGTTGTTCTCTTTAGTTGGCCTCAACGAACAAAAGGTTGTGAAATTGCAGATCAGGATAACAATCTTTGACTGTGGTTACATAGTATCACTCTGTCTTGTGTCAACGACTTTCTCGAGCTGAGGTGACTACCAGACCTTTATGCATGCTTCCCCAAAATAACTTTTCATCTTTAACTGAAAAAAAACGGGCTCATTTACCTATTTTTAATCAAAGGAAACCGTTCATGACACTAAAGCAACTGGAGACTGCAGGTATCGATCCCGCTACCTCTCACATGCAAAGCGAGCGCTCTACCATTTGAGCTAATTCCCCCTCTGTCAGGACATAGAATTTCTCACTTTCAATATATCG
Source organism: Nerophis ophidion (assembly GCF_033978795.1). Lineage (NCBI taxonomy): Eukaryota > Metazoa > Chordata > Actinopteri > Syngnathiformes > Syngnathidae > Nerophis > Nerophis ophidion. Next base: position 21,383,259 of record NC_084616.1, on the reverse strand, counting down.
ATGTCTATGGAAGTTCTCATTCATCCAGTTCATTGTAATCTCAGGGCATTCAGTCCAGTGCAACTAGACTGTTTGGTTAGTCTTGGAAAATGTTTCGCTTCTCATCCAACTGGACTTTATCAGTTCATGCTCATTGACTCATATTGGTCAGATCTATTTTTGGACTTAGATTGGTCAGATGAAGTCCAAGGGCTATTGCCAAAACCCCAGTTTCCTGTACTTCAACACAAGGAGGGTGTACCTGGGCAAAGATGGTACTGCCCTATCGTAGTGAAAAAAACATCTGTTGAGATGCAGAAGAGCAACCCCACTGTAAGTGCCAATGACAGTCATCCATCCATCTATTTTCTACTGCTTGTCCCTTTTGGGGTGACGGGGAGTGCTGGTGCCTATCTCGGCTGCATTTGGGCGGAATGTGTTTTACACTTTGGACAAGTCGCCAACTAATCCTAGCAATGACAGTCATTGAAGTGGAATTTCCCTTCAATCGCATCGTGGTATTGTGTGGCAGACGTATCTCTGTGGATCAACCACTATCATCCCAACCTAGTCAGAATCACCCTTGTTAGCATTTCCTTCAGTTGTAACAAAGGCTTAAAGGAGCATCTGTGACCAGGGGCTGTCTAACTCCTGTTATTTGCTGGGGGCTAAATTGCAGAGTTCTTCAGGAACGGTTGAAATAACAGTGTTGTATGTGAATAATAGGTGATTTCGAAGACCACTTCCTCTGTTCAGTGGTCCATGTCAAGGTTGACCTTAAAGTTTTACCTCTTATCCAAGAAGCATGCTCAGTTTGTGTCTATAGACTTAGATTCGTCAGATTAAGTCCAAAAGTTGGTGCCAAAACCCCAAATATTTATACAGTTTACTGTTTTTTTTATTTTTGTAAAAATAACAAAACAATATCCTAATACCTCTAAATGTCTACTGTGACGAAGACCTGGATCATAAAATCTATCATTTGAAGGCTCTCAGCACGTACTAACTAGAGTCAACTAAGATGAGGTGGCCGAGTGGTTAAGGCGATGGACTGCTAATCCATTGTGTTCTACACGCGTGGGTTCGAATCCCATCCTCATCGAGCTGTTGTTCTCTTTAGTTGGCCTCAACGAACAAAAGGTTGTGAAATTGCAGATCAGGATAACAATCTTTGACTGTGGTTACATAGTATCACTCTGACTTGTGTCAACGACTTTCTCGAGCTGAGTTGACTACCAGACCTTTCTGCATGCTTCCCCAAAATAACTTTTCATCTTTAACTGAAAAAAAACGGGCTCATTTACCTATTTTTAATCAAAGGAAACCGTTCATGACACTAAAGCAACTGGAGAATGCAGGTATCGATCCCGCTACCTCTCACATGCAAAGCGAGCGCTCTACCATTTGAGCTAATTCCCCCTCTGTCAGGCCATAGAATTTCTCACTTTCAATATATCGATGTCTATGGAAGTTCTCATTCATCCAGTTCATTGTAATCTCAGGGCATTCAATCCAGTGCAACTAGACTGTTTGGTTAGTCTTGGAAAATGTTTCGCTTCTCATCCAACTGGACTTTATCAGTTCATGCTCATTGACTCATATTGGTCAGATCTATTTTTGGACTTAGATTGGTCAGATGAAGTCCAAGGGCTATTGCCATCTGTTGAGATGCAGAAGAGCAATCCCACTTTAAGTGCCAATGACAGTCATCCATCCATCCATTTTCTACTGCTTGTCCCTTTTGGGGTGACGGGGAGTGCTGGTGCCTATCTCGGCTGCATTTGGGCGGAATGTGTTTTACACTTTGGACAAGTCGCCAACTAATCCTAGCAATGACAGTCATCGAAGTGGAATTTCCCTTCAATCGCATCGTGGTATTGTGTGGCAGACGTATCTCTGTGGATCAACCACTATCATCCCAACCTAGTCAGAATCACCCTTGTTAGCATTTCCTTCATTTGTAACAAAGGCTTAAAGGAGCATCTGTGACCAGGGGCTGTCTAACTCCTGTTATTTGCTGGGGGCTAAATTGCAAAGTCCTTCAGGAACGGTTGAAATGACAGTGTTGTACGTGGATAATAGGTGATTTCGAAGACCACTTCCTCTGTTCAGTGGTCCATGTCAAGGTTGACCTTAAAGTTTTACCTCTTATCCAAGAAGCATGATCAGTTTGTGTCTATAGACTTAGATTCGTCAGATTAAGTCCAAAGGTTGGTGCCAAAACCCCAAATATTTATACAGTTTACTGTTTTTTTTATTTTTGTAAAAATAACAAAACAATATCCTAATACCTCTAAATGTCTACTGTGACGAAGACCTGGATCATAAAATCTATCATTTGAAGGCTCTCAGCACGTACTACCTAGAGTCAACTAAGATGAGGTGGCCGAGTGGTTAAGGCGATGGACTGCTAATCCATTGTGTTCTACACGCGTTGGTTCAAATCCCATCCTCACCCAGCTGTTGTTCTCTTTAGTTGGCCTCAACGAACAAAAGGTTGTGAAATTGCAGATCAGGATAACTACCTTTGACTGTGGTTACATAGTATCACTCTGTCTTGTGTCAACGACTTTCTCGAGCTGAGGTGACTACCTGACCTTTCCGCATGCTTCCCCAAAATGACTTTTCATCTTTAACTGAAAAAAAACGGGCTCATTTACCTATTTTTAATCAAAGGAAACCGTTCATGACACTAAAGCAACTGCAGAATGCAGGTATCGATGCCGCTACCTCTCACATGCAAAGCGAGCGCTCTACCATTTGAGCTAATTCCCCCTCTGTCAGGACATAGAATTTCTCACTTTCAATATATCGATGTCTATGGAAGTTCTCATTCATCCAGTTCATTGTAATCTCAGGGCATTCAATCCAGTGCAACTAGACTGTTTGGTTAGTCTTGGAAAATGTTTCGCTTCTCATCCAACTGGACTTTATCAGTTCATGCTCATTGACTCATATTGGTCAGATCTATTTTTGGACTTAGATTGGTCAGATGAAGTCCAAGGGCTATTGCCAAACCCCAGTTTCCTGTACTTCAACACAAGGAGGGTGTACCTGGGCAAAGATGGTACACCCCTATCGTAGTGAGAAAACCATCTGTTGAGATGCAGAAGAGCAATCCCACTGTAAGTGCCAATGACAGTCATCCATCCATCTATTTTCTACTGCTTGTTCCTTTTGGGGTGACGGGGAGTGCTGGTGCCTATCTCGGCTGCATTTGGGCGGAATGTGTTTTACACTTTGGACAAGTCGCCAACTAATCCTAGCAATGACAGTCATTGAAGTGGAATTTCCCTTCAATCGCATCGTGGTATTGTGTGGCAGACGTATCTCTGTGGATCAACCACTATCATCCCAACCTAGTCAGAATCACCCTTGTTAGCATTTCCTTCAGTTGTAACAAAGGCTTAAAGGAGCATCTGTGACCAGGGGCTGTCTAACTCCTGTTATTTGCTGGGGGCTAAATTGCAGAGTTCTTCAGGAACGGTTGAAATGACAGTGTTGTACGTGGATAATAGGTGATTTCGAAGACCACTTCCTCTGTTCAGTGGTCCATGTCAAGGTTGACCTTAAAGTTTTACCTCTTATCCAAGAAGCATGATCAGTTTGTGTCTATAGACTTAGATTCGTCATATTAAGTACAAAAGTTGGTGCCAAAACCCCAAATATTTATACAGTTTACTGTTTTTTTTTATTTTTGTAAAAATAACAAAACAATATCCTAATACCTCTAAATGTCTACTGTGACGAAGACCTGGACCATAAAATCTATCATTTGAAGGCTCTCAGCACGTACTAAAGAGAGGCAACTAAGATGAGGTGGCCGAGTGGTTAAGGCGATGGACTGCTAATCCATTGTGTTCTACACGCGTGGGTTCGAATCCCATCCTCATCGAGCTCTTGTTCTCTTTAGTTGGCCTCAACGAACAAAAGGTTGTGAAATTGCAGATCAGGATAACAATCTTTGACTGTGGTTACATAGTATCACTCTGTCTTGTGTCAACGACTTTCTCGAGCTGAGGTGACTACCAGACCTTTATGCATGCTTCCCCAAAATAACTTTTCATCTTTAACTGAAAAAAAACGGGCTCATTTACCTATTTTTAATCAAAGGAAACCGTTCATGACACTAAAGCAACTGGAGACTGCAGGTATCGATCCCGCTACCTCTCACATGCAAAGCGAGCGCTCTACCATTTGAGCTAATTCCCCCTCTGTCAGGACATAGAATTTCTCACTTTCAATATATCGATGTCTATGGAAGTTCTCATTCATCCAGTTCATTGTAATCTCAGGGCATTCAATCCAGTGCAACTAGACTGTTTGGTTAGTCTTGGAAAATGTTTCGCTTCTCATCCAACTGGACTTTATCAGTTCATGCTCATTGACTCATATTGGTCAGATCTATTTTTGGACTTAGATTGGTCAGATGAAGTCCAAGGGCTATTGCCAAAACCCCAGTTTCCTGTACTTCAACACAAGGAGGGTGTACCTGGGCAAAGATGGTACTGCCCTATCGTAGTGAGAAAACCATCTGTTGAGATGCAGAAGAGAAACCCCACTGTAAGTGCCAATGACAGTCATCCATCCATCCATTTTCTACTGCTTGTCCCTTTTGGGGTGACGGGGAGTGCTGGTGCCTATCTCGGCTGCATTTGGGCGGAATGTGTTTTACACTTTGGACAAGTCGCCAACTAATCCTAGCAATGACAGTCATTGAAGTGGAATTTCCCTTCAATCGCATCGTGGTATTGTGTGGCAGACGTATCTCTGTGGATCAACCACTATCATCCCAACCTAGTCAGAATCAGCCTAGTTAGCATTTCCTTCAGTTGTAACAAAGGCTTAAAGGAGCATCTGTGACCAGGGGCTGTCTAACTCCTGTTATTTGCTGGGGGCTAAATTGCAGAGTTCTTCAGGAACGGTTGAAATAACAGTGTTGTATGTGAATAATAGGTGATTTCGAAGACCACTTCCTCTGTTCAGTGGTCCATGTCAAGGTTGACCTTAAAGTTTTACCTCTTATCCAAGAAGCATGATCAGTTTGTGTCTATAGACTTAGATTCGTCAGATTAAGTCCAAAAGTTGGTGCCAAAACCCCAAATATTTATACAGTTTACTGTTTTTTTTATTTTTGTAAAAATAACAAAACAATATCCTAATACCTCTAAATGTCTAGTGTGACGAAGACCTGGATCATAAAATCTATCATTTGAAGGCTCTCAGCACGTACTATCTAGAGTCAACTAAGATGAGGTGGCCGAGTGGTTAAGGCGATGGACTGCTAATCCATTGTGTTCTACACGCGTGGGTTCGAATCCCATCCTCATCGAGCTGTTGTTCTCTTTAGTTGGCCTCAACGAACAAAAGGTTGTGAAATTGCAGATCAGGATAACAATCTTTGACTGTGGTTACATAGTATCACTCTGTCTTGTGTCAACGACTTTCTCGAGCTGAGGTGACTACCAGACCTTTCTGCATGCTTCCCCAAAATGACTTTTCATCTTTAACTGAAAAAAAACGGGCTCATTTACCTATTTTTAATCAAAGGAAACCGTTCATGACACTAAAGCATTTGGAGAATGCAGGTATCGATCCCGCTACCTCTCACATGCAAAGCGAGCGCTCTACCATTTGAGCTAATTCCCCCTCTGTCAGGACATAGAATTTCTCACTTTCAATATATCGATGTCTATGGAAGTTCTCATTCATCCAGTTCATTGTAATCTCAGGGCATTCAATCCAGTGCAACTAGACTGTTTGGTTAGTCTTGGAAAATGTTTCGCTTCTCATCCAACTGGACTTTATCAGTTCATGCTCATTGACTCATATTGGTCAGATCTATTTTTGGACTTAGATTGGTCAGATGAAGTCCAAGGGCTATTGCCAAAACCCCAGTTTCCTGTACTTCAACACAAGGAGGGTGTACCTGGGCAAAGATGGTACTGCCCTATCGTAGTGAAAAAACCATCTGTTGAGATGCAGAAGAGAAACCCCACTGTAAGTGCCAATGACAGTCATCCATCCATCCATTTTCTACTGCTTGTCCCTTTTGGGGTGACGGGGAGTGCTGGTGCCTATCTCGGCTGCATTTGGGCGGAATGTGTTTTACACTTTGGACAAGTCGCCAACTAATCCTAGCAATGACAGTCATTGAAGTGGAATTTCCCTTCAATCGCATCGTGGTATTGTGTGGCAGACGTATCTCTGTGGATCAACCACTATCATCCCAACCTAGTCAGAATCACCCTTGTTAGCATTTCCTTCAGTTGTAACAAAGGCTTAAAGGAGCATCTGTGACCAGGGGCTGTCTAACTCCTGTTATTTGCTGGGGGCTAAATTGCAGAGTTCTTCAGGAACGGTTGAAATAACAGTGTTGTACGTGAATAATAGGTGATTTCGAAGACCACTTCCTCTGTTCAGTGGTCCATGTCAAGGTTGACCTTAAAGTTTTACCTCTTATCCAAGAAGCATGATCAGTTTGTGTCTATAGACTTAGATTCGTCAGATTAAGTCCAAAAGTTGGTGCCAAAACCCCAAATATTTATACAGTTTACTGTTTTTTTTATTTTTGTAAAAATAACAAAACAATATCCTAATACCTCTAAATGTCTAGTGTGACGAAGACCTGGATCATAAAATCTATCATTTGAAGGCTCTCAGCACGTACTAACTAGAGTCAACTAAGATGAGGTGGCCGAGTGGTTAAGGCGATGGACTGCTAATCCATTGTGTTCTACACGCGTGGGTTCGAATCCCATCCTCATCGAGCTGTTGTTCTCTTTAGTTGGCCTCAACGAACAAAAGGTTGTGAAATTGCAGATCAGGATAACAATCTTTGACTGTGGTTACATAGTATCACTCTGTCTTGTGTCAACGACTTTCTCGAGCTGAGGTGACTACCAGACCTTTATGCATGCTTCCCCAAAATAACTTTTCATCTTTAACTGAAAAAAAACGGGCTCATTTACCTATTTTTAATCAAAGGAAACCGTTCATGACACTAAAGCAACTGGAGACTGCAGGTATCGATCCCGCTACCTCTCACATGCAAAGCGAGCGCTCTACCATTTGAGCTAATTCCCCCTCTGTCAGGACATAGAATTTCTCACTTTCAATATATCGATGTCTATGGAAGTTCTCATTCATCCAGTTCATTGTAATCTCAGGGCATTCAGTCCAGTGCAACTAGACTGTTTGGTTAGTCTTGGAAAATGTTTCGCTTCTCATCCAACTGGACTTTATCAGTTCATGCTCATTGACTCATATTGGTCAGATCTATTTTTGGACTTAGATTGGTCAGATGAAGTCCAAGGGCTATTGCCAAAACCCCAGTTTCCTGTACTTCAACACAAGGAGGGTGTACCTGGGCAAAGATGGTACTGCCCTATCGTAGTGAAAAAAACATCTGTTGAGATGCAGAAGAGCAACCCCACTGTAAGTGCCAATGACAGTCATCCATCCATCTATTTTCTACTGCTTGTCCCTTTTGGGGTGACGGGGAGTGCTGGTGCCTATCTCGGCTGCATTTGGGCGGAATGTGTTTTACACTTTGGACAAGTCGCCAACTAATCCTAGCAATGACAGTCATTGAAGTGGAATTTCCCTTCAATCGCATCGTGGTATTGTGTGGCAGACGTATCTCTGTGGATCAACCACTATCATCCCAACCTAGTCAGAATCACCCTTGTTAGCATTTCCTTCAGTTGTAACAAAGGCTTAAAGGAGCATCTGTGACCAGGGGCTGTCTAACTCCTGTTATTTGCTGGGGGCTAAATTGCAGAGTTCTTCAGGAACGGTTGAAATAACAGTGTTGTATGTGAATAATAGGTGATTTCGAAGACCACTTCCTCTGTTCAGTGGTCCATGTCAAGGTTGACCTTAAAGTTTTACCTCTTATCCAAGAAGCATGATCAGTTTGTGTCTATAGACTTAGATTCGTCAGATTAAGTCCAAAAGTTGGTGCCAAAACCCCAAATATTTATACAGTTTACTGTTTTTTTTATTTTTGTAAAAATAACAAAACAATATCCTAATACCTCTAAATGTCTACTGTGACGAAGACCTGGATCATAAAATCTATCATTTGAAGGCTCTCAGCACGTACTAACTAGAGTCAACTAAGATGAGGTGGCCGAGTGGTTAAGGCGATGGACTGCTAATCCATTGTGTTCTACACGCGTGGGTTCGAATCCCATCCTCATCGAGCTGTTGTTCTCTTTAGTTGGCCTCAACGAACAAAAGGTTGTGAAATTGCAGATCAGGATAACAATCTTTGACTGTGGTTACATAGTATCACTCTGACTTGTGTCAACGACTTTCTCGAGCTGAGGTGACTACCAGACCTTTCTGCATGCTTCCCCAAAATAACTTTTCATCTTTAACTGAAAAAAAACGGGCTCATTTACCTATTTTTAATCAAAGGAAACCGTTCATGACACTAAAGCAACTGGAGAATGCAGGTATCGATCCCGCTACCTCTCACATGCAAAGCGAGCGCTCTACCATTTGAGCTAATTCCCCCTCTGTCAGGCCATAGAATTTCTCACTTTCAATATATCGATGTCTATGGAAGTTCTCATTCATCCAGTTCATTGTAATCTCAGGGCATTCAATCCAGTGCAACTAGACTGTTTGGTTAGTCTTGGAAAATGTTTCGCTTCTCATCCAACTGGACTTTATCAGTTCATGCTCATTGACTCATATTGGTCAGATCTATTTTTGGACTTAGATTGGTCAGATGAAGTCCAAGGGCTATTGCCATCTGTTGAGATGCAGAAGAGCAATCCCACTTTAAGTGCCAATGACAGTCATCCATCCATCCATTTTCTACTGCTTGTCCCTTTTGGGGTGACGGGGAGTGCTGGTGCCTATCTCGGCTGCATTTGGGCGGAATGTGTTTTACACTTTGGACAAGTCGCCAACTAATCCTAGCAATGACAGTCATCGAAGTGGAATTTCCCTTCAATCGCATCGTGGTATTGTGTGGCAGACGTATCTCTGTGGATCAACCACTATCATCCCAACCTAGTCAGAATCACCCTTGTTAGCATTTCCTTCATTTGTAACAAAGGCTTAAAGGAGCATCTGTGACCAGGGGCTGTCTAACTCCTGTTATTTGCTGGGGGCTAAATTGCAAAGTCCTTCAGGAACGGTTGAAATGACAGTGTTGTACGTGGATAATAGGTGATTTCGAAGACCACTTCCTCTGTTCAGTGGTCCATGTCAAGGTTGACCTTAAAGTTTTACCTCGTATCCAAGAAGCATGATCAGTTTGTGTCTATAGACTTAGATTAGTCAGATTAAGTCCAAAAGTTGGTGCCAAAACCCCAAATATTTATACAGTTTACTGTTTTTTTTATTTTTGTAAAAATAACAAAACAATATCCTAATACCTCTAAATGTCTACTGTGACGAAGACCTGGATCATAAAATCTATCATTTGAAGGCTCTCAGCACGTACTAACTAGAGTCAACTAAGATGAGGTGGCCGAGTGGTTATGGCGATGGACTGCTAATCCATTGTGTTCTACACGCGTGGGTTCGAATCCCATCCTCATCGAGCTTTTGTTCTCTTTAGTTGGCCTCAACGAACAAAAGGTTGTGAAATTGCAGATCAGGATAACAATCTTTGACTGTGGTTACATAGTATCACTCTGTCTTTTGTCAACGACTTTCTCGAGCTGAGGTGACTACCTGACCTTTCTGCATGCTTCCCCAAAATGACTTTTCATCTTTAACTGAAAAAAACGGGCTCATTTACCTATTTTTAATCAAAGGAAACCGTTAATGACACTAAAGCATTTGGAGAATGCAGGTATCGATCCCGCTACCTCTCTCATGCAAAGCGAGCGCTCTACCATTTGAGCTAATTCCACCTCTGTCAGAACATAGAATTTCTCACTTTCAATATATCGATGTCTATGGCAGTTCTCATTCATCCAGTTCATTGTAATCTCAGGGCATTCAATCCAGTGCAACTAGACTGTTTGGTTAGTCTTGGAAAATGTTTCGCTTCTCATCCAACTGGACTTTATCAGTTCATGCTCATTGACTCATATTGGTCAGATCTATTTTTGGACTTAGATTGGTCAGATGAAGTCCAAGGGCTATTGCCATCTGTTGAGATGCAGAAGAGCAATCCCACTTTAAGTGCCAATGACAGTCATCCATCCATCCATTTTCTACTGCTTGTCCCTTTTGGGGTGACGGGGAGTGCTGGTGCCTATCTCGGCTGCATTTGGGCGGAATGTGTTTTACACCTTGGACAAGTCGCCAACTAATCCTAGCAATGACAGTCATTGAAGTGGAATTTCCCTTCAATCGCATCGTGGTATTGTGTGGCAGACGTATCTCTGTGGATCGACCACTATCATCCCAACCTAGTCAGAATCAGCCTAGTTAGCATTTCCTTCAGTTGTAACAAAGGCTTAAAGGAGCATCTGTGACCAGGGGCTGTCTAACTCCTGTTATTTGCTGGGGGCTAAATTGCAGAGTTCTTCAGGAACGGTTGAAATGACAGTGTTGTACGTGGATAATAGGTGATTTCGAAGACCACTTCCTCTGTTCAGTGGTCCATGTCAAGGTTGACCTTAAAGTTTTACCTCTTATCCAAGAAGCATGATCAGTTTGTGTCTATAGACTTAGATTCGTCAGATTAAGTCCAAAGGTTGGTGCCAAAACCCCAAATATTTATACAGTTTACTGTTTTTTTTATTTTTGTAAAAATAACAAAACAATATCCTAATACCTCTAAATGTCTACTGTGACGAAGACCTGGATCATAAAATCTATCATTTGAAGGCTCTCAGCACGTACTACCTAGAGTCAACTAAGATGAGGTGGCCGAGTGGTTAAGGCGATGGACTGCTAATCCATTGTGTTCTACACGCGTTGGTTCAAATCCCATCCTCACCCAGCTGTTGTTCTCTTTAGTTGGCCTCAACGAACAAAAGGTTGTGAAATTGCAGATCAGGATAACTACCTTTGACTGTGGTTACATAGTATCACTCTGTCTTGTGTCAACGACTTTCTCGAGCTGAGGTGACTACCTGACCTTTCCGCATGCTTCCCCAAAATGACTTTTCATCTTTAACTGAAAAAAAACGGGCTCATTTACCTATTTTTAATCAAAGGAAACCGTTCATGACACTAAAGCAACTGCAGAATGCAGGTATCGATGCCGCTACCTCTCACATGCAAAGCGAGCGCTCTACCATTTGAGCTAATTCCCCCTCTGTCAGGACATAGAATTTCTCACTTTCAATATATCGATGTCTATGGAAGTTCTCATTCATCCAGTTCATTGTAATCTCAGGGCATTCAATCCAGTGCAACTAGACTGTTTGGTTAGTCTTGGAAAATGTTTCGCTTCTCATCCAACTGGACTTTATCAGTTCATGCTCATTGACTCATATTGGTCAGATCTATTTTTGGACTTAGATTGGTCAGATGAAGTCCAAGGGCTATTGCCAAAACCCCAGTTTCCTGTACTTCAACACAAGGAGGGTGTACCTGGGCAAAGATGGTACTGCCCTATCGTAGTGAGAAAACCATCTGTTGAGATGCAGAAGAGCAATCCCACTGTAAGTGCCAATGACAGTCATCCATCCATCCATTTTCTACTGCTTGTCCCTTTTGGGGTGACGGGTGAGTGCTGGTGCCTATCTCGGCTGCATTTGGGCGGAATGTGTTTTACACCTTCGACAAGTCGCCAACTAATCCTAGCAATGACAGTCATCGAAGTGGAATTTCCCTTCAATCGCATCGTGGTATTGTGTGGCAGACGTATCTCTGTGGATCAACCACTATCATCCCAACCTAGTCAGAATCACCCTTGTTAGCATTTCCTTCAGTTGTAACAAAGGCTTAAAGGAGCATCTGTGACCAGGGGCTGTCTAACTCCCGTTATTTGCTGGAGGCTAAATTGCAAAGTCCTTCAGGAACGGTTGAAATAACAGTGTTGTACGTGGATAATAGGTGATTTCGAAGACCACTTCCTCTGTTCAGTGGTCCATGTCAAGGTTGACCTTAAAGTTTTACCTCTTATCCAAGAAGCATGATCAGTTTGTGTCTATAGACTTAGATTCGTCAGATTAAGTCCAAAGGTTGGTGCCAAAACCCCAAATATTTATACAGTTTACTGTTTTTTTTATTTTTGTAAAAATAACAAAACAATATCCTAATACCTCTAAATGTCTACTGTGACGAAGACCTGGATCATAAAATCTATCATTTGAAGGCTCTCAGCACGTACTACCTAGAGTCAACTAAGATGAGGTGGCCGAGTGGTTAAGGCGATGGACTGCTAATCCATTGTGTTCTACACGCGTTGGTTCAAATCCCATCCTCACCCAGCTGTTGTTCTCTTTAGTTGGCCTCAACGAACAAAAGGTTGTGAAATTGCAGATCAGGATAACTACCTTTGACTGTGGTTACATAGTATCACTCTGTCTTGTGTCAACGACTTTCTCGAGCTGAGGTGACTACCTGACCTTTCCGCATGCTTCCCCAAAATGACTTTTCATCTTTAACTGAAAAAAAACGGGCTCATTTACCTATTTTTAATCAAAGGAAACCGTTCATGACACTAAAGCAACTGCAGAATGCAGGTATCGATGCCGCTACCTCTCACATGCAAAGCGAGCGCTCTACCATTTGAGCTAATTCCCCCTCTGTCAGGACATAGAATTTCTCACTTTCAATATATCGATGTCTATGGAAGTTCTCATTCATCCAGTTCATTGTAATCTCAGGGCATTCAATCCAGTGCAACTAGACTGTTTGGTTAGTCTTGGAAAATGTTTCGCTTCTCATCCAACTGGACTTTATCAGTTCATGCTCATTGACTCATATTGGTCAGATCTATTTTTGGACTTAGATTGGTCAGATGAAGTCCAAGGGCTATTGCCAAACCCCAGTTTCCTGTACTTCAACACAAGGAGGGTGTACCTGGGCAAAGATGGTACACCCCTATCGTAGTGAGAAAACCATCTGTTGAGATGCAGAAGAGCAATCCCACTGTAAGTGCCAATGACAGTCATCCATCCATCTATTTTCTACTGCTTGTTCCTTTTGGGGTGACGGGGAGTGCTGGTGCCTATCTCGGCTGCATTTGGGCGGAATGTGTTTTACACTTTGGACAAGTCGCCAACTAATCCTAGCAATGACAGTCATTGAAGTGGAATTTCCCTTCAATCGCATCGTGGTATTGTGTGGCAGACGTATCTCTGTGGATCAACCACTATCATCCCAACCTAGTCAGAATCACCCTTGTTAGCATTTCCTTCAGTTGTAACAAAGGCTTAAAGGAGCATCTGTGACCAGGGGCTGTCTAACTCCTGTTATTTGCTGGGGGCTAAATTGCAGAGTTCTTCAGGAACGGTTGAAATGACAGTGTTGTACGTGGATAATAGGTGATTTCGAAGACCACTTCCTCTGTTCAGTGGTCCATGTCAAGGTTGACCTTAAAGTTTTACCTCTTATCCAAGAAGCATGATCAGTTTGTGTCTATAGACTTAGATTCGTCATATTAAGTACAAAAGTTGGTGCCAAAACCCCAAATATTTATACAGTTTACTGTTTTTTTTTATTTTTGTAAAAATAACAAAACAATATCCTAATACCTCTAAATGTCTACTGTGACAAAGACCTGGACCATAAAATCTATCATTTGAAGGCTCTCAGCACGTACTAAAGAGAGGCAACTAAGATGAGGTGGCCGAGTGGTTAAGGCGATGGACTGCTAATCCATTGTGTTCTACACGCGTGGGTTCGAATCCCATCCTCATCGAGCTCTTGTTCTCTTTAGTTGGCCTCAACGAACAAAAGGTTGTGAAATTGCAGATCAGGATAACAATCTTTGACTGTGGTTACATAGTATCACTCTGTCTTGTGTCAACGACTTTCTCGAGCTGAGGTGACTACCTGACCTTTCTGCATGCTTCCCCAAAATGACTTTTCATCTTTAACTGAAAAAAAACGGGCTCATTTACCTATTTTTAATCAAAGGAAACCGTTCATGACACTAAAGCAACTGGAGAATGCAGGTATCGATCCCGCTACCTCTCACATGCAAAGCGAGCACTCTACCATTTGAGCTAATTCCCCCTCTGTCAGGTCATAGAATTTCTCATTTTCAATATATCGATGTCTATGGAAGTTCTCATTCATCCAGTTCATTGTAATCTCAGGGCATTCAATCCAGTGCAACTAGACTGTTTGGTTAGTCTTGGAAAATGTTTCGCTTCTCATCCAACTGGACTTTATCAGTTCATGCTCATTGACTCATATTGGTCAGATCTATTTTTGGACTTAGATTGGTCAGATGAAGTCCAAGGGCTATTGCCAAAACCCCAGTTTCCTGTACTTCAACACAAGGAGGGTGTACCTGGGCAAAGATGGTACTGCCCTATCGTAGTGAGAAAACCATCTGTTGAGATGCAGAAGAGCAATCCCACTGTAAGTGCCAATGACAGTCATCCATCCATCCATTTTCTACTGCTTGTCCCTTTTGGGGTGACGGGGAGTGCTGGTGCCTATCTCGGCTGCATTTGGGCGGAATGTGTTTTACACCTTGGACAAGTCGCCAACTAATCCTAGCAATGACAGTCATTGAAGTGGAATTTCCCTTCAATCGCATCGTGGTAATGTGTGGCGGACGTATCTCTGTGGATCAACCACTATCATCCCAACCTAGTCAGAATCACCCTTGTTAGCATTTCCTTCAGTTGTAACAAAGGCTTAAAGGAGCATCTGTGACCAGGGGCTGTCTAACTCCCGTTATTTGCTGGAGGCTAAATTGCAAAGTCCTTCAGGAACGGTTGAAATAACAGTGTTGTACGTGGATAATAGGTGATTTCGAAGACCACTTCCTCTGTTCAGTGGTCCATGTCAAGGTTGACCTTAAAGTTTTACTTCTTACCCAAGAAGCATGATCAGTTTGTGTCTATAGACTTAGATTCGTCAGATTAAGTCCAAAAGTTGGTGCCAAAACCCCAAATATTTATACAGTTTACTGTTTTTTTTATTTTTGTAAAAATAACAAAACAATATCCTAATACCTCTAAATGTCTACTGTGACGAAGACCTGGATCATAAAATCTATCATTTGAAGGCTCACAGCACGTAGTGACTCGAGTCAATTTAGATGAGGTGGCCGAGTGGTTAAGGCGATGGACTGCTAATCCATTGTGTTCTACACGCGTGGGTTCGAATCCCATCCTCATCGAGCTGTTGTTCTCTTTAGTTGGCCTCAACGAACAAAAGGTTGTGAAATTGCAGATCAGGATAACAATCTTTGACTGTGGTTACATACTATCACTCTGTCTTGTGTCAACGACTTTCTCGAGCTGAGGTGACTACCTGACCTATCTGCATGCTTCCCCAAAATGACTTTTCATCTTTAACTGAAAAAAAACGGGCTCATTTACCTATTTTTAATCAAAGGAAACCGTTCATGACACTAAAGCATTTGGAGAATGCAGGTATCGATCCAGCTACCTCTCACATGCAAAGCGAGCGCTCTACCATTTGAGCTAATTCCCCCTCTGTCAGGACATAGAATTTCTCACTTTCAATATATCGATGTCTATGGAAGTTCTAATTCATCCAGTTCATTGTAATCTCAGGGCATTCAATCCAGTGCAACTAGACTGTTTGGTTAGTCTTGGAAAATGTTTCGCTTCTCATCCAACTGGACTTTATCAGTTCATGCTCATTGACTCATATTGGTCAGATCTATTTTTGGACTTAGATTGGTCAGATGAAGTCCAAGGGCTATTGCCAAACCCCAGTTTCCTGTACTTCAACACAAGGAGGGTGTACCTGGGCAAAGATGGTACACCCCTATCGTAGTGAGAAAACCATCTGTTGAGATGCAGAAGAGCAATCCCACTGTAAGTGCCAATGACAGTCATCCATCCATCCATTTTCTACTGCTTGTTCCTTTTGGGGTGACGGGGAGTGCTGGTGCCTATCTCGGCTGCATTTGGGCGGAATGTGTTTTACACTTTGGACAAGTCGCCAACTAATCCTAGCAATGACAGTCATTGAAGTGGATTTTCCCTTCAATCGCATCGTGGTATTGTGTGGCAGACGTATCTCTGTGGATCAACCACTATCATCCCAACCTAGTCAGAATCACCCTTGTTAGCATTTCCTTCAGTTGTAACAAAGGCTTAAAGGAGCATCTGTGACCAGGGGCTGTCTAACTCCTGTTATTTGCTGGGGGCTAAATTGCAGAGTTCTTCAGGAACGGTTGAAATGACAGTGTTGTACGTGGATAATAGGTGATTTCGAAGACCACTTCCTCTGTTCAGTGGTCCATGTCAAGGTTGACCTTAAAGTTTTACCTCTTATCCAAGAAGCATGATCAGTTTGTGTCTATAGACTTAGATTCGTCATATTAAGTACAAAAGTTGGTGCCAAAACCCCAAATATTTATACAGTTTACTGTTTTTTTTTATTTTTGTAAAAATAACAAAACAATATCCTAATACCTCTAAATGTCTACTGTGACGAAGACCTGGACCATAAAATCTATCATTTGAAGGCTCTCAGCACGTACTAACGAGAGGCAACTAAGATGAGGTGGCCGAGTGGTTAAGGCGATGGACTGCTAATCCATTGTGTTCTACACGCGTGGGTTCGAATCCCATCCTCATCGAGCTGTTGTTCTCTTTAGTTGGCCTCAACGAACAAAAGGTTGTGAAATTGCAGATCAGGATAACAATCTTTGACTGTGGTTACATAGTATCACTCTGTCTTGTGTCAACGACTTTCTCGAGCTGAGGTGACTACCTGACCTTTCTGCATGCTTCCCCAAAATGACTTTTCATCTTTAACTGAAAAAAAACGGGCTCATTTACCTATTTTTAATCAAAGGAAACCGTTCATGACACTAAAGCAACTGGAGAATGCAGGTATCGATCCCGCTACCTCTCACATGCAAAGCGAGCGCTCTACCATTTGAGCTAATTCCCCCTCTGTCAGGACATAGAATTTCTCACTTTCAATATATCGATGTCTATGGAAGTTCTCATTCATCCAGTTCATTGTAATCTCAGGGCATTCAATCCAGTGCAACTAGACTGTTTGGTTAGTCTTGGAAAATGTTTCGCTTCTCATCCAACTGGACTTTATCAGTTCATGCTCATTGACTCATATTGGTCAGATCTATTTTTGGACTTAGATTGGTCAGATGAAGTCCAAGCGCTATTGCCAAAACCCCAGTTTCCTGTACTTCAACACAAGGAGGGTGTACCTGGGCAAAGATGGTACTGCCCTATCGTAGTGAGAAAACCATCTGTTGAGATGCAGAAGAGCAATCCCACTGTGAGTGCCAATGACAGTCATCCATCCATCCATTTTCTACTGCTTGTCCCTTTTGGGGTGACGGGGAGTGCTGGTGCCTATCTCGGCTGCATTTGGGCGGAATGTGTTTTACACCTTGGACAAGTCGCCAACTAATCCTAGCAATGACAGTCATTGAAGTGGAATTTCCCTTCAATCGCATCGTGGTAATGTGTGGCAGACGTATCTCTGTGGATCAACCACTATCATCCCAACCTAGTCAGAATCACCCTTGTTAGCATTTCCTTCAGTTGTAACAAAGGCTTAAAGGAGCATCTGTGACCAGGGGCTGTCTAACTCCTGTTATTTGCTGGGGGCTAAATTGCAGAGTTCTTCAGGAACGGTTGAAATGACAGTGTTGTACGTGGATAATAGGTGATTTCGAAGACCACTTCCTCTGTTCAGTGGTCCATGTCAAGGTTGACCTTAAAGTTTTACCTCTTATCCAAGAAGCATGATCAGTTTGTGTCTATAGACTTAGATTTGTCAGATTAAGTCCAAAGGTTGGTGCCAAAACCCCAAATATTTATACAGTTTACTGTTTTTTTTATTTTTGTAAAAATAACAAAACAATATCCTAATACCTCTAAATGTCTACTGTGACGAAGACCTGGATCATAAAATCTATCATTTGAAGGCTCTCAGCACGTACTAACTAGGGTCAACTAAGATGAGGTGGCTGAGTGGTTAAGGCGATGGACTGCTAATCCATTGTGTTCTACACGCGTGGGTTCGAATCCCATCCTCATCGAGCTGTTGTTCTCTTTAGTTGGCCTCAACGAACAAAAGGTTGTGAAATTGCAGATCAGGATAACAATCTTTGACTGTGGTTACATAGTATCACTCGGTCTTGTGTCAACGACTTTCTCGAGCTGAGGTGACTACCTGACCTTTCTGCATGCTTCCCCAAAATGACTTTTCATCTTTAACTGAAAAAAAACGGGCTCATTTACCTATTTTTAATCAAAGGAAACCGTTCATGACACTAAAGCATTTGGAGAATGCAGGTATCGATCCCGCTACCTCTCACATGCAAAGCAAGCGCTCTACCATTTGAGCTAATTCCCCCTCTGTCAGGGCACAGAATTTCTCACTTTCAACATATCGATGTCTATGGAAGTTCTCATTCATCCAGTTCATTGTAATCTCAGGGCATTCAATCCAGTGCAACTAGACTGTTTGGTTAGTCTTGGAAAATGTTTCGCTTCTCATCCAACTGGACTTTATCAGTTCATGCTCATTGACTCATATTGGTCAGATCTATTTTTGGACTTAGATTGGTCAGATGAAGTCCAAGGGCTATTGCCAAAACCCCAGTTTCCTGTACTTCAACACAAGGAGGGTGTACCTGGGCAAATATTGTACTGCCCAATCGTAGTGAGAAAACCATCTGTTGAGATGCAGAAGAGAAACCCCACTGTAAGTGCCAATGACAGTCATCCATCCATCCATTTTCTACTGCTTGTCCCTTTTGGGGTGACGGGGAGTGCTGGTGCCTATCTCGGCTGCATTTGGGCGGAATGTGTTTTACACTTTGGACAAGTCGCCAACTAATCCTAGCAATGACAGTCATTGAAGTGGAATTTCCCTTCAATCGCATCGTGGTATTGTGTGGCAGACGTATCTCTGTGGATCAACCACTATCATCCCAACCTAGTCAGAATCACCCTTGTTAGCATTTCCTTCAGTTGTAACAAAGGCTTAAAGGAGCATCTGTGACCAGGGGC
Source organism: Nerophis ophidion (assembly GCF_033978795.1). Taxonomy (NCBI): domain Eukaryota; kingdom Metazoa; phylum Chordata; class Actinopteri; order Syngnathiformes; family Syngnathidae; genus Nerophis; species Nerophis ophidion. The sequence continues at coordinate 21,364,201 of NC_084616.1, read as the reverse complement.
TGTCTAACTCCTGTTATTTGCTGGGGGCTAAATTGCAGAGTTCTTCAGGAACGGTTGAAATAACAGTGTTTTACGTGAATAATAGGTGATGTCGAAGACCACTTCCTCTGTTCAGTGGTCCATGTCAAGGTTGACCTTAAAGTTTTACCTCTTATCCAAGAAGCATGATCAGTTTGTGTCTATAGACTTAGATTCGTCAGATTAAGTACAAAAGTTGGTGCCAAAACCCCAAATATTTATACAGTTTACTGTTTTTTTTATATTTGTAAAAATAACAAAACAATATCCTAATACCTCTAAATGTCTACTGTGACGAAGACCTGGATCATAAAATCTATCATTTGAAGGCTCACAGCACGTACTAACTTGAGTCAACTAAGATGAGGTGGCCGAGTGGTTAAGGCGATGGACTGCTAATCCATTGTGTTCTACACGCGTGGGTTCGAATCCCATCCTCATCGAGCTGTTGTTCTCTTTAGTTGGCCTCAACGAACAAAAGGTTGTGAAATTGCAGATCAGGATAACAATCTTTGACTGTGGTTACATAGTATCACTCTGTCTTGTGTCAACGACTTTCTCGAGCTGAAGTGACTACCTGACCTTTCTGCATGCTTCCCCAAAATGACTTTTCATCTTTAACTGAAAAAAAACGGGCTCATTTACCTATTTTTAATCAAAGGAAACCGTTCATGACACTAAAGCAACTGGAGAATGCAGGTATCGATCCCGCTACCTCTCACATGCAAAGCGAGCGCTCTACCATTTGAGCTAATTCCCCCTCTGTCAGGAGATAGAATTTCTCACTTCCAATATATCGATGTCTATGGAAGTTCTCATTCATCCAGTTCATTGTAATCTCAGGGCATTCAATCCAGTGCAACTACACTGTTTGGTTAGTCTTGGAAAATGTTTCGCTTCTCATCCAACTGGACTTTATCAGTTCATGCTCATTGACTCATATTGGTCAGATCTATTTTTGGACTTAGATTGGTCAGATGAAGTCCAAGGGCTATTGCCAAAACCCCAGTTTCCTGTACTTCAACACAAGGAGGGTGTACCTGGGCAAAGATGGTACTGCCCTATCGTAGTCAGAAAACCATCTGTTGAGATGCAGAAGAGAAACCCCACTGTAAGTGCCAATGACAGTCATCCATCCATCCATTTTCTACTGCTTGTCCCTTTTGTGGTGACGGGGAGTGCTGGTGCCTATCTCGGCTGCATTTGGGCGGAATGTGTTTTACACTTTGGACAAGTCGCCAACTAATCCTAGCAATGACAGTCATTGAAGTGGAATTTCCCTTCAATCGCATCGTGGTATTGTGTGGCAGACGTATCTCTGTGGATCAACCACTATCATCCCAACCTAGTCAGAATCACCCTTGTTAGCATTTCCTTCAGTTGTAACAAAGGCTTAAAGGAGCATCTGTGACCAGGGGCTGTCTAACTCCTGTTATTTGCTGGGGGCTAAATTGCAGAGTTCTTCAGGAACGGTTGAAATAACAGTGTTGTACGTGAATAATAGGTGATTTCGAAGACCACTTCCTCTGTTCAGTGGTCCATGTCAAGGTTGACCTTAAAGTTTTACCTCTTATCCAAGAAGCATGATCAGTTTGTGTCTATAGACTTAGATTCGTCAGATTAAGTACAAAAGTTGGTGCCAAAACCCCAAATATTTATACAGTTTACTGTTTTTTTTATTTTTGTAAAAATAACAAAACAATATCCTAATACCTCTAAATGTCTACTGTGACGAAGACCTGGATCATAAAATCTATCATTTGAAGGCTCACAGCACGTACTAACTTGAGTCAACTAAGATGAGGTGGCCGAGTGGTTAAGGCGATGGACTGCTAATCCATTGTGTTCTACACGCGTGGGTTCGAATCCCATCCTCATCGAGCTGTTGTTCTCTTTAGTTGGCCTCAACGAACAAAAGGTTGTGAAATTGCAGATCAGGATAACAATCTTTGACTGTGGTTACATAGTATCACTCTGTCTTGTTTCAACGACTTTCTCGAGCTGAGGTGACTACCTGACCTTTCTGCATGCTTCCCCAGAATGGCTTTTCATCTTTAACTGAAAAAAAACGGGCTCATTTACCTATTTTTAATCAAAGGAAACCGTTCATGACACTAAAGCATTTGGAGAATGCAGGTATCGATCCCGCTACCTCTCACATGCAAAGCGAGCGCTCTACCATTTGAGCTAATTCCCCCTCTGTCAGGACATAGAATTTCTCACTTTCAATATATCGATGTCTATGGAAGTTCTCATTCATCCAATTCATTGTAATCTCAGGGCATTCAATCCAGTGCAACTAGACTGTTTGGTTAGTCTTGGAAAATGTTTCGCTTCTCATCCAACTGGACTTTATCAGTTCATGCTCATTGACTCATATTGGTCAGATCTATTTTTGGACTTAGATTGGTCAGATGAAGTCCAAGGGCTATTGCCAAAACCCCAGTTTCCTGTACTTCAACACAAGGAGGGTGTACCTGGGCAAAGATGGTACTGCCCTATCGTAGTCAGAAAACCATCTGTTGAGATGCAGAAGAGCAATCCCACTGTAAGTGCCAATGACAGTCATCCATCCATCCATTTTCTACTGCTTGTCCCTTTTGGGGTGACGGGGAGTGCTGGTGCCTATCTCGGCTGCATTTGGGCGGAATGTGTTTTACACTTTGGACAAGTCGCCAACTAATCCTAGCAATGACAGTCATTGAAGTGGAATTTCCCTTCAATCGCATCGTGGTATTGTGTGGCAGACGTATCTCTGTGGATCAACCACTATCATCCCAACCTAGTCAGAATCACCCTTGTTAGCATTTCCTTCAGTTGTAACAAAGGCTTAAAGGAGCATCTGTGACCAGGGGCTGTCTAACTCCTGTTATTTGCTGGGGGCTAAATTGCAGAGTTCTTCAGGAACGGTTGAAATAACAGTGTTGTACGTGAATAATAGGTGATTTCGAAGACCACTTCCTCTGTTCAGTGGTCCATGTCAAGGTTGACCTTAAAGTTTTACCTCTTATCCAAGAAGCATGATCAGTTTGTGTCTATAGACTTAGATTCGTCAGATTAAGTACAAAAGTTGGTGCCAAAACCCCAATTATTTATACAGTTTACTGTTTTTTTTATTTTTGTAAAAATAACAAAACAATATCCTAATACCTCTAAATGTCTACTGTGACGAAGACCTGGATCATAAAATCTATCATTTGAAGGCTCTCAGCACGTACTAACTAGGGTCAACTAAGATGAGGTGGCTGAGTGGTTAAGGCGATGGACTGCTAATCCATTGTGTTCTACACGCGTGGGTTCGAATCCCATCCTCATCGAGCTGTTGTTCTCTTTAGTTGGCCTCAACGAACAAAAGGTTGTGAAATTGCAGATCAGGATAACAATCTTTGACTGTGGTTACATAGTATCACACTGTCTTGTGTCAACGACTTTCTCGAGCTGAGGTGACTACCTGACCTTTCTGCATGCTTCCCCAAAAATGACTTTTCATCTTTAACAGAAAAAAACCTTGCTCATTTACCTATTTTTAATCAAAGGAAACCTTTCATGACACTGAAACAATTGGAGAATGCAGGTATCGATCCCGCTACCTCTCACATGCAAAGCGAGCGCTCTACCATTTGAGCTAATTCCCCCTCTGTCAGGACATAGAATTTCTCACTTTCAATATATCGATGTCTATGGAAGTTCTCATTCATCCAGTTCATTGTAATCTCAGGGCATTCAGTCCAGTGCAACTAGACTGTTTGGTTAGTCTTGGAAAATGTTTCGCTTCTCATCCAACTGGACTTTATCAGTTCATGCTCATTGACTCATATTGGTCAGATCTATTTTTGGACTTAGATTGGTCAGATGAAGTCCAAGGGCTATTGCCAAAACCCCAGTTTCCTGTACTTCAACACAAGGAGGGTGTACCTGGGCAAAGATGGTACTGCCCTATCGTAGTGAAAAAAACATCTGTTGAGATGCAGAAGAGCAACCCCACTGTAAGTGCCAATGACAGTCATCCATCCATCTATTTTCTACTGCTTGTCCCTTTTGGGGTGACGGGGAGTGCTGGTGCCTATCTCGGCTGCATTTGGGCGGAATGTGTTTTACACTTTGGACAAGTCGCCAACTAATCCTAGCAATGACAGTCATTGAAGTGGAATTTCCCTTCAATCGCATCGTGGTATTGTGTGGCAGACGTATCTCTGTGGATCAACCACTATCATCCCAACCTAGTCAGAATCACCCTTGTTAGCATTTCCTTCAGTTGTAACAAAGGCTTAAAGGAGCATCTGTGACCAGGGGCTGTCTAACTCCTGTTATTTGCTGGGGGCTAAATTGCAGAGTTCTTCAGGAACGGTTGAAATAACAGTGTTGTATGTGAATAATAGGTGATTTCGAAGACCACTTCCTCTGTTCAGTGGTCCATGTCAAGGTTGACCTTAAAGTTTTACCTCTTATCCAAGAAGCATGATCAGTTTGTGTCTATAGACTTAGATTCGTCAGATTAAGTCCAAAAGTTGGTGCCAAAACCCCAAATATTTATACAGTTTACTGTTTTTTTTATTTTTGTAAAAATAACAAAACAATATCCTAATACCTCTAAATGTCTACTGTGACGAAGACCTGGATCATAAAATCTATCATTTGAAGGCTCTCAGCACGTACTAACTAGAGTCAACTAAGATGAGGTGGCCGAGTGGTTAAGGCGATGGACTGCTAATCCATTGTGTTCTACACGCGTGGGTTCGAATCCCATCCTCATCGAGCTGTTGTTCTCTTTAGTTGGCCTCAACGAACAAAAGGTTGTGAAATTGCAGATCAGGATAACAATCTTTGACTGTGGTTACATAGTATCACTCTGACTTGTGTCAACGACTTTCTCGAGCTGAGGTGACTACCAGACCTTTCTGCATGCTTCCCCAAAATAACTTTTCATCTTTAACTGAAAAAAAACGGGCTCATTTACCTATTTTTAATCAAAGGAAACCGTTCATGACACTAAAGCAACTGGAGAATGCAGGTATCGATCCCGCTACCTCTCACATGCAAAGCGAGCGCTCTACCATTTGAGCTAATTCCCCCTCTGTCAGGCCATAGAATTTCTCACTTTCAATATATCGATGTCTATGGAAGTTCTCATTCATCCAGTTCATTGTAATCTCAGGGCATTCAATCCAGTGCAACTAGACTGTTTGGTTAGTCTTGGAAAATGTTTCGCTTCTCATCCAACTGGACTTTATCAGTTCATGCTCATTGACTCATATTGGTCAGATCTATTTTTGGACTTAGATTGGTCAGATGAAGTCCAAGGGCTATTGCCATCTGTTGAGATGCAGAAGAGCAATCCCACTTTAAGTGCCAATGACAGTCATCCATCCATCCATTTTCTACTGCTTGTCCCTTTTGGGGTGACGGGGAGTGCTGGTGCCTATCTCGGCTGCATTTGGGCGGAATGTGTTTTACACTTTGGACAAGTCGCCAACTAATCCTAGCAATGACAGTCATCGAAGTGGAATTTCCCTTCAATCGCATCGTGGTATTGTGTGGCAGACGTATCTCTGTGGATCAACCACTATCATCCCAACCTAGTCAGAATCACCCTTGTTAGCATTTCCTTCATTTGTAACAAAGGCTTAAAGGAGCATCTGTGACCAGGGGCTGTCTAACTCCTGTTATTTGCTGGGGGCTAAATTGCAAAGTCCTTCAGGAACGGTTGAAATGACAGTGTTGTACGTGGATAATAGGTGATTTCGAAGACCACTTCCTCTGTTCAGTGGTCCATGTCAAGGTTGACCTTAAAGTTTTACCTCGTATCCAAGAAGCATGATCAGTTTGTGTCTATAGACTTAGATTAGTCAGATTAAGTCCAAAAGTTGGTGCCAAAACCCCAAATATTTATACAGTTTACTGTTTTTTTTATTTTTGTAAAAATAACAAAACAATATCCTAATACCTCTAAATGTCTACTGTGACGAAGACCTGGATCATAAAATCTATCATTTGAAGGCTCTCAGCACGTACTAACTAGAGTCAACTAAGATGAGGTGGCCGAGTGGTTATGGCGATGGACTGCTAATCCATTGTGTTCTACACGCGTGGGTTCGAATCCCATCCTCATCGAGCTTTTGTTCTCTTTAGTTGGCCTCAACGAACAAAAGGTTGTGAAATTGCAGATCAGGATAACAATCTTTGACTGTGGTTACATAGTATCACTCTGTCTTTTGTCAACGACTTTCTCGAGCTGAGGTGACTACCTGACCTTTCTGCATGCTTCCCCAAAATGACTTTTCATCTTTAACTGAAAAAAACGGGCTCATTTACCTATTTTTAATCAAAGGAAACCGTTAATGACACTAAAGCATTTGGAGAATGCAGGTATCGATCCCGCTACCTCTCTCATGCAAAGCGAGCGCTCTACCATTTGAGCTAATTCCACCTCTGTCAGAACATAGAATTTCTCACTTTCAATATATCGATGTCTATGGCAGTTCTCATTCATCCAGTTCATTGTAATCTCAGGGCATTCAATCCAGTGCAACTAGACTGTTTGGTTAGTCTTGGAAAATGTTTCGCTTCTCATCCAACTGGACTTTATCAGTTCATGCTCATTGACTCATATTGGTCAGATCTATTTTTGGACTTAGATTGGTCAGATGAAGTCCAAGGGCTATTGCCATCTGTTGAGATGCAGAAGAGCAATCCCACTTTAAGTGCCAATGACAGTCATCCATCCATCCATTTTCTACTGCTTGTCCCTTTTGGGGTGACGGGGAGTGCTGGTGCCTATCTCGGCTGCATTTGGGCGGAATGTGTTTTACACCTTGGACAAGTCGCCAACTAATCCTAGCAATGACAGTCATTGAAGTGGAATTTCCCTTCAATCGCATCGTGGTATTGTGTGGCAGACGTATCTCTGTGGATCGACCACTATCATCCCAACCTAGTCAGAATCAGCCTAGTTAGCATTTCCTTCAGTTGTAACAAAGGCTTAAAGGAGCATCTGTGACCAGGGGCTGTCTAACTCCTGTTATTTGCTGGGGGCTAAATTGCAGAGTTCTTCAGGAACGGTTGAAATGACAGTGTTGTACGTGGATAATAGGTGATTTCGAAGACCACTTCCTCTGTTCAGTGGTCCATGTCAAGGTTGACCTTAAAGTTTTACCTCTTATCCAAGAAGCATGATCAGTTTGTGTCTATAGACTTAGATTCGTCAGATTAAGTCCAAAGGTTGGTGCCAAAACCCCAAATATTTATACAGTTTACTGTTTTTTTTATTTTTGTAAAAATAACAAAACAATATCCTAATACCTCTAAATGTCTACTGTGACGAAGACCTGGATCATAAAATCTATCATTTGAAGGCTCTCAGCACGTACTACCTAGAGTCAACTAAGATGAGGTGGCCGAGTGGTTAAGGCGATGGACTGCTAATCCATTGTGTTCTACACGCGTTGGTTCAAATCCCATCCTCACCCAGCTGTTGTTCTCTTTAGTTGGCCTCAACGAACAAAAGGTTGTGAAATTGCAGATCAGGATAACTACCTTTGACTGTGGTTACATAGTATCACTCTGTCTTGTGTCAACGACTTTCTCGAGCTGAGGTGACTACCTGACCTTTCCGCATGCTTCCCCAAAATGACTTTTCATCTTTAACTGAAAAAAAACGGGCTCATTTACCTATTTTTAATCAAAGGAAACCGTTCATGACACTAAAGCAACTGCAGAATGCAGGTATCGATGCCGCTACCTCTCACATGCAAAGCGAGCGCTCTACCATTTGAGCTAATTCCCCCTCTGTCAGGACATAGAATTTCTCACTTTCAATATATCGATGTCTATGGAAGTTCTCATTCATCCAGTTCATTGTAATCTCAGGGCATTCAATCCAGTGCAACTAGACTGTTTGGTTAGTCTTGGAAAATGTTTCGCTTCTCATCCAACTGGACTTTATCAGTTCATGCTCATTGACTCATATTGGTCAGATCTATTTTTGGACTTAGATTGGTCAGATGAAGTCCAAGGGCTATTGCCAAAACCCCAGTTTCCTGTACTTCAACACAAGGAGGGTGTACCTGGGCAAAGATGGTACTGCCCTATCGTAGTGAGAAAACCATCTGTTGAGATGCAGAAGAGCAATCCCACTGTAAGTGCCAATGACAGTCATCCATCCATCCATTTTCTACTGCTTGTCCCTTTTGGGGTGACGGGTGAGTGCTGGTGCCTATCTCGGCTGCATTTGGGCGGAATGTGTTTTACACCTTCGACAAGTCGCCAACTAATCCTAGCAATGACAGTCATCGAAGTGGAATTTCCCTTCAATCGCATCGTGGTATTGTGTGGCAGACGTATCTCTGTGGATCAACCACTATCATCCCAACCTAGTCAGAATCACCCTTGTTAGCATTTCCTTCAGTTGTAACAAAGGCTTAAAGGAGCATCTGTGACCAGGGGCTGTCTAACTCCCGTTATTTGCTGGAGGCTAAATTGCAAAGTCCTTCAGGAACGGTTGAAATAACAGTGTTGTACGTGGATAATAGGTGATTTCGAAGACCACTTCCTCTGTTCAGTGGTCCATGTCAAGGTTGACCTTAAAGTTTTACCTCTTATCCAAGAAGCATGATCAGTTTGTGTCTATAGACTTAGATTCGTCAGATTAAGTCCAAAGGTTGGTGCCAAAACCCCAAATATTTATACAGTTTACTGTTTTTTTTATTTTTGTAAAAATAACAAAACAATATCCTAATACCTCTAAATGTCTACTGTGACGAAGACCTGGATCATAAAATCTATCATTTGAAGGCTCTCAGCACGTACTACCTAGAGTCAACTAAGATGAGGTGGCCGAGTGGTTAAGGCGATGGACTGCTAATCCATTGTGTTCTACACGCGTTGGTTCAAATCCCATCCTCACCCAGCTGTTGTTCTCTTTAGTTGGCCTCAACGAACAAAAGGTTGTGAAATTGCAGATCAGGATAACTACCTTTGACTGTGGTTACATAGTATCACTCTGTCTTGTGTCAACGACTTTCTCGAGCTGAGGTGACTACCTGACCTTTCCGCATGCTTCCCCAAAATGACTTTTCATCTTTAACTGAAAAAAAACGGGCTCATTTACCTATTTTTAATCAAAGGAAACCGTTCATGACACTAAAGCAACTGCAGAATGCAGGTATCGATGCCGCTACCTCTCACATGCAAAGCGAGCGCTCTACCATTTGAGCTAATTCCCCCTCTGTCAGGACATAGAATTTCTCACTTTCAATATATCGATGTCTATGGAAGTTCTCATTCATCCAGTTCATTGTAATCTCAGGGCATTCAATCCAGTGCAACTAGACTGTTTGGTTAGTCTTGGAAAATGTTTCGCTTCTCATCCAACTGGACTTTATCAGTTCATGCTCATTGACTCATATTGGTCAGATCTATTTTTGGACTTAGATTGGTCAGATGAAGTCCAAGGGCTATTGCCAAACCCCAGTTTCCTGTACTTCAACACAAGGAGGGTGTACCTGGGCAAAGATGGTACACCCCTATCGTAGTGAGAAAACCATCTGTTGAGATGCAGAAGAGCAATCCCACTGTAAGTGCCAATGACAGTCATCCATCCATCTATTTTCTACTGCTTGTTCCTTTTGGGGTGACGGGGAGTGCTGGTGCCTATCTCGGCTGCATTTGGGCGGAATGTGTTTTACACTTTGGACAAGTCGCCAACTAATCCTAGCAATGACAGTCATTGAAGTGGAATTTCCCTTCAATCGCATCGTGGTATTGTGTGGCAGACGTATCTCTGTGGATCAACCACTATCATCCCAACCTAGTCAGAATCACCCTTGTTAGCATTTCCTTCAGTTGTAACAAAGGCTTAAAGGAGCATCTGTGACCAGGGGCTGTCTAACTCCTGTTATTTGCTGGGGGCTAAATTGCAGAGTTCTTCAGGAACGGTTGAAATGACAGTGTTGTACGTGGATAATAGGTGATTTCGAAGACCACTTCCTCTGTTCAGTGGTCCATGTCAAGGTTGACCTTAAAGTTTTACCTCTTATCCAAGAAGCATGATCAGTTTGTGTCTATAGACTTAGATTCGTCATATTAAGTACAAAAGTTGGTGCCAAAACCCCAAATATTTATACAGTTTACTGTTTTTTTTTATTTTTGTAAAAATAACAAAACAATATCCTAATACCTCTAAATGTCTACTGTGACAAAGACCTGGACCATAAAATCTATCATTTGAAGGCTCTCAGCACGTACTAAAGAGAGGCAACTAAGATGAGGTGGCCGAGTGGTTAAGGCGATGGACTGCTAATCCATTGTGTTCTACACGCGTGGGTTCGAATCCCATCCTCATCGAGCTCTTGTTCTCTTTAGTTGGCCTCAACGAACAAAAGGTTGTGAAATTGCAGATCAGGATAACAATCTTTGACTGTGGTTACATAGTATCACTCTGTCTTGTGTCAACGACTTTCTCGAGCTGAGGTGACTACCTGACCTTTCTGCATGCTTCCCCAAAATGACTTTTCATCTTTAACTGAAAAAAAACGGGCTCATTTACCTATTTTTAATCAAAGGAAACCGTTCATGACACTAAAGCAACTGGAGAATGCAGGTATCGATCCCGCTACCTCTCACATGCAAAGCGAGCACTCTACCATTTGAGCTAATTCCCCCTCTGTCAGGTCATAGAATTTCTCATTTTCAATATATCGATGTCTATGGAAGTTCTCATTCATCCAGTTCATTGTAATCTCAGGGCATTCAATCCAGTGCAACTAGACTGTTTGGTTAGTCTTGGAAAATGTTTCGCTTCTCATCCAACTGGACTTTATCAGTTCATGCTCATTGACTCATATTGGTCAGATCTATTTTTGGACTTAGATTGGTCAGATGAAGTCCAAGGGCTATTGCCAAAACCCCAGTTTCCTGTACTTCAACACAAGGAGGGTGTACCTGGGCAAAGATGGTACTGCCCTATCGTAGTGAGAAAACCATCTGTTGAGATGCAGAAGAGCAATCCCACTGTAAGTGCCAATGACAGTCATCCATCCATCCATTTTCTACTGCTTGTCCCTTTTGGGGTGACGGGGAGTGCTGGTGCCTATCTCGGCTTGCATTTGGGCGGAATGTGTTTTACACCTTGGACAAGTCGCTAACTAATCCTAGCAATGACAGTCATTGAAGTGGAATTTCCCTTCAATCGCATCGTGGTAATGTGTGGCGGACGTATCTCTGTGGATCAACCACTATCATCCCAACCTAGTCAGAATCACCCTTGTTAGCATTTCCTTCAGTTGTAACAAAGGCTTAAAGGAGCATCTGTGACCAGGGCCTGTCTAACTCCCGTTATTTGCTGGAGGCTAAATTGCAAAGTCCTTCAGGAACGTTGAAATACAGTGTTGTACGTGGATAATAGGTGATTTCGAAGACCACTTCCTCTGTTCAGTGGTCCATGTCAAGGTTGACCTTAAGTTTTACTTCTTACCCAAGAAGCATGATCAGTTGTGTCTATAGACTTAGATTCGTCAGATTAAGTCCAAAAGTTGGTGCCAAAACCCCAAATATTTATACAGTTTACTGTTTTTTTTATTTTTTGTAAAAATAACAAACAATATCCTAATACCTCTAAATGTCTACTGTGACGAAGACCTGGATCATAAATCTATCATTTGAAGGCTCACAGCACGTAGTGACTCGAGTCAATTTAGATGAGGTGGCCGAGTGGTTAAGGCGATGGACTGCTAATCCATTGTGTTCTACACGCGTGGGTTCGAATCCATCCTCATCGAGCTGTTGTTCTCTTTAGTTGGCCTCAACGAACAAAAGGTTGTGAAATTGCAGATCAGGATAACAATCTTTGACTGTGGTTACATAGTATCACTCTGTCTTGTGTCAACGACTTTCTCGAGCTGAAGTGACTACCTGACCTTTCTGCATGCTTCCCCAAAATGACTTTTCATCTTTAACTGAAAAAAAACGGGCTCATTTACCTATTTTTAATCAAAGGAAACCGTTCATGACACTAAAGCAACTGGAGAATGCAGGTATCGATCCCGCTACCTCTCACATGCAAAGCGAGCGCTCTACCATTTGAGCTAATTCCCCCTCTGTCAGGAGATAGAATTTCTCACTTCCAATATATCGATGTCTATGGAAGTTCTCATTCATCCAGTTCATTGTAATCTCAGGGCATTCAAATCCAGTGCAACTACACTGTTTGGTTAGTCTTGGAAAATGTTTCGCTTCTCATCCAACTGGACTTTATCAGTTCATGCTCATTGACTCATATTGGTCAGATCTATTTTTGGACTTAGATTGGTCAGATGAAGTCCAAGGGCTATTGCCAAAACCCCAGTTTCCTGTACTTCAACACAAGGAGGGTGTACCTGGGCAAAGATGGTACTGCCCTATCGTAGTCAGAAAACATCTGTTGAGATGCAGAAGAGAAACCCCACTGTAAGTGCCAATGACAGTCATCCATCCATCCATTTTCTTACTGCTTGTCCTTTTGTGGTGACGGGGAGTGCTGGTGCCTATCTCGGCTGCATTTGGGCGGAATGTGTTTACACTTTGGACAAGTCGCCAACTAATCTAGCAATGACAGTCATTGAAGTGGAATTTCCCTTCAATCGCATCGTGGTATTGTGTGGCAGACGTATCTCTGTGGATCAACCACTATCATCCCAACCTAGTCAGAATCACCCTTGTTAGCATTTCCTTCAGTTGTAACAAAGGCTTAAAGGAGCATCTGTGACCAGGGGCTGTCTAACTCCTGTTATTTGCTGGGGGCTAAATTGCAGAGTTCTTCAGGAACGGTTGAAATAACAGTGTTGTACGTGAATAATAGGTGATTTCGAAGACCACTTCCTCTGTTCAGTGGTCCATGTCAAGGTTGACCTTAAAGTTTTACCTCTTATCCAAGAAGCATGATCAGTTTGTGTCTATAGACTTAGATTCGTCAGATTAAGTACAAAAGTTGGTGCCAAAACCCCAAATATTTATACAGTTTACTGTTTTTTTTATTTTTGTAAAAATAACAAAACAATATCCTAATACCTCTAAATGTCTACTGTGACGAAGACCTGGATCATAAAATCTATCATTTGAAGGCTCACAGCACGTACTAACTTGAGTCAACTAAGATGAGGTGGCCGAGTGGTTAAGGCGATGGACTGCTAATCCATTGTGTTCTACACGCGTGGGTTCGAATCCCATCCTCATCGAGCTGTTGTTCTCTTTAGTTGGCCTCAACGAACAAAAGGTTGTGAAATTGCAGATCAGGATAACAATCTTTGACTGTGGTTACATAGTATCACTCTGTCTTGTTTCAACGACTTTCTCGAGCTGAGGTGACTACCTGACCTTTCTGCATGCTTCCCCAGAATGGCTTTTCATCTTTAACTGAAAAAAAACGGGCTCATTTGCCTATTTTTAATCAAAGGAAACCGTTCATGACACTAAAGCATTTGGAGAATGCAGGTATCGATCCCGCTACCTCTCACATGCAAAGCGAGCGCTCTACCATTTGAGCTAATTCCCCCTCTGTCAGGACATAGAATTTCTCACTTTCAATATATCGATGTCTATGGAAGTTCTCATTCATCCAATTCATTGTAATCTCAGGGCATTCAATCCAGTGCAACTAGACTGTTTGGTTAGTCTTGGAAAATGTTTCGCTTCTCATCCAACTGGACTTTATCAGTTCATGCTCATTGACTCATATTGGTCAGATCTATTTTTGGACTTAGATTGGTCAGATGAAGTCCAAGGGCTATTGCCAAAACCCCAGTTTCCTGTACTTCAACACAAGGAGGGTGTACCTGGGCAAAGATGGTACTGCCCTATCGTAGTCAGAAAACCATCTGTTGAGATGCAGAAGAGCAATCCCACTGTAAGTGCCAATGACAGTCATCCATCCATCCATTTTCTACTGCTTGTCCCTTTTGGGGTGACGGGGAGTGCTGGTGCCTATCTCGGCTGCATTTGGGCGGAATGTGTTTTACACTTTGGACAAGTCGCCAACTAATCCTAGCAATGACAGTCATTGAAGTGGAATTTCCCTTCAATCGCATCGTGGTATTGTGTGGCAGACGTATCTCTGTGGATCAACCACTATCATCCCAACCTAGTCAGAATCACCCTTGTTAGCATTTCCTTCAGTTGTAACAAAGGCTTAAAGGAGCATCTGTGACCAGGGGCTGTCTAACTCCTGTTATTTGCTGGGGGCTAAATTGCAGAGTTCTTCAGGAACGGTTGAAATAACAGTGTTGTACGTGAATAATAGGTGATTTCGAAGACCACTTCCTCTGTTCAGTGGTCCATGTCAAGGTTGACCTTAAAGTTTTACCTCTTATCCAAGAAGCATGATCAGTTTGTGTCTATAGACTTAGATTCGTCAGATTAAGTACAAAAGTTGGTGCCAAAACCCCAATTATTTATACAGTTTACTGTTTTTTTTATTTTTGTAAAAATAACAAAACAATATCCTAATACCTCTAAATGTCTACTGTGACGAAGACCTGGATCATAAAATCTATCATTTGAAGGCTCTCAGCACGTACTAACTAGGGTCAACTAAGATGAGGTGGCTGAGTGGTTAAGGCGATGGACTGCTAATCCATTGTGTTCTACACGCGTGGGTTCGAATCCCATCCTCATCGAGCTGTTGTTCTCTTTAGTTGGCCTCAACGAACAAAAGGTTGTGAAATTGCAGATCAGGATAACAATCTTTGACTGTGGTTACATAGTATCACTCGGTCTTGTGTCAACGACTTTCTCGAGCTGAGGTGACTACCTGACCTTTCTGCATGCTTCCCCAAAATGACTTTTCATCTTTAACTGAAAAAAAACGGGCTCATTTACCTATTTTTAATCAAAGGAAACCGTTCATGACACTAAAGCATTTGGAGAATGCAGGTATCGATCCCGCTACCTCTCACATGCAAAGCAAGCGCTCTACCATTTGAGCTAATTCCCCCTCTGTCAGGGCACAGAATTTCTCACTTTCAATATATCGATGTCTATGGAAGTTCTCATTCATCCAGTTCATTGTAATCTCAGGGCATTCAATCCAGTGCAACTAGACTGTTTGGTTAGTCTTGGAAAATGTTTCGCTTCTCATCCAACTGGACTTTATCAGTTCATGCTCATTGACTCATATTGGTCAGATCTATTTTTGGACTTAGATTGGTCAGATGAAGTCCAAGGGCTATTGCCAAAACCCCAGTTTCCTGTACTTCAACACAAGGAGGGTGTACCTGGGCAAATATGGTACTGCCCAATCGTAGTGAGAAAACCATCTGTTGAGATGCAGAAGAGAAACCCCACTGTAAGTGCCAATGACAGTCATCCATCCATCCATTTTCTACTGCTTGTCCCTTTTGGGGTGACGGGGAGTGCTGGTGCCTATCTCGGCTGCATTTGGGCGGAATGTGTTTTACACTTTGGACAAGTCGCCAACTAATCCTAGCAATGACAGTCATTGAAGTGGAATTTCCCTTCAATCGCATCGTGGTATTGTGTGGCAGACGTATCTCTGTGGATCAACCACTATCATCCCAACCTAGTCAGAATCACCCTTGTTAGCATTTCCTTCAGTTGTAACAAAGGCTTAAAGGAGCATCTGTGACCAGGGGCTGTCTAACTCCTGTTATTTGCTGGGGGCTAAATTGCAGAGTTCTTCAGGAACGGTTGAAATAACAGTGTTGTACGTGAATAATAGGTGATTTCAAAGACCACTTCCTCTGTTCAGTGGTCCATGTCAAGGTTGACCTTAAAGTTTTACCTCTTATCCAAGAAGCATGATCAGTTTGTGTCTATAGACTTAGATTCGTCAGATTAAGTACAAAAGTTGGTGCCAAAACCCCAAATATTTATACAGTTTACTGTTTTTTTTTATTTTTGTAAAAATAACAAAACAATATCCTAATACCTCTAAATGTCTACTGTGACGAAGACCTGATCATAAAATCTATCATTTGAAGGCTGTCAGCACGTACTAACTTGAGTCAACTAAGATGAGGTGGCCGAGTGGTTAAGGCGATGGACTGCTAATCCATTGTGTTCTACACGCGTGGGTTCGAATCCCATCCTCATCGAGCTGTTGTTCTCTTTAGTTGGCCTCAACGAACAAACGGTTGTGAAATTGCAGATCAGGATAACAATCTTTGACTGTGGTTACATAGTAACACTCTGTCTTGTGTCAACGACTTTCTCGAGCTGAGGTGACTACCTGACCTTTCTGCATGCTTCCCCAAAATGACTTTTCATCTTTAACTGAAAAAAAACGGGCTCATTTACCTATTTTTAATCAAAGGAAACCGTTCATGACACTAAAGCATTTGGAGAATGCAGGTATCGATCCCGCTACCTCTCACATGCAAAACGAGCGCTCTACCATTTGAGCTAATTCCCCCTCTGTCAGGACATAGAATTTCTCACTTTCAATATATCGATGTCTATGGAAGTTCTCATTCATCCAATTCATTGTAATCTCAGGGCATTCAATCCAGTGCAACTAGACTGTTTGGTTTGTCTTGGAAAATGTTTCGCTTCTCATCCAACTGGACTTTATCAGTTCATGCTCATTGACTCATATTGGTCGAATCTATTTTTGGACTTAGATTGGTCAGATGAAGTCCAAGGGCTATTGCCAAAACCCCAGTTTCCTGTACTTCAACACAAGGAGGGTGTACCTGGGCAAAGATGGTACTGCCCTATCGTAGTGAGAAAACCATCTGTTGAGATGCAGAAGAGAAACCCCACTGTAAGTGCCAATGACAGTCATCCATCCATCCATTTTCTACTGCTTGTCCCTTTTGGGGTGACGGGGAGTGCTGGTGCCTATCTCGGCTGCATTTGGGCGGAATGTGTTTTACACTTTGGACAAGTCGCCAACTAATCCTAGCAATGACAGTCATTGAAGTGGAATTTCCCTTCAATCGCATCGTGGTATTGTGTGGCAGACGTATCTCTGTGGATCAACCACTATCATCCCAACCTAGTCAGAATCACCCTTGTTAGCATTTCCTTCAGTTGTAACAAAGGCTTAAAGGAGCATCTGTGACCAGGGGCTGTCTAACTCCTGTTATTTGCTGGGGGCTAAATTGCAGAGTTCTTCAGGAACGGTTGAAATAACAGTGTTGTACGTGAATAATAGGTGATTTCGAAGACCACTTCCTCTGTTCAGTGGTCCATGTCAAGGTTGACCTTAAAGTTTTACCTCTTATCCAAGAAGCATGATCAGTTTGTGTCTATAGACTTAGATTCGTCAGATTAAGTACAAAAGTTGGTGCCAAAACCCCAAATATTTATACAGTTTACTGTTTTTTTTATTTTTGTAAAAATAACAAAACAATATCCTAATACCTCTAAATGTCTACTGTGACGAAGACCTGGATCATAAAATCTATCATTTGAAAGCTCTCAGCACGTACTAACTAGGGTCAACTAAGATGAGGTGGCTGAGTGGTTAAGGCGATGGACTGCTAATCCATTGTGTTCTACACGCGTGGGTTCGAATCCCATCCTCATCGAGCTGTTGTTCTCTTTAGTTGGCCTCAACGAACAAAAGGTTGTGAAATTGCAGATCAGGATAACAATCTTTGACTGTGGTTACATAGTATCACTCGGTCTTGTGTCAACGACTTTCTCGAGCTGAGGTGACTACCTGACCTTTCTGCATGCTTCCCCAAAATGACTTTTCATCTTTAACTGAAAAAAAACGGGCTCATTTACCTATTTTTAATCAAAGGAAACCGTTCATGACACTAAAGCATTTGGAGAATGCAGGTATTGATCCCGCTACCTCTCACATGCAAAGCAAGCGCTCTACCATTTGAGCTAATTCCCCCTCTGTCAGGACATAGAATTTCTCACTTTCAATATATCGATGTCTATGGAAGTTCTCATTCATCCAATTCATTGTAATCTCAGGGCATTCAATCCAGTGCAACTAGACTGTTTGGTTAGTCTTGGAAAATGTTTCGCTTCTCATCCAACTGGACTTTATCAGTTCATGCTCATTGACTCATATTGGTCGAATCTATTTTTGGACTTAGATTGGTCAGATGAAGTCCAAGGGCTATTGCCAAAACCCCAGTTTCCTGTACTTCAACACAAGGAGGGTGTACCTGGGCAAGGATGGTACTGCCCTATCGTAGTCAGAAAACCATCTGTTGAGATGCAGAAGAGCAATCCCACTGTAAGTGCCAATGACAGTCATCCATCCATCCATTTTCTACTGCTTGTCCCTTTTGGGGTGACGGGGAGTGCTGGTGCCTATCTCGGCTGCATTTGGGCGGAATGTGTTTTACACTTTGGACAAGTCGCCAACTAATCCTAGCAATGACAGTCATTGAAGTGGAATTTCCCTTCAATCGCATCGTGGTATTGTGTGGCAGACGTATCTCTGTGGATCAACCACTATCATCCCAACCTAGTCAGAATCACCCTTGTTAGCATTTCCTTCAGTTGTAACAAAGGCTTAAAGGAGCATCTGTGACCAGGGGCTGTCTAACTCCTGTTATTTGCTGGGGGCTAAATTGCAGAGTTCTTCAGGAACGGTTGAAATAACAGTGTTGTACGTGAATAATAGGTGATTTCGAAGACCACTTCCTCTGTTCAGTGGTCCATGTCAAGGTTGACCTTAAAGTTTTACCTCTTATCCAAGAAGCATGATCAGTTTGTGTCTATAGACTTAGATTCGTCAGATTAAGTACAAAAGTTGGTGCCAAAACCCCAAATATTTATACAGTTTACTGTTTTTTTTATTTTTGTAAAAATAACAAAACAATATCCTAATACCTCTAAATGTCTACTGTGACGAAGACCTGGATCATAAAATCTATCATTTGAAGGCTCTCAGCACGTACTAACTAGAGTCAACTAAGATGAGGTGGCCGAGTGGTTAAGGCGATGGACTGCTAATCCATTGTGTTCTACACGCGTGGGTTCGAATCCCATCCTCATCGAGCTGTTGTTCTCTTTAGTTGGCCTCAACAAACAAAAGGTTGTGAAATTGCAGATCAGGATAACAATCTTTGACTGTGGTTACATAGTATCACTCTGTCTTGTGTCAACGACTTTCTCGAGCTGAGGTGACTACCTGACCTTTCTGCATGCTTCGCCAAAATGACTTTTCATCTTTAACTGAAAAAAAACGGGCTCATTTACCTATTTTTAATCAAAGGAAACCGTTCATGACACTAAAGCATTTGGAGAATGCAGGTATCGATCCCGCTACCTCTCACATGCAAAGCGAGCGCTCTACCATTTGAGCTAATTCCCCCTCTGTCAGGACATAGAATTTCTCACTTTCAATATATCGATGTCTATGGAAGTTCTCATTCATCCAGTTCATTGTAATCTCAGGGCATTCAATCCAGTGCAACTAGACTGTTTGGTTAGTCTTGGAAAATGTTTCGCTTCTCATCCAACTGGACGTTATCAGTTAATGCTCATTGACTCATATTGGTCAGATCTATTTTTGGACTTAGATTGGTCAGATGAAGTCCAAGGGCTATTGCCAAAACCCCAGTTTCCTGTACTTCAACACAAGGAGGGTGTACCTGGGCAAAGATGGTACTGCCCTATCGTAGTGAGAAAACCATCTGTTGAGATGCAGAAGAGCAACCCCACTGTAAGTGCCAATGACAGTCATCCATCCATCCGTTTTCTACTGCTTGTCCCTTTTGGGGTGACGGGGAGTGCTGGTGCCTATCTCGGCTGCATTTGGGCGGAATGTGTTTTACACCTTGGACAAGTCGCCAACTAATCCTAGCAATGACAGTCATTGAAGTGGAATTTCCCTTCAATCGCATCGTGGTATTGTGTGGCAGACGTATCTCTGTGGATCAACCACTATCATCCCAACCTAGTCAGAATCACCCTTGTTAGCATTTCCTTCAGTTGCAACAAAGGCTTAAAGGAGCATCTGTGACCAGGGGCTGTCTAACTCCTGTTATTTGCTGGGGGCTAAATTGCAGAGTTCTTCAGGAACGGTTGAAATAACAGTGTTATATGTGGATAATAGGTGATTTCGAAGACCACTTCCTCTGTTCAGTGGTCCATGTCAAGGTTGACCTTAAAGTTTTACCTCTTATCCAAGAAGCATGATCAGTTTGTGTCTATAGACTTAGATTTGTCAGATTAAGTCCAAAAGTTGGTGCCAAAACCCCAAATATTTATACAGTTTACTGTTTTTTTTATTTTTGTAAAAATAACAAAACAATATCCTAATACCTCTAAATGTCTACTGTGACGAAGACCTGGATCATAAAATCTATCATTTGAAGGCTCACAGCACGTACTAACTTGAGTCAACTAAGATGAGGTGGCCGAGTGGTTAAGGCGATGGACTGCTAATCCATTGTGTTCTACATGCGTGGGTTTGAATCCCATCCTCATCGAGCTGTTGTTCTCTTTAGTTGGCCTCAACGAACAAAAGGTTGTGAAATTGCAGATCAGGATAAAAATCTTTGACTGTGGTTACATAGTATCACTCTGTCTTGTGTCAACGACTTTCTCGAGCTGAGGTGACTACCTGACCTTTCTGCATGCTTCCCCAAAATGACTTTTCATCTTTAACTGAAAAAAAACGGGCTCATTTACCTATTTTTAATCAAAGGAAACCGTTCATGACACTAAAGCATTTGGAGACTGCAGGTATCGATCCCGCTACCTCTCACATGCAAAGCGAGCGCTCTACCATTTGAGCTAATTCCCCCTCTGTCAGGACATAGAATTTCTCATTTTCAATATATCGATGTCTATGGAAGTTCTCATTCATCCAGTTCATTGTAATCTCAGGGCATTCAATCCAGTGCAACTAGACTGTTTGGTTAGTCTTGGAAAATGTTTCGCTTCTCATCCAACTGGACTTTATCAGTTCATGCTCATTGACTCATATTGGTCAGATCTATTTTTGGACTTAGATTGGTCAGATGAAGTCCAAGGGCTATTGCCAAAACCCCAGTTTCCTGTACTTCAACACAAGGAGGGTGTACCTGGGCAAAGATGGTACTGCCCTATCGTAGTGAGAAAACCATCTGTTGAGATGCAGAAGAGAAACCCCACTGTAAGTGCCAATGACAGTCATCCATCCATCCATTTTCTACTGCTTGTCCCTTTTGGGGTGACGGGGAGTGCTGGTGCCTATCTCGGCTGCATTTGGGCGGAATGTGTTTTACACTTTGGACAAGTCGCCAACTAATCCTAGCAATGACAGTCATTGAAGTGGAATTTCCCTTCAATCGCATCGTGGTATTGTGTGGCAGACGTATCTCTGTGGATCAACCACTATCATCCCAACCTAGTCAGAATCACCCTTGTTAGCATTTCTTTCAGTTGTAACAAAGGCTTAAAGGAGCATCTGTGACCAGGGGCTGTCTAACTCCTGTTATTTGCTGGGGGCTAAATTGCAGAGTTCTTCAGGAACGGTTGAAATAACAGTGTTGTACGTGAATAATAGGTGATTTCGAAAACCACTTCCTCTGTTCAGTGGTCCATGTCAAGGTTGACCTTAAAGTTTTACCTCTTATCCAAGAAGCATTATCAGTTTGTGTCAACAGACTTAGATTCGTCAGATTAAGTCCAAAAGTTGGTGCCAAAATCCCAAATATTTATACAGTTTACTGTTTTTTTTATTTTTGTAAAAATAACAAAACAATATCCTAATACCTCTAAATGTCTACTGTGACGAAGACCTGGATCATAAAATCTATCATTTGAAGGCTCACAGCACGTACTAACTTGAGTCAACTAAGATGAGGTGGCCGAGTGGTTAAGGCGATGGACTGCTAATCCATTGTGTTCTACACGCGTGGGTTCAAATCCCATCCTCATCGAGCTGTTGTTCTCTTTAGTTGGCCTCAACGAACAAAAGGTTGTGAAATTGCAGATCAGGATAAAAATCTTTGATTGTGGTTACATAGTATCACTCTGTCTTGTGTCAACGACTTTCTCGAGCTGAGGTGACTACCTGACCTTTCTGCATGCTTCCCCAAAATGACTTTTCATCTTTAACTGAAAAAAAACGGGGTCATTTACCTATTTTTAATCAAAGGAAACCGTTCATGACACTAAAGCATTTGGAGAATGCAGGTATCGATCCCGCTACCTCTCACATGCAAAGCGAGCGCTCTACCATTTGAGCTAATTCCCCCTCTGTCAGGACATAGAATTAAAAGAACCAACAAAAATGGAGGAGGAGTAGCTGTGTATGTGATGAAGAACCTGAACTACAAAGTGGGAAAAAACATGTCATTTGCTATAGATAACATCTTAGAATGTATTACCATTGAAATATGTCAGGAAAATAGCAAAAACATAGTAATTAGTTGTATATACAGATCACCTAAGTCAAGTATAGAAACATTTGAAGAATGGATCAAGGCAACTTACATGGACAATGGTAAAAAAATAATTTTCTTATGCGGTGACTTTAATATTGACTTATTGAACCCTAACAAGCAAAAGTTTATTGATGACTTCATTGATACAATGTACAGCATCAGTTTATATCCTAAAATCACAAAGCCAAGCAGAATCACAGGACTCTGTGCCACGCTTATTGATAATATTTTTACTAATGATTTTGATAATAACACTAGAAGTGGTTTACTTATAACCGACGTTAGTGATCATCTGCCAGTTTTTACAATATATGATGGAAACTGTAAAAAGAACACGGAAGACAAAAGGACATTTCAAAGACTGTGCACAGAGAAGAGGATGATTGCTTTCAAAATGGAGCTACAAAAGCAAGATTGGGACAATGTATACAATGAAGAAGAGGTTGATGAAGCATATGAATATTTCTTAAACAAGTTCATAATACTTTATGACAAACATTGTCCATGGAGACAACTCAGTAGTAAACAGAGAAAGAATAATCAACCATGGATGACAAAAGGATTAAAAAATGCTTGTAAGAAGAAGAATACGCTATATAGAAAATTTATAGTACAAAGAACTACAGAGGCAGAAGTTAAGTACAAAAATTATAAAAACAAGTTAACAAACATACTACGATCATGTAGAAAAGAATATTACAGTGAATTATTGGACAGGAACAAAAATAATATGAGACCAACATGGGGCATTCTCAATAGCATTATTAAAAATGGCACTAAGAGGGATTACCCCCATTACTTCTTAGACAGAAATAAACTTAATGACAACATAAAGGAAGTAGTTGAAAGCTTTAATAACTACTTTGTAAATATTGGACCAAAATTGGAAGAAAGGATTCCGGACCCAGTTTCAATTGAGGACTATTATGATACCATAGAGCGAAATCCCAACTCCATGTTCCTCAGTAATGTGACACAGGAGGAAATAGTTAAAATTGTGAAAAAATGTAAATCAAAGACTTCAACTGATTGTAATGGAATTGATATGGATACGATAAAAAAGGTGATTGATGAGATCTCAGGACCATTAATGTATATTAGTAACCTATCATTTCAAACAGGTACATTTCCAAACAAAATGAAAATAGCTAAAGTTGCACCAATTTATAAGACTGGTGATAAACATCTATTTACAAATTATAGACCTGTTTCTTTACTTCCACAATTTTCTAAAATCATGGAAAAACTGTTCAATAACAGATTAGAGAGTTTCATAAATAAATATAGAATACTCGAAGAGAACCAATATGGATACAGAGCTAATGTTTCAACTTCAATGGCTTTAATTGAAATCACAGAAGAAATTACCAATGCAATAGATAGTAAAAAATGTGCGGCAGCAGTGTTTATGGATCTAACTAAAGCATTTCACACAATTAATCACAATATTTTAATTTAAAAAAATGGAACGATATGGCATCAGAGGGTTAGTCTTAAATTGGATAAGAAGTTATCTAACGAACAGGAAACAATACGTGAAGCTAGGCGAACACACTTCTACAATGCTAAATATTTCCTGTGGTGTACCTCAGGGATTAATACTAGGACCTAAATTATTCAATCTCTATATAAATGACATTTGTAAAGTTACAAGAGATTTAAAGTTAGTATTATTTGCGGATGATACAACAGCCTTTTGTTCAGGAGAGAACACACAGTGGATAATACAAATAATAACAGAAGAAATGAACAAATTAAAAAATGGTTTGACAAAAACAGACTATCATTGAATCTCAGTAAAACTAAAATAATGCTATTTGGTAACAGTAGAAAAGAAAGTCACACACAAATACAAATAGACGGAATAGAAATTGAAAGAGTAAATGAAACCAAATTTCTAGTTATAATGATTGATGATAAATTGAACTGGAAATCTCATGTAAAAAATATACAACATAAAGTTGCAAGAAATACATCAATAATGAATAAAGCCAAATATTTTATAGACCAAAAATCACTTTATATTCTCTACTGCTCACTAGTGTTACCATATCTGAGTTACTGTGTAGAAATATGGGGAAATAATTACAAAAGTATACTTCATTCACTAACAGTATTACAAAAAAGATCAGTTAGAATAATACATAATGTTGGATATAGAGAACATACAAACCCTTTATTTATTGAATCAAAGATACTGAAATTCCACAACATAGTGGAATTGCAAACAGCTAAGATTATACACAAAGCAAACTATAACCTGCTTCCCAAGAATATACAACAATTCTTTTCAACAAAAGAAGAGAAATATAATCTGAGAGAAAAATGTAATTTAAAACATTTGTATGCACGTACGACACTTAAAACCTTCAGTATATCAGTATGTGGAATTAAATTATGGAATGGATTAAGCAAAGCAATCAAACAATGTACTAATATGATCCATTTCAAGAAACTCTTCAAACTGGAAGTGTTAACAAAGTACAAAAATGAAGAACCATGATAAACATTCTGATTTTACTCACTCATTCATTCTCAAAATAATCTGATTTATCTCATCGTATGGATTAAAATTTAAGCAATTATTTATTTATTTATTTATGTATTTGTATTGTGATTACTTATTACTTATGGAGTATACATTGTGAATACATTGAGAACAGGAAGTGAACAAAAGTTTTAGCAACTGTTATGTAAAGAAAAGGGGTACGATTAAATAAGCTCTGCTTCTTCCTCCTCCTTTTCGAACATGTTGGAAAGAGAAACTGGAAATTGTGATGTATCATGTTGTATGCTTGCATGTTTGAAATAAACTCAAACTCAAACTGGGCTTCGTCAGTTCAGGCTCATTGACTCATATTGGTCAGATCTATTTTTGGACTTAGATTGGTCAGATGAAGTCCAAGGGCTATTGCCAAAACCCCAGTTTCCTGTACTTCAACACAAGGAGGGTGTACCTGGGCAAAGATGGTACTGCCCTATCGTAGTGAGAAAACCATCTGTTGAGATGCAGAAGAGCAATCCCACTGTAAGTGCCAATGACAGTCATCCATCCATCCATTTTCTACTGCTTGTCCCTTTTGGGGTGACGGGGAGTGCTGGTGCCTATCTCGGCTGCATTTGGGCGGAATGTGTTTTACACCTTGGACAAGTCGCCAACTAATCGTAGCAATGACAGTCATTGAAGTGGAATTTCCCTTCAATCGCATCGTGGTATTGTGTGGCAGACGTATCTCTGTGGATCAACCACTATCATCCCAACCTAGTCAGAATCACCCTTGTTAGCATTTCCTTCAGTAGAAACAAAGGCTTAAAGGAGCATCTGTGACCAGGGGCTGTCTAACTCCTGTTATTTGCTGGGGGCTAAATTGCAGAGTCCTTTAGGAACGGTTGAAATTACAGTGTTGTAAGTGGATAATAGGTGATTTCGAAGACCACTTCCTCTGTTCAGTGGTCCATGTCAAGGTTGACCTTAAAGTTTTACCTCTTATCCAAGAAGCTCGATCAGTTTGTGTTTATAGACTTAGATTCGTCAGATTAAGTCCAACAGTTGGTGCCAAAACCCCAAATATTTATACAGTTTACTTTTTTTTTTTTTTTTGTAAAAATAACAAA
Source organism: Nerophis ophidion (assembly GCF_033978795.1). Taxonomy (NCBI): domain Eukaryota; kingdom Metazoa; phylum Chordata; class Actinopteri; order Syngnathiformes; family Syngnathidae; genus Nerophis; species Nerophis ophidion. The sequence goes on along the minus strand of NC_084616.1, from coordinate 21,338,231 downwards.
ACAATATCCTAATACCTCTAAATGTCCATGTGGTTACGTGCTGTGACGTAGACCTGGATCATAAAATCTATCATTTGAAGGCTCACAGCAAATACTAACTTTAGTCAAATAAGATGAGGTGGCCGAGTGGTTAAGGCGATGGACTGCTAATCTATTGTGTTCTACACGCGTGGGTTCGAATCCCATCCTCATCGAGCTGTTGTTCTCCTTAGTTGGCCTCAACTAGGAAAAGGTTGTGAAATTGCAGATCAGGATAACAATCTTTGACTGTGGTTACATAGTATCACACTGTCTTGTGTCAACCACTTTCTCGAGCTGAGGTGACTACCTGACCTTTCTGCATGCTTCCCCAAAATGACTTTTCATCTTTAACAGAAAAAAACCGGGCTCATTTACCTATTTTTAATCAAAGGAAACCTTTCATGACACTAAAACAATTGGAGAATGCAGGTATCGAACCCGCTATCTCTCACATGCAAAGCGAGCGCTCTACCATTTGAGCTAGTTCCCCCTCTGTCCGGACAAAGAATTTCTCATTTTTATGTGCATACTGACAGTTCCACAAAAAGTGTTACTATGATCTACGTGTTCACAAACTTGCATCAGTTAAGGCAAAACTTGACATTCCGATGAGGATTGGATGGGACCAGGATGTTTCTAACTCCTGTTATTTGGGCTTTACCGTGTTCTTATTCCATCCATCCATCCATCTTTCACTACGGATTAATGTTCTGACAATAACACAACAATATCTTGATTCCTCTGTATGTCCATGTGGTTTCATGCTGTGATGTAGACCTTGATATGGAGCCTTTCAACAAGTTTTGCCATTGAAAATTGAAGATGCGGTGGCTGAGTGGTTAAGGCAAAGGACTATGGATTATGTTCTTAATGCATGTGTTGGAATCTCATCCTCAACGGTATGTTAAGTTCTCTTTAGTTGACCTCAACTGATGCAAGGTTGTGAACACGTAGATCAGAGTAACTATGTTTGACTGTGGTTACAGAGTTCAGTACATATTCCGTACAATTGACCACTAAATGGTAACACCCGAATAAGTTTTTCAACTTGTTTAAGTCGGGGGTCCACGTTAATCAATTCAGAGTATCATGCTGCCATGTGTGAATGACTTTGTAGAGCTGAGCTGGCAATACCTTACCCTTTTTCATGTTTCCCCAAAATGGCGCCTCAACTTTTCCATACAAAGTTCTGATATTTCACCTGTTTTACTTTGGAGCAGGGGTGTACGGCCCGTTTCACACACACAGGTTTAATCTGGCCCACATCCTGCAAAATGAGTTTGCTAAGTACAAATATAAGCTGCAATTTTTTTATGAAATAAATTGCTGTTCTAAATGTGTTCCCTGGATGGCGCACTAGCAATTCAAGCAAACCCCACATTACACATCACACTGTTTAGAGATGACGAGTAAACTGACTTCAAGCGCTCTCTGGATTGGATGCCGCTAGTCCAATCAGCACAGGTGCAAGTAATCAACTTCTCCTGTTGTGGCTGGTAGAAGACTAATGCTATAACAAAACACAATACCTTCTTTTATTGCGAATGATCTTCTCAACAGATGAAATAACAAAATGGTAAGATGAAAACTTCACCATCACCTTTGTAGCTACCGTACAGAGCTCACATTTGGTTGACAGCACAATGTGCACCTTGAACTCCATTGTAAAAATGTTTCAGTATTTGTTGTTTGTTCTATTTTATTTTAGGCTTGAATCTACCAAGCGCTCATTGGTTAAGTGTGTAGTTGTGTTACCTTGATATTGGCTATTATAGTTTAATTTTTGACAATTATTTTGATTAAGCTATATTTGTAAAATTTTGAATGATGAGAAATGAATATGTTGTGGCAGTTGTGGATGACACTGATCTGGCTGTTTGAGGAAACACTGGGTAGCTTTTCCAACTTGATTGCTTTTCCAAACATGTCTTTAATGGTGTACAGCCAACATGAGAATACTAAACAGGAAAAGCTTAAAGTTGAATGTTTTTGTAAAAAGACTGAGACAAAGTCTAAGTTCATTGTGTTCTTCATAGTGTTTTTAAAAGTGCACCAAATTTTTTTCTTCAGAATTTTAAACTAACTTGAAGTGTTTTGCCAAGAGGATTATTTGTAATGTGTACATTTTAAGAATCTGTTAGCTCTATTTTTTGGCCAAAGTAAGACAAAAAAAGAATATATTTAAGTTGTCTTTTTTTTTAATTATTATCCCATGATTTTATCAGTCCGGCCCACGTGGGAATAGATTTTGCTTCATGTGGCCCCCGAGTTAAAATGACTTTGACACCCCTGCATAAGAGGAAGCCTTTTGTTGACAGGAACAAACTATTTACATATCATTTGGAGAATGCAGGCATCGATTCCACGACCTCTCGCATGCAAAGCAAGCGTACTATTATTTAAGTTAACTCCCCCTGTTACATTACAGGAAGTGCAATTTTAGGACTACTAGACATTTATGATGAGATGAGGTAGCAAAAAGTTTAGGGGTGATGCTCTGCTTTGCATTTCAATGACAGGATAAAAGTAATTAACACAAAATTTTGAGAATACAGGGATTGATCCTGCAACGTTTTACATGCAACGTGAACTCTCTGTGATTCCAACTCTCTGAGTTGGAATCACATCATCGTCTGGCTTTACTGTTTTTTTTATTGCATCCATCCATCTTCTACCACTTGTACCAATCAACGTAGTGGGGGAAGGGTGCTGGAGCCTATCCCAGTTGCATTCGGAATGAAAAGGGGGAAGTCTTGGACAAGTCTCCACCTCATCGCAGGGCCAACAAAGATAGACTGACAACATTCATCACACTAGGAACTATTTAGTGTTACCAATCAACCTACCCCCGGGTGCATGTGTTTGGAGATGGGTGGGGGCTATCACCAGGTGCATGTCTTTGGAGTCTGGAGGAAGCTAGAGGACTTTTTATTTATTTTTTTTTTTCTGTCTTGCTTCTGGTGAGGGCAGTCACAATTTTTCCCGCTCGTTCTTCTCCCAGCTTGCTCTCTTTATTTTTGTCTTGTCTGAACTTTTTTGAATCCTCTTTCTTTGCGCTTTCCTCAAATATAAACATCAGACATGGATATGATCAGCTGGACTCTCAACGCAATTGAAGAAAAACTTTTTGACGAGGAAAAGAGGTTCGGGGGAGCCTGTGGTACGTGAGATATTGGAGATAATGGAGAATCATGTGTCTCTCAGTCCTTTCCATCGAGAACGTGGAAGACATCTACCTATTTGGAACCGTGATCGCAGGGTACTGGCTGTTTGAGTTGGGCAAAGCTCTGGTGTATCGTCAAATTCGTAAGACGATGGCAGCCACTCAAGGAGCCCAAAGGCTGTTCGTCGCAATGGATCGTTCGGGCAGAGCTGTGGTAACACAGACTGCGGCGATTTCTGAACTGAATCGCAAGATGGATCACATCATGGAGAAGCTTACTGAAAAAGGAACATTTAATTGAATTTGAGATCACCCAGCATGGACAAATAGAACAGACAAGTCATTGTTTTGTCTGCTCGCGGAAAACAAACATTCTAATCCATGATTTGACTCCCTCGAATGGTTTTGGCGCTGTGGAAACAGGACCAGGCTTTTCTGAAAAACACCTCCGAGGACACCTCAATGATGGACGCTTTTGACCTCCCTCCCTCCTCAACGACACCTGGAGTGGAACTTTTGCATATTGGCCTCAGTCTAAAAAACATTACATCATCACACCCAAGACAATTGGGCATAGACGCACACCCCCTCTACGCCGTCACCACCGCTTTTTCCCTCGGGATGATGGTCGGATGGCAGCGCTTCAAGGCAGCGGTCGCCTTCCAGAGCCCCAACTCCCCGCCCCTCTGTTGCGAGTTTGTCGTGATTTTTCCCATCTTTTACGGGGGCCTCGTGGCAACCCATCAGCGTTCCTGTTCTGTAACCCTGTACACTGTTTGTTCGTCTAATCTTGAATGCTGAAAACAAAGTTTTGTGTACTTGTGCAATGACAATAAACACCTACCTATTTCCCCAAAATGGCTCCTCAGATTAAACATAGAGAGTTATACTCATTTACCTTTGTTTTACTTACTGGATGTCTTTTATTAACAGAAAAAACCCCAGATTATAACGCTTGGAGAACGCAGGTATTGATCCTGCTACCTCCTATGCGCTAAACAGGTGCTCTACCATTTGAGCTAATTCCCCTCTTGTCAATTCTTTGTGTTATAAATTTTGGTATTCTGTCACCATCAGACTCTACTATTTCTTAAGTTTGTGACAATACCACCCAATATCTTCATTCCTCTATATGTCCATGTTGTTACATGCTGTGATGTAGACTTTGATTATAAAAAGTCCTATTTGGAGCCTGTCAGCAAGTTTTGTCATTGATAAAGAGGTTGAGGTGGCAGTTATGGATGACATTGATGTGGCGGTTTGAGGAAACACTCGGTAGCTTTCCAATCTTGATTGCTTTTCCAAACATGTCTGTAATGATAAAGTCCCAACATGAGAATACTAAAGAGCAAGTGTTTAATGTTTTTTTTTGTTGTTGTTGTTTTAAACCGAGAGAAAGTCTTAGTTCATTGTGTTCTTCATAGTGTTTTTGAAACTGCACCAACTTGTTTCCTCAGAATTTACAACTAACTTGAAGTTCTTTGCCAAGAGGATTATTTGTAATGTGAACATTTTAAGAAGTTGCTTGTTCTATTTTTGGCCAAAGTGACACAAGGCAAACCATTTTGAAGTTGTCTTTATTATTATTTTTCATTATTATGCCATGATGTTATCAGTTCGGCCCAAGTGGGAATAGATTTTGCTCCATGTGGCCCCTGAGCTAAAATGAGTTTGACACCCCAGCATTACAGGAAACCTTTTGTTGACAGGAACAAACTATTTACATACCATTTGGAGAATGCAGGAATTGATTCCACTTCCTTTTGCTTGCAAAGCAAGCACATTACTATTTGAGTTAACTCCCCCTGTTACATCACTAGACTGTCACGCTTTCTGTGATGAAGACGTCACTTACAGGAAGTGAAATTTTAAGACTACTAGACCAAGTGGAAACATAAACAATAAGATGAGATGGTAGAGAGTTTAAGGTGAGGCTCTGCTCTGCCAATTGTTGACAGGATGAAAGTCATTAACACAACATTTGGAGAATACAGGTATTTATCTTGCAACCTTTCACATGCAATGTGAGCTCTACAACATTTGAGTAAATTCCCCCTCTAGTTAAATCACTGTTCTATACCCAAATGGGTTGGAATCCTTTATTGTTTTCTTATTCCATCCATCCAACTCCTACCACTTGTCCCTATCAGGGTGTTGGGGTGGGGGGGATGCTGGAGCCTATCCCAGCTGCATTCGGGCTGAAAAGAGGGAAGCCCTGGACAAGTCTCCACCTCATCACAGGGCCAACAAAGATAGAGTGACAAAAATTACACTCACGTTCACACACTAGGGACCATTTAGTTTTGCCAATCAACCTAGAATGTTGATTAGCATGTGTTTTTGGAGGTGGGATAACGCCAAAGGACCTTATTCCCCCAAAATGGCTCCTCAGATTTAACATCGAGAGTTCTACTCATTTACCTTTTTTAACTTACAGGATGTCTTTTGTTGAGAGAAAAAAAAAAAATCCATAAAATAACATTTGGAGAATGCAGGTATTGATCCTGCTACCTCCCACATGCTAAGCAGGCGCTCTACCATTTGAGCTAATTCCCCTCTTGCTGAGCACTTGTGTTTTCATTGTGGTATCCTGTCACCATCAGACTCTACTATTTATTAATGTAAAAAGTGTTATTTGAAGCCTATCAGCAAATTCTGCCATTAATAAATGAAGATTAGTTCACCGTTCCCGCCAGTGTCTGGCCTGCCTCGGAGGTCCTATCACATCCTACCACATTGTAACAGATCCGGCCACGTCCTACTAATTTCACGTGATGTAGGAGCGGGCGGGCTTATCACTTTAGAACGTCGGCCATGTTGTTCACCGCATAACACCAAACACAGAGAAAAGGTTGGGAAATTTGATTTGATACTCATTAAAGCAACGCCATGTATAAGCCGAGTGTTAAACCATGTGACAAAACCATATACGATTTGATTTCTCATCCCGTTTGCACATAATTCATCTTATATTTCAACTTTCCAGTTACGTAGTCATTTGGCTAATGGAGATTCTAGCGTTTTCTCCCGCTCCGGTAATGGAGTTTGATTAAGTGTTTGAGCAAAGCAGACGGATCTCTCCAGGTGTTTTAAATTTGCTAATTTGTGCCGTTTAATTTTTCGTCAGCGGAATATTATTTTTACAGCTGTATGTGCAATATTACTACTCCTAGTAATAGTAACAATGATAATTATCATTATTACTTTATTTGCATAGCACCTTTTAAACCATACATTTACAAAGTACTTTTCAACAATAATGCAAAACATGCCTTTATACATATATACTTTAACCTGCTTTATATTTAATGTTTGTAGATGACTAAGACAGGGAACCCAGACACTTACTGGAGGTACATCTGTATAAAATATGCCTAGGGCCAATACCACTTCTCAACTGGCAAACGTCCAAGGGCCAGGAAGTGAAAAAAGGCCCTGGAGGATTTGTTTGAGAGAAGCCTTCTGTGCTCCTGTGGGTTCCATAAGGTATCGCCTAACATATTTATTATTTACTATTTACTTACTAATTATTTACTAAGTCCTGACGAGTCACTGTAGCATATGGATTTATTTATTGAACAATATATATCTGCACAACTGTTAGTGTAGGATTCTTACTTGCATGTAGCATGGCCCTCTCTTTGTACTCCCCTCTCCCCTAGCCAGCAGATCTGTCATCACCGGCTAGCTCCAGTAAGGCAGGAGAAGTTGAAACAAAGGCAGGGCAAGTCCGAGTCGGCACAGAGATAGGGAGAGGAGACACAGAGACAGGAGACAAGGAGTGGAGACACGGAGGCAGGGGAAGTCCGAGACAACACAGAGTCAGGGAGAGGAGTCACAGAGACAAGGTGAGGAGACACCGAGTCAGGAGCATCAGTGGCAGGACAGGGAGTGCAGTGCTACAAGTGCAACGAGCTTGTAGACGGAGAATATTTCTTTAAACACCTCTCTGACCATCATACAGAGGAGATGTGTGACACCTGGGGTGCCAAGGTGCAGGGTACTGTTGGTCTTTTGAACCACATGTCTAATCAGCATTCATGGAACCATTATCGCGGAAACCAACACAACTACCGCAAAGACCAACACTACCACCACCAAAGCCAACACCATCTCTGCTCCCTTCTTCAGCTAGCTCTGCCACACCACAGCACTCTGTAACTCCACTTAAATCTTCTTCAATTGATTGGAAAGGTTTTCTTCCTGAACTATTTCGTAAAGTATTCCAGGAAGCCGATCAGGTGTGGATTGCTAAGTGCCTCTATGAGCCTACGGGCCAGCTGAAACAAAAAAAAATCAAAGCACGCTGGTTTCACCCACCACTGGTACCCAAACCATTTCCTCCTCAGCCGAGGTGGTACTACCGGCAGTGGATGTTCATCTGGGCACCAATGTGGATGTGGGGGATTCCACTTAAAAGCCCAAAGTGTTCCTGGAAAATGAAAATCTCCGGCATCTACAGGAAGGTCAGGGAGGTGATCGATGTGGATAGCTGCTATTATGTAGTGGGAGGGGACTATCCAAGTTGCAGCAAGTGCTCTCAGCGTGTCTGCCCATGGAGCCAGGATATTCTCTCCCAGCTGGATGTGGCACACAACTGCCTATGGACAGAAAATGTATGTCTTTCCTGAAGCCGAGGACCAGTGGTAACAGTTCTTCCTACCTGCAGTCTGCAATAGAGGAAGGGCAGTGAGGAATGGGCACATCAAACCATCCGCTCCCTCTCAGACTGTGAGCACCATATGAAGATGGCTACCTTCGTCCCCTCTGCAGCTGTCCATCTTCCTCAACCACCCTTACGACCCCTTCCACTTGCCCAGGGGTTTGAGACCGTCCAGTCTAACAGATTTAGTGACCACAGATGATGCACGAGCTGTCCAAAGTTGGGACCCAGGGTGGACCACTCATCTGCTGGCCCCACTATGGACTGGACTCTCATTATTATGTTAGATCCACAATGGACTGCACTCTCACAATATTATGCTAGATTCACTCGACGTTTATGGCACCGGTCGCCCAGGTGGGGGTGGGGGGGGGGGGGGGGGGGGGGGGTTTGGGGACATTTGCAGGACCCTCCAATGTTTCTCATTGTTATCCCATTGGGTTGAGTTTTTTCTTGCCCCTGATTTGGAATCCGAGCCGAGGATGTTGTTGCTTCTGCAGCCCATTGAGACACTCGCTGTTTAGGGCTAGATCAGTAAAAACATTGATTGATTTACATCCTCAGCCATCTGGATGAGATGAAAGGAGTGATCACTTCTACCTATGGTAGAATTCTTAAGATGGATTCAACAAAGAAGGTGAGGGTTTCAAGAGTAAAATAAAAATATAGAAAATAAAACATGTACAATAACAACAAAACAGGAAATGGGTTTACTTCTTAGTGGGGCACTGACTTTAGTTTGTGTTTGAATATAGTGTTTGTTTAACAGATCACCACAAAGCTGGCTGGTGGGAATGGGGACAGTAGTGCATGGATGACAAACATCGTCAATGAGTTTGGCCAGGTTCTGAACTCTGTTCTGACAACAAAGAGAGCTCTCTTTGAAGAAACTATAGAGGATGTTCCAAAGCTGTCCAACAAAGAACCTACAAAACTAAGGGAACTTGGAGACCTGCTCTCAGAGTTAAACGCTGCTACGTCTGAAGGCTACCTGCAAGGGCTCTTGTACCTGGACACAGCCAGGGGTGTGAACAGTATTGTTGAAAAGCTGCCACACGGTCTGCAAGAGAAATGGGTGGCTCAGGGTTCTCAGTACAAGGAGCAGTACAATGTTTCCTTTGCCCCTTTTGCCTAGTTCACCGACCTTATCTGCGGCGAAGCACGTAGAAGAAACGACCCAAGTTTTTCCCTCAATCCAACTCCGTTTAAAACATCTAATCAGTTCCCAAAGCAGGAACAGTTCAAAAGAGGGGCAAGATACGCTGAATGACAAGTATCTACACACGACACAGATGTCGAAGGAAACAACACAACTTCTCAAATGTTCAGTACAAGTTACAAGCTCGATGATGTCGAGAGACAGTGTCCCATACGTGATTGACTTTCCCCAAAACATTCCAAACTTTACCATGTTTTCTGAAATTGATATTGTTTAAGGGATTCTAAGAAAGGGGAAACAATCATGAAAAACTTTTAGAAACAATAATTGTCATGTGTAGTTTTATTCAGAAATGTAGATCATCAAAACAAAACTATCCTTTGTAACCTTTCACATAAAATGTTGCAATCTTCTCTAATCTACAAATTACATAAAAACTTCAAATACATATAAAACAATATTCGTATTACAACAGAGTCCATCCATCCATTTTCTACCGCTTATTCCCTTTTGGGGTCGCGGGGGGCGCTGGCGCCTATCTCAGCTACAATCGGGCGGAAGGCGGGGTACACCCTGGACAAGTCGCCACCTCATCGCAGGGCCACAGAGAGTAATAAAGATAATTAATAGAATGGATTGTCGAGATCCAATAAATGATTCATTTTAAAAGTAAATGATCTTGTATAGAACACAACTGCTCAAATGATGTATAAAGTAAATAATAATGTGCTTCCAGAAGTGTTCCAGATGTGAACCAGTAAATGTGAACTAAGAGGAATGTATGTGTACTCAAAAGCAAATGTATGAACAAATGTAAAACAAATACGTTTACCATATAAAGGAGTTCATCTATAACATTAACAATTAAAAACAAAAACAAAAATGGTTTCTGAATATCTATATACACATAAAATGTATTTGTAACATGTTTTGTCCAGTTTAATCTCACCTTTTCAGTCAAAGTGGTATGTTCACTTTTTTTAAAAAGTACACAATCTGGTCTATTAAAACATGTATTTTAAAAACATTAGAAGAATATTAACCAAAATTGTGTTTCACACACAACAATGATGTCACATGTTATATGTGCTGATGTAGTTAGAATGTTTAAAGTGTTGACAGTTTATTTCAAATCCTGCAGCTTCATTTGTTTGCTGCTGTTCTCACCAGCACACTTGTGTTTCTTACACTGGTACTTGGAAGAGAATCTTTCACCACACACACTGCAACTCAACACTTTCTGTCCAGTGTGTGTTCTCATGTGTTCTTTTAAATGCTGACTTTGTATAAAACTTTTACAACATACTGAACATATATAAGGTTTTTCACCAGTGTGTGTTCTCATGTGCCTTTTCAAACCATTATGCTGTAAAAAACTTTTAGAACATACTGAACATGTATAAGGTTTTTCACCAGTGTGTGTTCTCATGTGTCTTTTCAACTCACCACATTGTATAAAACCTTTATGACAGACTGAACATGACAAAGGTTTTTCTCCAGTGTGTATTCTCATGTGTGCTTTCAAATAGAGACTTTGCATAAAACCTTTGCCACATTCCGAACAGATAAAAGGTGTTTCACAAGTGTGTATTCTTGTGTGTCTTATCAAACGTGCCTTGTCTGTGAATCTTTGACCGCAAATTGAGCACATTAATGGTTTTTCTCCAGTGTGAGTTCTCATGTGTACTTTCAAATTATATCTTAGTACAAAATCTTTACCACATTCTGAGCAGGAAAAACGTTTTTCTCCAGTGTGTGTTCTCATGTGTACTTTCAGATTACCACTTTGTACAAAACCTTTACCACATTTTGAGCAGGAAAACGGTGTTTCTCCAGTGTGTGTTCTCATGTGTACTTTCAGATCCCAATGGTGTTTAAAAGTTTTGTCACAGTGACAACATGTCAAGTGAGTGTTGTCAGTGTGACCTGTCTTATCATCTTCAAATACTTCATCATCAGTGTCAGGAGAGTGAGACGTTGTGTTGTCACTATCTGATAGTGGAGCTAAGATCCTGTCTGCTTGCGATCCTCCACAGTGGTCTCCATCAGCTTCTGTTGTCATGTGTTGAGTTGAGCTTCTGCTTGGAGGTTCCGCCTCTCTTTTCTCCTCACTTTCATCTTTGACCTCATCATCTTCACTCTTCACAATCACAGGAGTCAATGGCATCTTGGTGACATCAACCTCCTCCAGTCCTTCAAGATGCTCTCCCTCCTGACTGATGCTGTGTTCTCCTTCTTCCTCTTTAAAATGAGAGGTGAGTGGGTCGTCCTCTTTCACTTTAAAATAGGGTGTCTGTGAGTACTCCTCTTCCTCTTTAAAATGGAGGTTGAATGGGAACTCCTCTTCAACCTTCAAAGGCGGGGTCAGTAGTTCTTCCTCTTCTTTTTTAATTTGCACGGTCTGTGGCATCTTGTCTTCCTTTTCAATGTGGAAATGCTGTGGCTCCTCCTGCACCATCCTGAAGCTCAACTGCTGTTGCTCAGGGAGAAGATGTTCCTCTTAGATGCCTGCAGGACACAAAAAGACAAAGGTGTTTTAGAATTGTCCAGCTTTGCTCAGTCACACAATGCATTTGGTACATTTACAGTATTTAAAGGGGAACATTATCACCAGACCTATGTAAGCGTCAATATATACCTTGATGTTGCAGAAAAAAGACCATATATTTTTTTAACCGATTTCCGAACTCTAAATGGGTGAAATTTGGCAAATTAAACGCCTTTCTATTATTCGCTCTCGGAGCGATGACATCACGTTGACGTCACATAGGTAGTCAATCCGCCATATTCTCAAACACATTACAAACACCAAGTCAAATCAGCTCTGTTATTTTCCGTTTTTTCGACTGTTTTCCGTACCTTGGAGACATCATGCCTCGTCGGTGTGTTGTCGGAGGGTGTAACAACACGATCAGGGACGGATTCAAGTTGACTTACGTGGAGTGTGCATCGATTAGGACGGCATGCTAATCGATACTAACATGCTATTTAGGCTAGCTGTAAGTACATTTGCACATACAAATTTAATGCCACAAATTTAATGCACACCCACATTTAATGTCAAACAAACACTTACCAATCGGCGGATTTAAGTTGCTCCAGTGTCACAAGATGCGAAAGTCCCGATCGTTTGGTCTGCACATTTTACCGGCGATGCTAAGGCAGACATGGCACAGAGATGTATGGATATCCTGCGACACTCAATCGTTGGTTAGAAGGCGATCGCCGAATAGCTTCAATAGCTATTCGCTCAATAGCTTCAGTTTCTTCTTCAATTTCGTTTTCACTATCTGCCTCCATACTCCAACCATCCGTTTCAATACATGCGTAATCTGTTGAATCGCTTAAGCCGCTGGAATCCAAGTCTGAATCCGAGCTAATGTCGCTATGTCTTGCTGTGCTATCCGCCATGTTGTTTGTATTGGCATCACTGGATGACGTCACAGGAAAATGGACGGTGGCTTCACAGATAGCGAAAATCAGGCACTTTAAAGCCTTTATTTGGGATATTCCATGATGGGTAAAATTTTGAAAAAAACTTCAAAAAATTAAATAAGCCACTGGGAACTGATTTTTATTGATTTTAACCCTTCTGAAATTGTGATAATGTTCCCCTTTAAGAAAACCAAGTCATTGTATAAACTGTCTTGAAATCTCTGTGGTGGACAAACACGCTGCTTTTTACAACATTATTTACGGTTAAAGACTGTGAAAAGGTGGACTTTTACAAAAAATGTATGTTGTGATAAATGATTTAATATAGAAGTACTAATGCAACCATTTTATGATGAGCTACAAGGCTCCTATATTAGTTGCTGAATCATGCAGTAGGATATTACCTAATTTCCACTATTATTTTCTCAAAACTATTATTATTAATCTACTTGCTACATTATGGTTCTATCTACACTTCCGTTAAAATGTACTAAATGTGTTTTCTTCTGTTTGATACTTTGCATTATTTGTGGGTGATGCTAAAAATGTGGGTATGGATCCACCACCACGTAGTTGCAGGGGAAGTATCGGTCATACTAATGTTAATACTGATACTGTCATGGCCCGGGTGTGCAGTCATCCGTGCGCTCTGTTGAGTGCACCTCCAAGCGCACGCCACTACAGATGAAGCAAGCGGCTGCATTCGATAACCAATCAATTAACTTTACACACCTGTCGCTGATGAGCTTCCTGGGCTTCTTAAGCCAATGCAACCCTGTGTTCCGGGCCAGAACGTAGTTACCTGTTCCAGTACAGTAAGCCAAATAGCCCAAATAGCCCAGTACAGTAAGCCAAATAGCTTTATGCACACTCTCTTTCTCTCTGTGTTTCTCCCCCTCCGTGTTCATTTATCTTGTGTCCATTGTCGTCTTCCAGCAGCATTCCTCCATTCCTGCATCACGACCAGTATGGCTCATCTAGCCATATTCCCTCTGGTTCCCTAGCTGCCTCTTGGATCTCGACCTCCAGCCTGGAAACAGACTTTGACCTCAGGCCTGCCCACGGACCTCCAACCTTGCCTTGCCCCCCTTGGATTTCCGCTCCTCAAGAGCTAATCACTACACATAGCACACCGCACACATTTGGGGTAGTTTCACACCCCATACTTGTGTTAATAGAAATAAAAAGAGATAAAATTACGTCCCAGCATTCTGTGCCTTTTTATTCTCCCTGTACCTTAACAAATATTTCATATTTTCAAAATCACTGAATGATTACATTTTCGATGACAATTATAATCAGACAAAAACACAGGATGGCATTGTAACAATAATAATGAAATATTTAAATAATTTCCTGCAATCGGCTCTGTTTGAAATCATTTGGTTTTGGCTCTTGTGTCCATGGACTTATTTCATTAGTTTATAAACAAAAACAACAAAACATTTTTTAAAATACAAAAAAACATCAATCTAACCTGATATCTATACTGATAACATACTTTTTGTTATTGTCCATATTTATATCGATCCACCCATGTTTACATTAAAGGACTCTAGCTTTCAGTTAGCGGGTAGCATAACCTCTGTAAGAAACGTAGTTAATTTGTCACCATGGAGGCAAGGATTGCGGTCTTAGAAGTGGCTTTGCACTGTGGAGGGACGTTAGCTCGCTCGATAGAATGCTACAGAACGTTGAGGACGCATTTGTTCGCTTGTCGCGTTAATATTTGCCGACAGCTACATTTTTTCATCAACATTTATTATTACAATGATAGTCTTAAAAGCTCTATCGTGGGCCGAAAATAATATCCTTCATATTGTATAGCACCTTTATTGGACAACTCTACTGTTTACAGCAGGGCTACTCTGGTGGCAGCTGATTAGATTGATACAGTTTTGTTTTATTGGTACATCTTTTGTCGGTTTTGTTACTGTTTAAAAACTGAGGAAATAAGTCCCTGGACACAGGAAAACTTTTAAGACTTTAATTTAAATCAGAGCCAGTAATCTAAATTATTTCATTGTTATTGTTACACTTTTAATTGTGTTGTTGTCTGATTATAACTGGGATCAACATGATCTTGAAAATCAAAATCAAAATCATTTTTAAAAGCAAAATATACATGTTAGCCATAGTAGTTTGGGAAATTGTGTTAGATGTAAATATAAACGGAATACAATGATTTGCAAATCATTTTCAACCCATATTCAATTGAATGCACTACAAAGACAAGATATTTGATGTTCAAACTCATAAACTTTGTTTTTTTTTTGCAAATAATAATGAACTTAGAATTTCATGGCGGCCACACGTGCCAAAGTAGTTGGGAAAGGGCATGTTCACCACTGTGTTACATCACCTTTTCTTTTGACAACACTCAAAAAACTTTTGGGAACTGAGGAAACTAATTGTTGTAGCTTTGAAAGTGGAATTCTTTCCCATTCTTGTTTTATGTAGAGCTTCAGTTGTTCAACAGTCTGGGGTCTCCGCTGTCGTATTTTACGCTTCATAATGCACCACACATTTTTGATGGGACACAGGTCTGGACAGCAGGCGGGCCAGGAAAGTACCCGCACTCTTTTTTTTACGAAGCCACGCTGTTGTAACACATGCTGAATGTGGCTTGGCATTGTCTTGCTGAAATAAGCAGGGGCGTCCATGAAAAAGACGGCGCTTCGATGACAGCATATGTTGTTCCATAACCTGTATGTAACTTTCAGCATTAATGGTGCCTTCACAGATGTGTAAGTTACCCATGTCTTGGGCACTAATGCACCCCCATACCATTACAGATGCTGGCTTTTGAACTTTGCATCGATAACAGTCTGGATGGTTTACTTACCCTTTGGTCCGGATGACACAATGTTGAATATTTCCAAAAACAATTTGAAATGTGGACTCGTCAGACCACAGACCACTTTTCCACTTTGCATCAGTCCATCTCAGATGATCTCGGGCCTAGAAGAGCCGGCGGCGTTTCTGGATGTTGTTGATAAATGGCTCTCGCTTTTCATAGTAGAGCTTTAACTTCCACTTACAGATGTAACGACCAACTGTATTTAGTGACAGTGTTTTTTTTTTAAGTGTTCCTGAGCCCATGTGGTGATATCATTTAGAGATTGATGTCGGCTTTTGATACAGTGCTGTCTGAGGGATCGAAGGTCACGGTCATACAATGTTGGTTTCCGGCAATGCCGCTCACGTGAGTGATTTCTCCAGATTCTCTGACCTTTCCATGATATTATGGACTGTCGATGTTGAAATCCCTAAATTTTTTGCAATTGCACTTTGAGAAACGTTGTTTTTAAACTGTTTGACTATTTGCTCACGCAGTTGTGGACAAAGGGGTGTACCTCGCACCATCCTTTCTTGTGAAAGACTGAGCATTTTTGGGAAGCTGTTTTTATACCCAATCATGGCACCCACCTGTTCCCAATTAGCCGGCACACCTGTGGGATGTGCCAAATAAATGTTTGATGAGTATTCCTCAACTTTATCAGTATTTATTACCACCTTTCCCAACTTCTTTGTCACGTGTTGCTGGCATCAAATTCTTTATGTATTTGTACCTTGTTTTTACTGTTTTACCTTGTTTTTATTGACTAGTGCTGCATACCAAAGTGCCCCTCAGGGACAATAAAGATGTTTGTAAGTCTAAGTCGAAGACCGCCGGAAGTCAATCACAAGCTTTTGTTTTACTGGTGTTCAAGTGCAGGTGATTACGTGCACACCAGTCAACAAATGTGTAAATGGTCCGTTACCATGTGTGAAACAATGCTGCTGTTCTTGTTATATAATATTAGCGATGTCCGATAATGGCTTTTTTGCCGATATCCGATATTCCGATATTGTCCAACTCTTAATTACAGATTCCGATATCAACCGATACCGATATATACAGTCGTGGAATTTTGTTGTGATGCCCCTCTGGATGCATTAAACCAGTGTTTCTCAAATGGGAGTACGCGCACCCCTGGAGGTACTTGAAGGTATTCCAAGGGGTACGTGAGATTTTTTTTAAATATTCTAAAAATAGCAACAATTCTCAAATCCTTTGTAAATATATTTATCGAATAATACTTCAACAAAATATGAATGTAAGTTCATAAACTGTGGAAAGAAATGCAACAAAGCAATATTCAGTGTTGACAGCTAGATTTTTTGTGGACATGTTCCATAAATATTGATGTTAAAGATTTCATTTTTTGTGAAGAAATGTTTAGAATGAAGTTCATGAGTCCAGATGGATCTCTATTACAATCCCCAAAGAGGGCACTTTAAGTTGATGATTACTTCTATGTGTAGAAATCTTTATTTATAATTGAATCACTTGTTTAGTTTTCGACAAGTTTTTAGTTACTTTTATATCTTTTTTTTCCAAATCGTTCAAGAAAGACCACTACAAATGAGCAATATTTTGCACTGGTATACAATTTCAGAAACTCATGACACAGTGCTGTATTTTACTTCTTTGTCTCTTTTTTTTCCAACCAAAACTGCTTTTCTCTGATTAGGGAGTACTTAAATTAAAAAAAATGTTCACAGGGGGTACATCACTGAAAAAAGGTTGAGAACCACTGCATTAAACATTGTAACTTTACCATGAATTGATAAACGTGGACCCCGACTTAAACAAGTTGAAAAACGTATACGGTTGTTACCATTTAGTGGTCAATTGTACGGAATATGTACTGTGCTGTGCAATCTACTGATTTCAATAAATCAATTAAAAACAAGGTTTTCCAAAATTGCAACAAAGTGGTGGTGACGAACCCCAAGATGCAGGGATGACAGCCTTTGTACAAGAAAACATGGTTGTAATGTTAAAAAAAAAAGCAAGGAAAACACGAACCAGAAACCAGGAAACAGCAAACCGGGACAGGAGTCGGGATCCAGGGAATAGCTCACAGCATACCAAAAAAAGGTAGTCCACAGCATACAACTAGAGACAAGGCAAAAACTCACGTTACAGGTGCTTGTAGCAAATAACGACGCCAGCCTGACTGACCGGCAAAGGCAGGTTTAAATAATGCCTCTGATGAGTGCTCGGGCTGCACGTGAGCGGCCGAACACTAATCAGAGACAGGTGAACATAGTTAGCAACCATGGCAACAAAAACAAACTCTGGAGGTGCACAAACAGGAACTAAAGGAGTCCAAAATTAACAGAAAACACAAAAACATGATCCGGACCAATGATCATTACAAAAATCAGAGAACAACTTCAACTCCAGTTATGGAAAAAAGTGCCAACATGACACTGCCATATTTATCATTGAAGTCACAAAGTGCATTATTTTTTTTTAACAATATTTTTGCAATAATCCTGATACCCACAACAACTATGGGACATTCTATTGTTGGACTTACACAAAGTACATGATTTATTTATTTATTTTTAAACACGCCTGAAAACAACAGCTACAAAAACAATGAAGGCACACAGCTTCAGTCCAGAGTATACTGGAGCATTCTTGCCAACCTTGAGACCTCCGAATACGGGGGGAGGGGGGGAGGGGGACATCCTCAATACAAACACAACAGAACAAATACCCAGAACCCCATGCAGCCCTGACTCTTCCCCCACTGCGTAGGTGGAGGTGGAGAGTTAATGTTGCAAGGGGTTCTGGGTATTTGTTCTGCTGTGTTTATGTTGTGTTATGGTGCGGATGTTCTCCCGAAATGTGTTTGTCATTCTTATTTGGTGGGGGTTCACAGTGTGGCGCATATTTGTAACAGTGTTAAAGTTGTTTATGTGGCCACCCCCAGTGTGACCTGTATGGCTGTTGAACAAGTATGCCTATTCACTTGTGAGTGTGTTGAAGCTGCATATATTATGTGACTGGGCCAGCACGCAAAGACAGTGCCTTTAAGGCAGGGGTGTCAAACTCAATTCACCTGGGAACCACTGGATGCAGAGTCTGGGTGAGGCTGGGCCGCAAGAAAAGATTTATTTAAAAAATGTTTCATACTCCTCTGCATGTCTAGTTGTATAATGACATTTCAAATTGGAACCCTTGTGCACCGCGACTTTCTCTGCTCAAATAAGACACGTCGGGGTGCCCCTGTGCACAACAAAGAAATATTGCATCCCCAACTTTTCCTGCTCACCACTAACCTTTCCCTTCACTGCAGGCTTTGAAAAAGACATCTTTGGGGTTGTGGAATATATTTGTATTTAGCCGACGCACGGAGAATAATGTTATTTCTGCAATGTGTGTCTTTTCGCTTTTCCTCCCTACAGCAACAGGGCGGTCGGCATATAATAGCCGGGAAAGTACCGGGATAGCGAGCACAAAAAAGTGACGGCTCCCGCAGTGTTTTTCGGCGTCATATAGAGATATATGTAGTGTTCATCGTGTGAGGCAATGCAAATTAAACAATAAAAAAAACAAATAACGGTTTGAATTGGTCCAGGTTATCGGGGACTGTTATTACTGATGGACAGGTGTCTCGGTGTGACTGCAGCCAGGCACGTAAGAAAACCCTTGTCTCCATGGCAACATTTCTGTCGCTTTCACCCATTTGCCGCTTTTCCACTGACACAGGGGTAGGCAACCCAGAATGTTCAAAGAGCCATTTTGGACCCAAATAACACAACGCTGTCAAGCTCCATTCATATAAAACTTGCGGGCCGCACTAACATTAAAATTTCATATTATGGTGGGGGCCGCAAAATAACGTCTAGCGGGCCGTAATTGGCCCGCGGGCCGCATGTCTGAGACCCCTGTTTTAAGGTTTACTGGCGCTCTGTACTTCTCCCTACGTTCAATGTTTATGTCTACGTTCGTGTACATAGCGTACACACGTAAACCACGAATTGATTTGTGCAATCTACTAATAAAAGTTTCAATCAATCAAAGAAAAACGTCGTTTTAAAGGCCTACTTAAAATTTGATTTTTTTATTTAAATGGGGATAGCAGGTCCATTTTATGTGTCATACTTGATCATTTCGCGATATTGCCATATTTTTGCTGGAAGGATTTAGTAGAGGACATCCACGATAAAGTTCGCAACTTTTGGTCGCTAATAAAAAATCCTTGATGACGTCACCAGTGTGAGGGCTCCTCACATCCTCACATTGTTTTTAATGGAAGCCTCCAGCAGCAAGAGCTATTCGGACAGAAAAAACGACAATTTCCCCATTAATTTGAGCGAGGATGATAAGATTGATAGCAAAGGACTAGAAAAAAATAAATAAAGTTAAAAAAAAAATTGCATTGGGACGGATTCAGATGTTTTTAGACACATTTACTAGGGTAATTCTGGGAAATCCCTTCTTTCTATTGTGTTCCTAGTGTTTTAGTGAGATTAAATAGTACCTGATAGTCGGAGGGGTGTGTCCACAGGTGTCTTGATGCCAGTCTCTGAGGGAAGTCGACGGCAGCTGCATGGACGGCGCAAGCTCAGCTGATCTCCGGTAACAGGCGACTTTTTACCAAACTTTTTCTCACCGAAACCTGCCGGTTGACAAGTGGTCGGGAACCACGTTCGCTTGACCGCTCTGATCCACAGCAAAGCTTCAGCTCCGCAAATTTTAAACAAGAAAACACCATGTTTGTGTGGCTAAAGGCTAAAGCTTCCCACCTCCATCTGACTTCTCCATTGTTAACTGAACAAGTTGCAAAAGATTCAGCAACACAGATGTCCAAAATATTGTGTAATTGCGCGATGAAAAGAGATGACTTTTAGCCGCAAGTGGTGCTGCGCTAATATGTCCCCTCCAACCCGAAACGTCACACGCACGCGTCATCATACACGTCATCATTCCGCAACGTGTTCAACAGGAAATTCTGCAGGAAATTTAAAATTGTAATTTAGTAAACTAAACCCGCCGTATTGGCATGTGTTGCAATGTTAATATTTAATCACTGATATATAAACTATCAGACTGCGTGTTCGGTAGTAGTGGGTTTCAGTAGGCCTTTACGTTAAATACTTTAAAAATAGAATGTGAGGTTTCAGTGCACTTGACCTTAAAAGAATATAATAATCATAGTTTGAGTTTGTGCCAAATTTGAGGAAAATCTATCAAGGAATTATTGAGATAAGGCTTTAACAATGTGCTATGTTAAGACAAAATAAAAATTTAAAATACCAAAGACCTGCTGTGACATCAACACACTGTTTTGTTCATGTAAATATTGTTTTATACCATATTGTGTACAGATTCTAAACTGCAATGCAGTTTTTGTTGTATTTCCATTTTTCCGCATTATTCAATATTTTGATTGTGGTCAGCCATTTTGGGCCAAAGTGTTCTTTATTTTATTTCATTTTTTACTTCCTCTTATAACACAGTATCTACTGAAATTTTTAATGTATAAAACAATATTGTTAAGCAAAATGTACCATGTTTATGTTCAATTGTACAGGTTGCTATTCACTTACTAAGTCTTGTCCAATCATTACCTTATAAAATTCGAGGTTCAGACGCATGTTCGGCAAACTAATAATAATAATAACTGCTATAGCAGCCGCAACATTAATACGGCCACAACGACAACTCTTGCTGACCTACTGCCCTCGGTAATGGCACAATCTAACAATCTATGTGAAACCTTTCAATCCGGTTTCAGGAAAAATCACTCCACGGAGACAGCCCTCGCAAAAAGGACTAATGATCTATTGCTAACGATGGATTCTGATGCGTCATCTATGTTGCTGCTCCTCGATCTTAGCGCTGCTTTCGATACCGTTGATCATAATATTTTATTAGAACGTATCAAAACATGGATTGGTATGTCAGACTTAGCCCTGTCTTGGTTTAACTCTTATCTTACTGATATGATGCAGTGTGTCTCCCATAACAATGTGACCTCGGACTACGTTAAGGTAACGTGTGGAGTTCCCCAGGGTTCGGTCCTTGGCCCTGCACTTTTCAGCATCTACATGCTGCCGTTAGGTGACATCATACGCAAATACGGTATTAGCTTTCACTGTTATGCTGATGACACCCAACTCTACATGCCCCTAAAGCTGACCAACACGCCGGATTGTAGTCAGCTGGAGGCGTGTCTTAATGAAATTAAACAATGAATGTCCGCTAACTTTTTGCAACTCAACGCCCCAAAAAACGAAATGCTGATTATCGGTCCTGCTAGACACCGACCTCTATTTAATGATACAACTCTAACATTTGACAACAAACAATTAAACAAGGCGACATGGTAAAGAATCTGGGTATTATCTTCGACCCAACTCTCTCCTTTGAGTCACACATTAAAAGCGTTACTAAAACGGCCTTCTTTCATCTCCGTAATATCGCTAAAATTCGCTCCATTCTGTCCACTAAAGACGCTGAGATCATTATCCATGCGTTTGTTACGTCTCGTCTCGATTACGGTAACGTATTATTTTCGGGTCTCCCCATGTCTAGCATTAAAAGATTACAGTTGGTACAAAATGCGGCTGCTAGACTTTTGACAAGAACAAGAAAGTTTGATCACATTACGCCTGTACTGGCTCACCTGCACTGGCTTCCTGTGCACTTAAGATGTGACTTTAAGGTTTTACTACTTACGTATAAAATACTACACGGTCTAGCTCCATCCTATCTTGCCGATTGTATTGTACCATATGTCCCGGCAAGAAATCTGCGTTCAAAGGACTCCGGCTTATTAGTGATTCCCAAAGCCCAAAAAAAGTCCGTGGGCTATAGAGCGTTTTTATTTCGGGCTCCAGTACTCTGGAATGCCCTCCCGGTAAAAGTTTGAGATGCCACCTCAGTAGAAGCATTTAAGTCTCACATTAAAACTCATTTGTATACTCTAGCCTTTAAATAGACTCCCTTTTTAGACCAGTTGATCTGCCGTTTCTTTTCTTTTTCTCCTATGTCCCACTCTCCCTTGTGGAGGGGGTCCGGTCCGATCCGGTGGCCATGTACTGCTTGCCTGTGTATCGGCTGGGGACATCTCTGCGCTGCTGATCCGCCTCCGCTTGGGATGTTTTCCTGCTGGCTCCGCTGTGAACGGGACTCTCGCTGCTGTGTTAGATCCGCTTTGGACTGGACTCTTGCGACTGTGTTGGATCCATTATGGATTGAACTTTCACAGTATCATGTTAGACCCGCTCGGCATCCATTGCTTTCCTTCTCTCCAAGGTTCTCATAGTCATCATTGTCACCGACGTCCCACTGGGTGTGAGTTTTCTTTGCCCTAATGTGGGCCTACCAAGGATGTCGTAGTGGTCTGTGCAGCCCTTTGAGACACTAGTGATTTAGGGCTATATAAGTAAACATTGATTGATTGATTGATACTTTGAAGCCTTTTTTTTTTTTATTTGTTTTGTACGTTTCATGGTTAAAATTCAAATTTAAGTATACCAATGCTAAAATACCTGTATCAAATGTTAGGTATATGTATTAATGTCAATTTGTTAGAGAGATTCTGTTTCCAGAATGAATGTAAATACATTTACAAGAAAAAACAACTTCATAAGATTTTAGTTTTTTTGTAATTCCTATTTTTATACATTTATGGCTGTAAAAAAAACTGCCACAGTGGCATTTTCTATGCAAAAATGCAAAAAAAAAAAGAGTAGTGCCCGGACGTTGGAACGAAAATCACTTTCTAGACACTTTTTCCTGTTTCACCTTATGGCCTAAAATTGAAAAACTTATTCGGGTGTTACCAATTAGTGGTCAATTGTCTGGAATATGTACTGTACTGTGCAATCTACTAATAAAAGTTTCAATCAATCAAAAAAACGGCGTTTTAGAAAGTCATACATTTTACTTTTTGAAACCGATACCGATAGTTTCGATATTACATTTTAAAGCATTTATCAGCCGATAATATCGGCAGACATCTCTATATATTAGTTTTGTAATGTGTTGTGTGCATACATGCATAAAGCAGTCTTCCCACAGCATGCGCACAAATGTTGCACAGTGCGCGAGTACAACAATAAAGATGGCTTCCATGCAAACCAGGGGTCACCAACCCAGTGCCCGCGGGCACCAGGTAGCCCGTAAGGACCAGGTGAGTCGCCCGCTGGCCTGTTCTAAAAATAGCTCAAATAGCAGCACTTACCAATGAGCTGCCTCTATTTTTAAAATTGTACTTATTGACTGGCAAGCTGGTCTAGCTTTGCCCGACATTTTTAATTCTAAGAGAGACAAAACTCAAATAGAATTTGAAAATCCGAGAAAATATTTTAAAGACTTGGTCTTCACTTGTTTAAACAAATTCATTTATTTTTTTACTTTGCTTCTTATAACTTTCAGAAAGACCATTTTAGAGAAAAACCTACAACCTTAAAAATTACTTTAGGATTTTCAAACACACACCTTTTTACCTTTTAAATTCATTCTTATTCTTTCCTGACAATTTAAATCGATGTTCAAGTAAATTTATTTTTCTATTGTAAAGAATAATAAATACATTTTAATTTAATTCTTCATTTTAGCTTCTGTTTTTTCAATGAAGAATATTTGTGAAATATTTCTTCAAAGTTATTATGATTAAAATTGAAAAAAATATATTCTGGCAAATTGAGAAAATCTTTACAATCAAATTTAAATCTTGTTTCAAAGTCTTTTGAATTTCTTTTAAAATTTTTGTTCTGGAAAATCTAGAAGAAATAATGATTTGACTTAGTTTGAAATATAGCTTTTTCCAATTTGTTATATATTCTAACAATATGCAGATTGGATTTTAACATATTTAAAACAAGTCATCAAAATTCTAAAATTAATCTTAATCAGGAAAAATTACTAATGATGATCCATAAAATCATTTTTCAATTGTTACAAAAAGATTCAAATTAACTAGTTTTTCTTTTCTTTTTTTCCGTTGAATTTTGAATTTTAAAGAGTCGAAATTGAAGATAAACTATGTTTCAAAATAAAATTTTCATTTTTTCCTGTTTTCTCCTCTTTTAAAACGTTCAATTAAGTGTTTTTTTCATCATTTATACTCTACAGAAAACCTTCCGTAAAAGGAAAAAAAATGTACGACGGAATGACAGACATAAATACCCATTTTATATATATATGTCTGGCAATTTATTTAAGTGTGTATCAAACTGGTAGCCCTTCGCATTAATCAGTACCCAAGAAGTAGCTCTTGGTTTTAAAAAGGTTGGTGACCCCTGATGTAAACTCACGCTAGATTGATTAAAACTTTTATCAGTAGATTGAACAGTACAGTAAAAATTCAGTACAATTGACCACTAAATGGTAACATCCGAAGAAGTTTTTCAACTCGTTTAAGTCCCACGTTAATCAATTCAAGGTAAAGCAATGACACTACAAATAAACACTTTTCTAACAGTACAAATATTCCTTCAACAGCCAGTTCGTCGCTGATTCACCAACACGCTCACCGTTGCTACTTTACACATTTTCACACAATCCCAAAACTTTATACTCACACTTGATCGCCGTTTAGCGATGTTTTGATCACTTCCGCGTCTCTTTGGTTAGCAGCTAACAAGCTAAGCTAATTAGCTAGCCAGCTCAGCCCGAGAAGAGACGCTTCAAAGTACACTGTGACGAGTTGAGTTAATCCCGACACGAATAACTAATTCAGTTTTCGATGGACGACTAAGTACAAATATAAAAATGAAAGAATAATACAGACCTGAAGACCACACTGCGATGTCGCGTTTTACGACACTGGAAAACACAAACGCACTGCGCATGCGCACGGTACATCCTTCATCGTCCGTGATTCGGACGATCACTAGTTTACACCTGAGACGTATTTACGTGTTTCAACGCTCCTATTTGTTCTTTCTTCCCACGAAGCGCCTTGGAAACATTGTCTGTAAGTCCCGTGTCGGTTTTATGAGTGTCACGTAGACGTTGTGTGCGCTTGTAAATGTAGAAATAGCTTGCTCTCCTGTTTAGCTTGCTGCTACTTAGCATGTAGCTTCTTTGCTCACTAGCTCATTCCTCCAAGAAAGGGTGCATTGTTTGGGTCTCTCCTCCTCAGTAGTAGTATTTCATGTATATTATCCCGTGTTGTTTGCAATCATTTCACATGTAAATCGTATTCATGTGTGGTTGTGAATGTTACACGGGCTGTGCACGGCTATTAACATACTTTAAAGGCCTACTGAAACCCACTACTATCGACCACGCAGTCTGATAGTTTATACATCAATGATGAAATATTAAAATTGCAACACATGCCAATACAGCCTTTTTAGTTTACTAAATTACAATTTAAAATATCCCGCGGAGTGTCTTGTTGAAAACGTCCCGGAATGGTGACGCGTGCACGTGACGTCACAGACTGTCAGGAAATATTAGCGCGGCACCACTTTCGGCTAAAAGTCGTCTCTTTTCATCGCATAATTAAACAGAATTCTGGACATCTGTGTTGCTGAATCTTGTGCAATTTGTTCAATCAATAATGGAGAAGTCAAAGTAGAAAGATGGAGTTGGGAAGCTTTAGCCTTTAGCCACACCAACACACGGTGATTCCTTGTTTAAAATTCCGGGAGGTGAAGCTTTACTGTGGATCAGAGCGGTAAAGCGAACATGGTTCCCGACCACTTGTCAACCGGCAGGTTTCGGTGAGAAAATTGTGGTAAAAAGTCACCTCTTACTGGAGATATGTGGAGTTTGCTCCGTACTTGTATCTGCCGTGACTTCCCTCAGACACTAGCCTCAAGACACCCGTGGACACACCCCTCCAACTATCAGGTACTATTTAATCTCACTAAAACACTTGCAACACTATAGAAAGATAAGGGATTACCCAGAATTATCCTGGTAAATGTGTCTAAATGTGTCATCTTTTTTGTAAGGGGCGCTGGAAGCCGGCAGACCCGTCAGCGAGCCTGTTCTGTCTCCCTGTAATGTTTGTCTGATCTTGAATGGGATTGTGCTGAAAATTGTAATTTTCCTGAAGGAACTCTCCTGACGGAATAAATAAAGTACTATCTATCTATCTAAAAACATCTGAATCTGTCCCAATGCAATCGCCTTTTTTTTCCTTTTTTTTTTACTTTAATTATTTTTTCTCTAGTCCTTCGCTATCAATATCATCATCCACAAATCTTTCATTCTCGCTCGAATTAATGGGGAAATTGTCGTTTTCTCGGTCCGAATAGCTCTTGCTGCTGGAGGCTCGCATTATAAACAATGTGAGGATGTGAGGAGCCCTCACCCTTGCGACGTCATCGTCTGCGACTTCCGGTACAAGCAAGGCTTTTTTATCAGCACCAAAAGTTGCGAACTTTATCGTCGATGTTCTCTACTAAATCCTTTCAGCAAAAATATGGCAATATCGCAAAATAATCAAGTATGACACATAGAATGGACCTGCTATCCCCGTTTGAATATGAACATCTCATTTTAGTAGGCCTTTAATGTTGGAACTAAGCGACTTAATTTTTGTTTGGAAATAATCATTAACTTGGAACTTAATGGCAAAAAAGTTGTTGTCACAGTGGCATTTTTACCACTGTGTTACATGGTCTTTCCTTTTAACAACACTCAGTAAACATTTGGGAACTGAGGAGACCAATTTTTGAAGCTTTTCAGGGTGAATTCTTTCCCATTCTTGCTTGATGTACACCTTAAGTTTTTCAACAGTCCGGGGTCTCCATTGTGGTATTTTACGCTTTATAATGCGCCACAAATTTTTAATGGGCGACTGGTCTGAACTACAGGCGACCTACCTGTAGTCCAGTCTACAGTCTTTTATTATGAAGCCACGCTGCGGTAACATGTGCAGAATGTGGTTTGGCATTGTCTTGCTGAAATAAGCAGGGGCGTCCATAATAACTTAGCTTGGATGGCAACATATGTTGCTACAAAACCTGTATGTAACTTTCAGCATTAATTAAAGGTGCCTTTGCAGATGTGTAAGTTACCCATGCCTTGGGCCCCAATACACCCCCATGCCATCACAGATGCTGGCTCATATTAAAGTTTAATAATAATAATAATAATAATTTGGAGATAAGATTATCAGATATTAACGTTGACTTTGCTTGTAGATGCTTCTGAGTCGGCGGCAGGAAGTCTGTGACAATTTGAAGCTGACGCTACAGGAAGTGGAGCTCAGCATGGGTATGTCCACATATTTTGAACATGCGGTGAGTATCATCCTCTTCTTTTTGATGTACTGTACTTGCAGTTGTACTGGGAAGTACAAAACCCAAAACCAGTGAAGTTGGCACATTGTGTATATGGTGAATAAAAACAGAATACAATGATTTGAGAAATTCTATTCCACCTATATTCAATTAAATAGACTGCAAATACAATATACTTAATGTTTGAAGTGGAAAGCTTTGTTTTGCAAATATTAGCTCATTTGGAATTTGGATGCCTACAAAATGTTTTAAAATAGCTGGCACAAGTGGCAAAAAAACTGAGAAAGTTGAGGAATGCTCATCAAACACTTATTTGGAACATCCCACAGGCAAACAGGCTAATTGGGAACAGGTGGGTGCCATGTTTGGGTACAAAAGCAGCTTCAATGAAATGGTCAGTCATTCACAAACAAGGATGGGGCGAGGGTCACCACTTTGTGAACAATTGTATGAGCAAATTGTCCAACAGTTTAAGAACAACATTTCTTAACGAGCTATTGCAAGGAATTTAGGGATTTCACCCTCTACGGTCCGTAATATCAT
Source organism: Nerophis ophidion (assembly GCF_033978795.1). Lineage (NCBI taxonomy): Eukaryota > Metazoa > Chordata > Actinopteri > Syngnathiformes > Syngnathidae > Nerophis > Nerophis ophidion. The sequence goes on along the minus strand of NC_084616.1, from coordinate 21,310,190 downwards.
CAAAAGGTTCAGAGAATCTGGAGAAATCATTGCGCGTAAGCGATGATATTACGGACCTTGGATCCCTCAGGCGGAATTGCATCAAAAATCGACATCAGTGTGTAAAGGATATCACCACATGGGCTCAGGAACACTTCAGAAAACCACTGTCAGTAACTACAGTTGGTCGCGACATCTGTAAGGGCAAATTTAAACTCTACTATGCAAAGCCAAAGCCATTTATCAACAACACCCAGAAACGCTGCGGGCTTTGCTGGGCCAGAGCTTATCTAAGATGGACTGATGCGAAGTGGAAAAGTGTTCTGTGGTCTGGTGAGTCCACATTTCAAAATATTTTTGGAAACTGTGGACGTCGTGTCCTCCGGACCAAAGAGGAAAAGAGCCGGGTACTAGACTGGCCTTCTAGTAGTCCAGACCTGTCTCCCATTGAAAATGTTTGGCCCAATATGAAGCCTAAAATACCACAACTTAAGCTGCACATCAAGCAAGAATGGGAAATAATTCCACCTGAAAAGCTTCAAAAATGTGTATCATCAGTTCCCAAACGTTTACTGAGTGTTGCTAAAAGGAAAGGCCATGTAACAAAGTGGTAAAAAATGCCAACTTTTTTGCTATGTTGATGCCTATAAATTCTAGGTATTTATTTAAAAAAAAATAGAGTTTCTCTTTTCAAACATTAGATATCTTGTCTTTGCAGTTTATTCAATTGAATATAAGTTGAAAAAGATTTGCAAATCATTGTATTTTTGTTTTTATTTACCATTTACACAACGTGCCAACTTCACTGGTTGGGCTGTAGAAACTCCGTTTCCATATGAGTTGGACAACTGTGAGATGTAAATACTGTATAAACGGAATACAATGATTTGCAAATCATTTTCAACCAATATTCAGTTGAATATGCTACAAAGACAACATATTTGTTGTTCAAACTGATAAACTTTTTTTTTTTGCAAATAAAAATTAACTTTAGAATTTGATGCCAGCATCACGTGACAAAGAAGTTAGGAAAGGTGGCAATCCATACTGATAAAGTTGAGGAGTGCTCATCAAACACTTATTTGAACATCCCACAGGTGTGCAGGCTAATTGGGAACAGGTGGGTTCCATGATTGGGTATAAATGTGTGGCGCTTTGGGCTCCTTAAAAAGGGGTAGAAAGGCGCTATATTCAAGTACAACCCATTTACCATTTACCATAAAGACAGCTTCCCAAAAAATTTCACAAGACAGGATGGGGCGAGGTACACCTCCTTGTCAACAACTGAGTGAGCAAATAGTCAAACAGTTTAAAAACAACGTTTCTCAAAGTGCAACTGCAAGAAATTTAGGGATTTCAACATCTACGGTCCATAATATCATGAAAAGGTCAGAGAATCTGGAGAAATCACTCACGTTAGCGGCATGGCCGGAAACCAACATTGAATGACAGTGACCTTCGATCCCTCAGACGGCACTGTATCAAAAACCGACATCAATCTTGAAAGGATATCACCACATGGGCTCAGGAACACTTCAGAAAACCACTGTCACTAATTACAGTTGGTCGCTACATCTGTAAGTGCAAGTTAAAGCTCTACTATGCAAAGCGAAAGCCATTTATCAACAACATCCAGAAACGCCGCCGGCTTCTCTGGGCCCGAGATCATCTAAGATGGACTGATGCAAAGTGGAAAAGTGTTCCGTGGTCCGACGAGTCCACATTTCAAATTGTTTTTGGAAATATTCGACATGGTGTTATCCGGACCAAAGGGGAAGCGAACTATCCAGACTGTTATCCACGCAAAGTTCAAAAGCCAGCATCTGTGATGGAATGGGGTGCATAAGTGCCCAAGGCACGGGTAACTTACACATCTGTGAAGGCACCATTAATGCTGAAAGGTACATACCTGTCCAGACCTGTCTCCCATCGAAAATGTGTGGCGCATTATGAAGCATAAAATACTACAGCGGAGACTGTTGAACGACTGAAGCTCTACATAAAACAAGAATGGGAAAGAATTCCACTTTCAAAGCTTTGACAATTAATTTCCTTAGTTCCCAAACGTTTATTTAGTGTTGTCAAAAGAAAAGGTGATGTAACACAGTTGTGAACATGCCCTTTCCCAACTACTTTGTCACGTGTTGCAGCCATGAAATTCTAAGTTAATTATTATTTGCAAAAAAAAATTAAGTTTATCAGTTTGAACATCAAATATCTTGTCTTTGTAGTGCATTCAATTGAATATGGGTTGAAAATGATTTCCAAATCATTGTATTCAGTTTATATTTACATCTAAAACAATATCCCAACTCATATGGAAACAGGGTTTCTACAACAGGAAGTTTTTTCGAGACAGAGCCATGAATCTGTAAATCCTTTCTGTGTCCGGGCCGGATGAGGTTTCGCTTGTTGAGTCTAATTAAGTCAAAGTAACCATTAACAGTAATTTAGCAAGTAGATTGATAATAGTTTTAGGAAAATAATACTGAAAATGATGTAATATTTTATTGCATTATTTCAGCAATTAAATTAGGAGGCTTTTGTAGCCTGTTTTAAAATGGTTCTGTTAGTAATCTTAAATGAAATAACCGTGACACTTTAGTATGGAAAACATATTCACCATTAGTTAGTTGCCTATTAAAGTAAGAAAATACTTAATTTAGAGTTATTTGGACAGTAGGAGAACATATAAGTGTGAGGGTTAGGGATACTAATAAGGGATACTAATAAGCAATCATTCTGATGTAATTGAGGTTTAATAACTTAGTTGATGGCTTACTGGTTGTATAATAAAGCCATGCAGAATAAGGCATTAATAAGTACTTAATAATGACTAATTAAGAGCCAATATGTTACTAATTTGCATGTTAATAAGAACCTAATTAATGGTGAATGTGTTCCCCATTCTAAATTGGTACCAAAATAATTTATTGCAAAATCAATTTTAAACCATATTATCCATTATGTTCAAATGTTTTGTGTTCAGACAAATCTTTTTTTTTCTTTGTAAGAAAGGTTTTTTTACCTGCTGACACTTCAGCCTTCGTTAAAGCTTTCGTAGCTTCCTGGTGTGACTTGTCTAAAAATAGCTGACCGGGTCGGGAAAACATTTAAAATACAGTTTTCCCACCCTGGCTTTTTTTTTCTTGTGAATAAAGAGCAGCATGTTTGTGTGTCACTGAGATTTACCATGAATTAAGTTGAAAAACTTATTCGGGTGTTACCATTTAGTGGTCAATTGTACGGAATATGTACTGTACTGTGCAATCTACTTATAAAAGTTTCAAAAAATCAATCAATCAAGACAGTTCATACAAGCACTTTTTTCTTAAAGGCCTACTGAAATGAGATTTTCTTATTTAAACGGTGATAGCAGGTCCATTCTATGCGTCATACTTGATCATTTCGCGATATTGCCTTTTTTTTGCTGAAAGGCAACATCGACGATAAAGTTCGCAACTTTTGGTCGCTAATAAAAAAGCTTGCTTTTACCGGAAGTAGCAGACGATGTGCGCGTAAGTCATGGGTTGTAGGGCTCCTCACATCCTCACATTGTTTACAATCATAGCCAGCAGCAGCTAGAGCTATTCAGACCGAGAAAGCGACAATTTCCCCATTAATTTGAGCGAGGATGAAATATTCGTGGATGAGGAAATTTAGAGTGAAGGACTTGAAAAAAAAAAAGGCGATTGCAGTAGGAGTGATTCAGATGTTATTAGACACATTTACTAGGATAATTCTGGAAAATCCCTTATCTGCCTATTGTGTTGTTAGAGTTTTAGTGAGATTAAATAGTACCTGAAAGTCGGGCGGGTGTGGCCACGGGTGTGTTGACGCCAGAGTCTCTGAGGGAAGTCACGAAGCTGAAGAGGGACGGAAGCTCCGCTGATGTCTTCGGTAAGAGGCGACTTATTACCACAATTTTCTCACCGAAAACTGCCGGTTGACATGTAGTCGGGATCCATATTCGCTTGACCGCTCTGATCCCTAGTAAAGCTTCATCTTCGGGAATTTTAAACAAGGAAACACCGGCCGTGTTTGTGTGGCTAAAGGCTAAAGCTTCCCAACTCCATTTTTCTACTTTGCCTTCTCCATTATTAATTGAACAAATTGCAAAAGATTCAGCAACACAGATGTCCAGAATACTGTGTAATTATGCGATTAAAGCAGACTACTTATAGCTTGGATCAGGCTGGAAAATAATGTCCGTTACAACCCGAGACGTCAAACGCACGCGTCATCATACCGGGACGTTTTCAACACGACACTTCAAGGGAAATTTTAAATTGCAATTTAGTCAACTAAAAAGGCCGTATTGGCATGTGTTGCAATGTTAATATTTCATCATTGATATATAAACTATCAGACTGCGTGGTCGGTAGTAGTGGGTTTCAGTAGGCCTTTAAGTGCATGTAAACGTACTGGATGCATTGTGTGACCGAGCAAAGCTGGACGATTCTAAAACATGTTTGTCTTCTTGTGTCCTGCAGACAACTGTTAAGAACATCCTCTCCCTGAGCAACAGAAGTGGAGCTTCAAGATGGTGAAGGAGGAGCCACAGGCCCCCCACATTAAGGAGGAAGAAGATGCGCAACGTACCCTGCATGTTAAGAAGGAAGAGGAGTACCCACTGACACCCCGTTTCAAAGAGGAGGAGGAGTACCCACTGACCCCCCATTTTAAAGCGGAAGAGGGGTACCCAATGACCCACCATTTTAAAGAGGAAGATGAGTACCCAAAGCCCCCCAATATTAAAGTAGAAGAGGAGGAACACAGCATCAGTCAGGAGGGAGAGCATATTGAAGGACTGGAGGAGTTCCCAAAGATTGGTGTGATTGTGAAGAGTGAAGATGATGAGGTCAAAGGTGAAAGTGAGGAGAAGAGAGAGGCGGAGCCTCCAAGCAGCAGCTCAGCTCAACACATGACAACAGAAGCTGATGGAGACCACTGTGGAGGATCACAAGCAGACAAGATCTTAGCTCCACTATCAGATAGTGACGACACGACGTCTCACTCTCCTGACACTGATGATGAAGTCTTTGAAGATGATAAGACACGTCACACTGACAACACCCGCTTTATATGTTCTCACTGTGACAAAAATTTTAAATACCGTGGTAATCTGGAAGTACACATGAGAATACACACTGGAGAAAAGCCTTTTTCCTGTTCAATCTGCAGTAAATATTTTACTCAAAAGCCACATTTGAAAGTACACATGAGAATACACACTGGAGAAAAACCTTTTACATGTTCAGAATGTGGTAAAAGTTTTGTGCAAAATGGCGATCTTAAAGTACACAAGAGAATACACACGAGGGAAAAGCCTTTTTCCTGCTCAGAATGCGGTAAAGATTTTGTACTAAGGCACAATTTGAACGTACACATGAGAACACACACTGGAGAAAAACCATTCGCGTGCTCAATTTGTAGTAAAGGATTCAGCCACAAGGCACATTTGACAAGACACACAAGAATACACACTGGTGAAAAGCCTTTTGTCTGTTCAGTATGTGGTAAAGGGTTCACACATAGCCACAGTTTGAAAAGACACTTAACAACACACACCGGATGAAGACCTTTTCATACCGGCGTAGCTCGGTTGGTAGCGTGACCGTGTCAGCAACTTGAGGGTTGAAGGTTCGATTCCCGCTTCCGCCATCCTAGTCACTGCCGTTGTGTCCTTGGGCAAGACACTTTACCCACCTGCTCCCAGTGCCACCCACACTGGTTTAAATATAACTTAGATATTGGGTTTCACTATGTAAAGCGCTTTGAGTCACTAGAGAAAAGCGCTATATAAATTCACTTCAATTCACTTCACTTTTCCATGTTCAGTCTGTTGTAAAGGTTTCATTCACAGTGGTGAGTTGAAAGTGTACATGAGAACACACACAGGAGAGAAAGTGTTGAGTTGCAGTGTGTGTTGTGAAAGATTCTTCTAAGTGCCAGTGTAAGAAACACAAGTGTGCTGGTGAGAACAGCCGCAGGATTTGAAATAAACTGTTAAAATGTTGACTGTCTAACAAAAAACACATATATCATGTGTGGCAGGATTGTTGTGTGTGTAACACAATTTTGTTAATATGATTTTAATATTTATAGATTGGATAGGTTCTTTTTTTCAATCAAGTACACAAAATACTATCCAACATTATGTACTGTTATTTAAAGATGAAGTTAACTGTAAAGGGGAGAGTTAACAGTACAAAACATGTTACATAACAATACACATTTAAGTGTATATACATTCACTTTTATACTTATTTAAAATAGTGTTAAATCTTTGTATTTGTAATTGTAAGAGCGGTCTTTTATTGTGGGCAGCCTAAGACACACCTGCACTATAATCATATGGTTGAATTAGTATCTTGATATGCCACACATGTGAGGTGGGATGGATTATCTTGGCAAAGAAGAAATGCTCACTAACACAGGTTTGTGAAGAATTTGTGAGAGGAATAGGTGTTTTGTGTGTATCGTAAAAGTTTTACATCTTTGAGTTCAACTTGTGAAAAAAAAGCAGCAAAAACAAAAGTGTTGCGTTCATGTATTTTTACATATTTTTGTTCAGTGTACATAATAATCATTGAACAATAAAGCAGTACATGTGTTTATTGCAACTATAATATTTGATACTTGTTTATATAAAGCAGTACATGTGTTTATATAAACAAGTATCAAATATTATAGTTGCATATTGCTTCCACATACAAAGTCTCCGAGACAGAAGCATATTAGGAAGTATCCAGTAACATATGTCCACATCATTCAACTTGCTTAACACAATTCATAATTGTGACCACAAGTTGTTGCCAAAAAAAAAACAAAGACTACTAAATACTTCTTTTTCACTACCTATTTTGGCATTTCTAGTATATGAGAGAAGGCATGTCATCAAATGCCATGACAAGAATACTGCAAAAAGCAGCTTTTTAATTTAGCTTTCTATCGATCTGTCAGGTTCAAACACCGAACTATCTCTTAAACAAGACAAGAAGCAAGGAATCAGACAGAGACAGAGGTCAATTTTGCTCATGAGGAGAAATGTATTGGGCTGCACACTCAGTTACAGTCTCCCACCACGCTCTGAGGGACAGTCCCACACGCTCTATTTATTCAGGAGTTCCCTAGTTAACATCACTGAGGATGCTTCTCAGGGGAGGGGACACATGATACGCAAGCAGCCCCAGTAGACACAAGTCGTGATTAATCAGAATGCAAAAGTGCTAAGCTGGAGATTTCGCGTTGGCTCTGCTTTGTCTGCGTGTTTTCGTCTTATCTTCGTTGAGGTACTTGAAGTCCATCCTTGGCTGTTTAGCAGGCTGGAAGACAGAAACTGCTGCTGTGAGGTAACTTGCAGGGGAAGATAACAAGTTGTGTGCCTTTGCACAGACAGAAGAGTACAACTTGAGCACAATAGACAATAACTATAGCAACGGCCTTTATGCATAAGAATTGTGTAATAACTTATACATAATTCTGACACAATCTCAGAGTGTGCTGGTGTACCTAATGCTGTAACCGGGTGAATCTATATCATCTTTATTGAAGTTCGTACTGGACTGTGTTTGAAAAGAAAATAATGGTGATGTTCATCTTCGAGATGAAAATAGAACAATGTACATTTTTAAAAGATACATTCTGAAAGATAAAGAAGAAGATAAAACATGGACCCAGATTTCCCTCGCCCGAACGCGGGTCACCGGGGCCCCCCTCTGGAGCCAGGCCCGGAGGTGGGGCACGATGGCGAGCGCCTGGTGGCCGGGCCTGTTCCCATGGGGCCCGGCCGGGCACAGCCCGAAGAGGCAACGTGGGTCACCCCTCCAATGGGCTCACCACCCATAGCAGGGGCCATAGAGGTCGGGTGCATTGTGAGCTGGGCGGCAGCCGAATGCAGGGCACTTGGCGGTCCGATCCTCGGCTACAGAAGGTAGCTCTTGGGACGTGGAACGTCACCTCACTGGGGGGGAAAGAGCCTGAACTAGTGCGCGAAGTGGAGAAGTTCCGGCTGGATATAGTCGGACTCACTTCGACGCACAGCAAGGGCTCTGGAACCACTTCTCTCGAGAGGGACTGGACTCTCTTCCACTCTGGCGTTGCCGACAGTGAGAGGCGACGGGTTGGGGTGGCAATTCTCGTTGCCCCCCGGCTTAAAGCCTGCAAGTTGGAGTTCAACCCAGTGGACGAAAGGGTAGCCTCCCTCCGCCTTCGGGTGGGGGGACGGGTCCTGACTGTTGTTTGTGCTTACGCACCAAACGGCAGTACATAGTACCCACCCTTTTTGGGTACACTCGAGGGAGTACTGGAAAGTGCTCCCCCGGGTGATTCCCTTGTCCTACTGGGGGACTTCAACGCTCATGTTGGCAACGACAGTGAAACCTGGAGAGGCGTGATTGGGAAGAATGGCCGCCTGGATCTGAACCAGAGTGGTGTTTTGTTATTGGACTTTTGTGCTCGTCACAATTTGTCCATTACAAACACCATGTTCAAACATAAGGTTGTCCATATGTGCACTTGGCACCAGGACACCCTAGGCCGCAGTTCCATGATCGACTTTGTGGTTGTGTCATCGGATTTGCGGCCTTATGTTTTGGACACTCGGGTGAAGAGAGGGGCGGAGCTTTCTACCGATCACCACCTGGTGGTGAGTTGGCTGCGATGATGGGGGAGGATGCCGGACCAACCTGGCAGGCCCAAACGCATTGTGAGGGTCTTCTGGGAACGTCTGGCAGGGTCTCCTGTCAAAGAAAGTTTAAATTCCCACCTCCGGAAGAACTTCGAACATGTCACGAGGGAGGTGCTGGACATTGAGTCTGAGTGGACCATGTTCCGCACCTCTATTGTCGAAGCGGCTGATCGGAGCTGTGGCCGCAAGGTAGTTGGTGCCTGTCGGGGCGGCAATCCTAAAACCCCTTGGTGGACACCAGCGGTGAGGGATGCCGTCAAGCTGAAGAAGGAGTCCTATCAGGTCCTTTTGGCTAATAGGACTCCGGAGGCAGTGGACAGGTACCGACAGGCCAAGCGGTGTGCGGCTTCAGCGGTCGCTGAGGCAAAAACTCGGACATGGGAGGAGTTCGGGGAAGCCATGGAAAACGACTTCCGGACGGCTTCGAAGCGATTCTGGACCACCGTCCGTTGCCTCAGGAAGGGGAAGCAGTGCACTATCAACACCGTGTATGGTGCGGATGGTGTTCTGCTGACCTCAACTGCGGATGTTGTGGATAGGTGGAATGAATACTTCGAAGACCTCCTCAATCCCACCAACACGTCTTCCTATGAGGAATCAGTGCCTGGGGAATCTGTGGTGGACTCTCGTATTCCCTGAGAGATTCCTGGGACAAATGGAGAATAATGTGCCTCTCAGTCCTTTCCATCGAGGACGTGAAAGACATCTACCTATTTGGAACCGTGATCGCGGGGCACTTGCTGATTGGGCTGGGCATTGCTCTGATGTATCGTCAAATTCATAAGACGATGGCAGCCACTCAAGGAGGCCAAAGGCTGTTCATCACAATGGAAGGTTTGGGCCGGGCTGTGGGATCACAGACTGGGGCAATTTCTTAATTTAATCGCAAGATGGATCACATCGTGGAAAAGATGGTTGAAAGGGAAAGATTGGTTATGAGGGCCGGCATGGACAAATAGAACAGACAAGCCATTGTAATGTCTGCTCTCGGAAAAACAAAAATACAAATCTACGATTTGACTCCCTCGAATGGCCTTGAGGCTGCAACAACAGGAGCAGGCTGTTCTGAAAACATCCCCCAAGGACTCCTCAATGATGGACGCTTTTGACCTCCCTCCCTCCTCAACGACATCTGGGGTCGAGCTTTTGCTTGCATGCAGAGCGACCCCAGGCCTATGGACACTACATCAACACACGCTTCATAGTAGCAGTCGACCTCCAGGAACCCCAACCCCCCCACCCTAAACTCTGTTGCGAGTTGTCGTGATTATATGTAACATGTTTATGTGTGCATGGCATGGAGGTTTTTTTCCCACTCCAGACTAGGCCCCTTTAAGAGCACAGTCTAGATTGTATTTTTTTTTACTCATCTTCTTCCCCAGTGTTTTACCTTTTTCCCATCTTTTACGGGGCGCCTCGTGGCGACCCATCAGCGTTCCTGTTCTGTAACCCTGTACACTGTTTGTTTGTCTAATCTTCAACGGGTTTGTGCTAAAAACAAAGTTTCGTTATACTTGTGCAATGACAATAAAGTCCTATCCTTGAGTGTGAAGGGGTGTGGCTAACTGACTGGTCTGCTGTTGCCAAAATAATGTTTGCAGAGACCTTTTGACACCTCAATCCATAATCCATCATTGTGATTTTTTTTTTTACCCAGCCCTTGTAATTAGAGGCATATATCAAAAAATAAACAACAAAATATTACTTGCCTGCTACTTCTTCTTCTGCTGGATTTCTGGCAGCCATCATGCGTTTAAACACCTGGGTTCCTGTGGTGTAACTTCTCTATCACTACTGTATTTTAAGGGGATGGTGTATTAGTAGAGATACCATTACAAGGGCGTGAAAATCAAAGCAATTGACAAATTGGTTTCCGTCAGATAAAACCTCATAAAACATCATTTTTGTATAAATCGCCCCGGCTTAAAATTTGATGTGTCATTTGTTTTAAAGTACAACTTACTAATTGTTGAGGGAGACATCTGCTATTATGGTCAAATTAAATTTGATGTTTAAGTAAATCTATTGCGTTAATCTTTTTCAAATAAATGTCCTCCAAATTATTGTGTTCAGAGTAATGATTTTTGCGTTCGTCAGAGCTGTCGAAACAGACAGAAGGTAAGAAACCTACAAAACCCGTTTCCGTTTGAGTTGGGAAATTGTGTTAGAGGTAAATAAAAACAGAATACGATGATTTGCAAATCCTTTTCAACCCATTTACAAATTAAATGCAATACAAAGACAAGATATTTGATGTTCAAATTCATAAACTTTATTTTTTTTTTGCAGATAATAATTAACTTAGAATTTCACGGCTGCAACACGTGCCAAAGTAGTTGGGAAAGGGCATGTTCACTACATTTTCTTTTAACAACACTCAATAAACGTTTGGGAACTGAGGAAACTAATTGTTGAAGCTTTGAAAGTGGAATTCTTTCCCATTCATGTTTTATGTAGAGCTTCAGTCGTTCAACTGTCCGGGGTCTCAGCTGTCGTATTTTACGCTTCATAATGCACCACACATTTTCCATGGGAGACAGGTCTGGACTGCAGGCGGGCCAGGAAAGAACCCGTACTCTTTTTTTTACAAAGCCACGCTGTTGTAACACTTGTCTTGCTGAAATAAGTAGGGGCGTCCATGATAACGTTGCTTTGATGACAACATATGTTGCTCCAAAACCTGTATGGACCTTTCAGCATTAATGTTGCCTTCACAGATGTGTAAGTTACCCATGCCTTGGGCACTAATACACCCCCATACCATCACAGATGCTGGCTTTTCAACTGTGCGCCTATAACAATCCGACTGGTTGTTTTCCTCTTTGTTCTGGAGGACACCACGTCCTCTGTTTCCAAATATAATTTGAAATGTGGACCACAGAACACCTTTCCACTTTGCATCAGTCCATCTTAGGTAAGCTCGGGCCCGTCATTTCAGGATATTGTTGCAAAATGGCTTTCGCTTTGCATAGTAGAGTTTTAACTTGCACCTACAGATGTAGTTACTGACATTGGTTTTATGAAGTGTTCCTGAGCCCATGTGGTGATAACCTTTACACACTGATGTCGGTTTTTGATGCAGAACCGCCTGAGGGATCAAAAGTCCGTAATATCATCGCTTACGTGTAGTGATTTCTCCAGATTCTCTGAACTTTTTGATGATTTTACGGACCGTAGATGGTAAAATCCCTAAATTCCTTGCAATAGCTCGTTGAGAAATGTTCTAAATGTTCTAAAAATGTTCGACAAAGTGGTGACCCTCGCCCCATCCTTGTTTGTGAAATGCTTAGAATTTCATGGAAGCTGCTTTTATACCCAATCATGGCACCCAACTGTTCCCACTTAGCCTGCACACTTGTGGGATGTTCCAAATAAGTGTTTGATGAGCATTCCTCCACTTTATCAGTATTTATTGCCACCTTTCCCAACTTCTTTGTCACGTGTTGCTGGCATCAAATTCTAAAGTTTATGATAATTTGCAAAAAAAAAAAAATGCTTATCAGTTTGAACATCAAATATGTTGTCTTTGTAGCATATTCAACTGAATATGGGTTGAAAATGATTTGCAAATCATTGTATTCCGTTTATATTTACATCTAACAATTTCCCAACTCATATGGAAACAGGGTTTGTAAATAAAAACAAAACAACATACTTATAAACATGAACTACATTTACTGTAACCCTGTTTAGTTGAAGCATACATTGTATATTGAATAAAGATCTGGGGAAATTTATACAAAACAATCGCAGAACAATATTCACAATACAAGAGTAATAAAGATAATGAATAGAATGGATAAACAAAACCCAATAGTTCATACAATCACACATTTTAAAAGTACATGATCTTGTATAAAACACAACTGCTCAAATAATGTATAAAGTAAATAATAATATGCTTCCAGAAGTGGTCCAGAAGATGTTTCAGATGTGAACTAGTAAATATGAATTCAGAGGGATATATGTGTACTCAAAAGCAAAGAAATGAAGAAATGTAAAACAAATATGTACATTATATAAAAAGACTTCATGCATGGAATATTCCACGATTAAAAATAAATATATGCAATACTTCATTACAATAGCCTATTCAAAACACTATTGAGAATAAATATGGAAGTGAATCATAAATATCTATATACACATGTTGGTGTGTGCAAAGTTTTGTACTGTTAACTTACACCTGTTCTGTTAAATTGTTCTGTTCTATAAAATCAAAGTACACAATATTACATAATAATTCATGTACTTTTCTAAAAGGACTCAGACGCATATTGACAAAATTGTGTTACACACACCAGCACACTTGTGTTTCTTACACTGGTACTTAGGAGAGACTCTTTTACTTCACACACTGTAACTCAACCAGTGAAGTGCAGTCAGGAGAGGCAAGTGAGGCACTGCCTCACCTTGCCTCCAGGAGGGGTAAAAGACTGTATTTATATCAAACATGGCATTTTTGTTAGAGTAGGCCAGCATTTGTGGGGGTTTTTGCTGCTTCAGATACAAATACAGAAAGGTAAGATACACTCACAATACTTATTTTGTTAAAAGAAAATGGGACCAAACAGTATTTGATAACTTTGTCAAATACTTTTTTGACCAATTTGTCATACCATAATATCATTCTAACGTTTTTATGAAAGCAAATTACTCCCTTCCTTTTCCTGTTATTCTAATGTGCAACCTAAATCAACAATGTTTAGAACTGCTCATATGAATTTAAGTTAAAAAAAAAGAAGAAAAAAACCTCCAAAAATATCTATGCCTCAATTGGTGTATAGTTCACCGCACATCACTGAACTCAACACTGTGCATTCTGAGTACTACAAAGCTTATCCGTTCACCAAAGCTTTTTGTTGAGGTTTATACAGGGAGTTGTTTTTTCACCAGTGTGTTCTCATGTGTGCTATCAAACATTGACTTTGAACAAAACCTTTCCTACAGATTAAACAGGTGAACGGTTTTTCTCCAGTGTGCATTCTCATGTGCATTTTCAATCCGCCACTTCGTGCAAAACTTTTACCACATAACGAGCAAAAAAAAGGCTTGTCTTTAGTGTGCGTTTCCATGTGTATTTTTAATCCGCAGGCATGTGTAAAACATTTGCCACATACTGAGCAGGAAAAGGATTCATCTCCGGTGTGTGCTCTCATGTGTGATTTCAACTGATACCTTTCACTGAAATCTTCACTGCAGCTTACACGACAAAATGGTTTTTCTCCAATGTGTGTTCTCATGTGTACTTTGAGCACACTTTTATCTACAAAACCTTTACTACATACAGAGCAGGAAAAAGGTTTTTCTCCAGTGTGTGTTATCAAATGCGTTTTTAAACGATGCCTTTCAGTAAAGCCTTTACTGCATATTGTACAAGAAAAAGGTTTTTCTCCAGTGTGTGTTCTCATGTGTCCAGTCAGCCTACTTTTGTGTACAAAACCTTTACCACATACTGAGCAGGAAAGGGGTTTTTCTCCAGTGTGTGTAGTCATGTGTACTTTCAATCGGTAGCTGAGAGGAAAATCTTTACCGCAGATTGAACAAGAAAAAGGTTTTTCTCCGGTGTGTATCTTCATATGTTTTTTCAGCACACCTTTATGTGAAAAACCTTTACAACATACTGAGCAGGAAAAAGGTTTTTCTCCAGTATGTGTTGTCATGTGTGTTTTCAAACAGTTGCTTCGAATAAAATCTTTGCCACAAATTGAACAAGAAAAAGGTTTTTCTCCAGTGTGTATTCTCATATGTTCTTTCAGCACACTTTTATGTGCCAAACCTTTACCACACACTGAGCAGGAAAAAGGTTTCTCTCCAGTGTGTATTCTCATATGTCTTACCAGACGATAATGGTGTTTAAAAGTTTTGCCACAGTGAGAACATGTAAAGTGTGTGTTGTCAGTGTGAGGTGTCTTATCATCTTCAGAGTCTTCATCATCAGTGTCAGGAGAGTGAGACGTTGTGTCGTCACTGTCTGATAGTGGAGCTAAGATCTTGTCTGCTTGTGATCCTCCACAGTGGTCTCCATCAGCTTCTGTTGTCATGTGTTGAGTTGAGCTGCTGCTTGGAAGCTCCGCCTCTCTCTTCTCCTCACTTTCACTTTTGACATCATCTTCACTCTTCACAAACACACCAATCACTGGGAACTCCTGTAACCGTTCAAGATGTTCTCCCTCCTGACTGATGATATGTTCCTCCTCTTCTTCCTTAATGTGGGCAGCGCTATGACTCCTCTTTATCTGTAAACTAAGGGAGGGCTCCGACTCCTTTTCTTCCTTAATATAATAATAGGTATGTGGCTTCTCCTCCTTTTTAGTATGGAGTTGATTTGGCTCCTCCTCCTCCCCTTTAATCTGAGGGTACTGCGGCTCCTCCTCTTCCAATTTAAAATGTGGGTGTTTCTTTTCTTCCTCTTTAATATAAGGGATCTGGGGCTCATCCTGCTGCATCCTTGAGGTCCACTATTGCTTCTCGGGGAAATGTTCTTCACAGATGTCTACAAGACACAAGAAAACAAACATATGGTTTAAAATAGTCCAGCTTTGCTCAGTCACATGTGTTCTGTTAATGTCATTGAGGGTCTCAAGTTAAAATGCTTTTTTTTTTAAAGAAAAAGTGGTATTGTCTTTATGGAGGTTGCCCTAAGAGGGTTCTCTGGACCACCAAACACAGACATGAGAGCCCGCTTCAGGTGCACAATACAGTTTTATTTTTTCAATAAAGTCTCTGAGTGCTTTTCAGCAATCGTCTTTTTGCGGCTGTCCGTCTTGCTTTCGCTCTCCACCAGCGCCAACCCTGTCTCTTCTCCCGGTTGCTGCTTATACAGAGCGACAGGTGATTAGATAACAAGGCCCAGGTGGGCCATCTACGCACCTGTCGCTGACTTCGATTTGTCCCGTAAGATATATATCACGATTATCCCATCCAAAAACATGCTGGTTGACGCAGAGAAAACATGTTCACTTGACCGCTCTGCTTCACAACAAACAAAGAAACACCGGCTGTGTCTCGGTGCTAAAGACAGCTGCAATACACCGATTTCCACCAACAGCATTGTTCTTTATAGTCTCCATTATTAATTGAACAAATTGCAAAAGATTCAGCAACACAGTTGTCCAAATTACTGTGTAATTATGCGACAAAAAGAGACGACTTTTAGCCCTAACTGGTGCTGAGCTAATATTTCCTGACAGTCCGTGACGTCACCAACACGCGTCATCATTCCGCGACGTTTTCAACAAGAAACTCGCGGGAAATTTAAAATAGCAATTTAGTAAACTAAAAAGGCCGTATTGGCATGTGTTGCAATGTTAATATTTCATCATTGATATATAAACTATCAAACTGCGTGGTCGGTAGTAGTGGGTTTTAGTAGGCCTTTAAGTTATTTTAAACAATTTGAACAACAAAGATGACTAATTCATTCATGAATATTTATTTATACTGTAATTGTACTGTTCATTCAGCTGTTACAAAAATTAAAATGAGTGATAAAATGATATCCATTTAAAAGAAAGAAAAGGCAAAGTGCTAAAAAACAAAACAAAAATACAATTAAAAAGATGCACACTGATATATTGACTACTGGTTAACTTCTTGGTAGTTTAAGCATTCTGATAGACTCAATGTGTAGAATTATATCTTTGATTAGTTCTTCAAATATTGTCTGTTTAATAAATTGTATGTTTAATCTTATGATGCCGCCGAATTGGTGCCTGTCTGTCTGTCTCTCTAGACCAGGGGTCGGGAACGTTTTTGGCTGAGACAGCCATACAAGCCAAATATTTTAAAAATTATTTCTGTGAGAGCCATATAATATATTTTTTAAAACTGAATACAACTAAATGCGTGCGTTTTTAAGTAAGACCAAAATTTTTAGAGTATAATAAGTCTCTTGTTCTTTTTAATAACATTGTTATTCTGAAGCTAACCAACAATAAATAAGATACCTTTTACCATTAATGCGACTTCTTGAACAGGTGCGGCAGAAACCGGATGGATGGATTAAAATGCATGAAAACGTTTTATATTTTGAACATTATTTTTAACACTGTGATTACCAGCGGAATTATTCATTACTTACAGTGTTAAGCAATGTCAGCTAAGATTTATCTGAGAGCCAGGTGCAGTCATCAAAAGAGCCACATCTGGCTCTAGAGCCATAGGTTCCCTACCCCTGCTCTAGACAATGAAGACAAAGATTAGCTGGCTAAAATGATAGTTAAAAGGTGTTTTCCACTCAACTTCGTATCACTCTTGTTAGCTGACAAATGTCAGCTAACATGTCTCCGCTATAAAGGCTCGCGTATCACAGATGTACTGCCATAAAAACAGGGTCCGCTTTTCAAAATGAGCAAGGTATTCATGTTTTTAACAAAAAATACGATGACATATCCTTACACTTTACATGTTATCACTGGCAATGCTTTAGCAAGTGACCCACTTTCGCCCGGAAAAAACGCGAGTGATGACATCACAACTACTGTCAACCAATGTAATTGTCGGTGACAAATTTATTGTTGACTAATCGTTGATTATGATTAATTTTATTATTAGTAACTAATGACACATTTGTTTTTAAATATACATAAGACAATTGTTAGCCTTTTTAAAGAAAATATATGCATCATTGCAAATCAAAATGATTATGTCATATATATGACGTCATATTGACCACGCCCCCACCTCCAACTATATAGTGGCAATTTTAAGGGAAACCCAGTATTTTTCACATTTGCAAGCTTTTCATCGGCATTTTAGGATAACATCAACTCGTGTGGGTAGCTGGCTAACACTACAAACTAAGGTGGAATATATTTTACTAGTTATGCCAAAATTGGGGACTTTTCTCTGGTCCTACTTGAGCGAGTCAGCATCTGAAATCCCTCACTCTGAAGGGCTAAATTCATACCCACTGGCCCTACATGCAAAGAAGCACTGCGACACCACTACCCGCACGGGAACGCACAAAATGTAGAGATAGGGCTTAAAGGCCTCCTGAAAAGCAATACTACCGACCACGCAGTCTGATGGTTTATATATCAATGATGAAATATTAACATTGCAACACATGCCAATACGGCCGGTTTAGTTTACTTAATTACAATTTTAAATTTCCCGTGGAGTTTCTTGTTGAAAACGCCGCGGAATGATGACGCGTGCGCGTGACGTTACGGACTGTAGAGGACATATTAGCGCAGCACCATTTGCGGCTAAAAGTAGTCTCTTTTCATCGCGCAATTAAACAGTATTCTGGACATCTGTGTTGCTGAATCTTTTGCAATTTGTTCAATTAATAACGGAGAAGTCAAAGTAGAAAGATGGAGGTGGGAAGCTTTAGCCTTTAGCCACACAAACACACGGTGTTTCCTTGTTTAAAATTCCCGGAGGTGAAGCTTTACTATGGATCAGAGCGGTCAAGCGAACATGGTTCCCGACCACTTGTCAACCGGCAGGTTTCGGTGAGAAAATTGTGGTAAAAAGTCGCCTCTTACCAGAGATCAGCTGAGCTTGCGCCGTCCATGCAGCTGACGTCGTCTTCCCTCAGAGACTGGCGTCAAGACATCCGTGGACACACCCCTCCGACTATCAAGTACTATTTAAACTCACTAAAACACTAGCAACACAATAGAAAGATAAGGGATTTCCCAGAATTATCCTAATAAATGTGTCTAAAAACATCTGAATCCGTCCCAATGCAATCGCCTTTTTTTTCTTTCTAGTCCTTCGCTATCAATATCATCATCCACGAATCTTTCATCCTCGCTCAAATTGTCGTTTTCTCGGTACGAATAGCTCTTGCTGCTGGAGGCTCCCATTATAAACAATGTGAGGACGTGAGGAGCCCTCACCCTTGTGACGTCATCGTCTGCGACTTCTGGTAAAGGCAAGGCTTTTTTATTAGCGACCAAAAGTTGCGAACTTTATCGTCGATGTTCTCTACTAAATCCTTTCAGCAAACCTATGGCAATTTCGCGAAATGATCAAGTATGACACATAGAATGGACCTGCTATCCCCGTTTAAATAAGAGAATCTCATTTCAGTAGGCCTTCAAAAGTAGGGCGAGGAGGGTGTATTGGGACTGGCCCAAAGACTCAAACTAGTATAAATATTGGAGTTTCTTTTGAGATGTTGAATAAGGAAAAAAAATCTAAACAGACATTAAGTTGGTTAACATGATTTTTGTATGTGGATTTCTTGTGGGTTAGCTCACAACGACATCCCCTGATCTCAAACCACATCCGGGCAACGAAAAACTAAAAAAAAAAGTCCAGTTAGGGAAAAGAAGAAACATTGAGAAAAGACCTAGATGTGGGGACCACCCTTCGAGATGTCGATGTAATCGATGTCAAATTGGTTGATATTCTATTTATATTTTTAGCACTACTGGGTACTTGAGAGTCAGCCCTCATTTCTACACCAAGGGGGACATTTTGTTTTGTCTAAGCCTCGTAATTGTGACATCCTGTGTTGACCTCCACGTACCTGTATAGTGTAGGGTTGTCTGTGTCCCTGTACACAGAAAAAATAAACATTAGTTACAGTGACACTAAGAAAAGTGTGTTGCCTACTTCTACTACTAGTGGTTACAGTACTTTACAAACCTGTACTTCTGACATGCGGTTGGAGAGTCTTTATGGAAAACTGTGTCCCAACTGAACATGTCTTTGGTGATTGTGTCTGGCAGCCTGTGTCTACTGGCTTCTTGTATCTCTCTGTGGAAACACATTTAACAAAGCAGTTTTTGAGCATTACTTCGGTTCAATATCACTTGCACACGAACATTACTGCAACTGTTAGCTAAGTAAATCAATAGCAAGGAGAATTAAACGCCAACTTTTTGTAGCTATTCACTGAGCAAAAATGATGTGGAAGTTAAACAAAAAACATTACAATTAAAATGATCAAACCCAGATATTGTACACTCTAGTAAAACACAAAAAAGCCTGAAATAATAATGATGTTAAACGTCCATCCATCTATTTTCTTGCTCTTTCTGGAGCCTATCCCAGCTTTGTGTATACCAAAACCTACACACGGATATCTCATTACCGACTTCACCGCACTGGTTGGTTGCAGCTTGTAAACAATAGCGTAAAGCTACTAAAGTTTAGTTTTGTTGTTTATGCATGGTGCAACCGTGTGTGCCCAATATGTATTTT
Source organism: Nerophis ophidion (assembly GCF_033978795.1). Classification (NCBI taxonomy): domain Eukaryota; kingdom Metazoa; phylum Chordata; class Actinopteri; order Syngnathiformes; family Syngnathidae; genus Nerophis; species Nerophis ophidion. Next base: position 21,290,356 of record NC_084616.1, on the reverse strand, counting down.
GGGAGGTTGGTGAAGCAGTTGTTCTACATTAAAAGGCTAAGCTTAAAGCTGCACTAAAAATCGAGCTAACATTGTTAATGTTACGGGTCCCAAGTGACCAGGACGGGGTTAACAAATAGAAATCTTAGTTGGTGGAAGGGTGTTCTTCCTTCCCTGAAAAGCAGGTAAATACTAACGCAGGAAGGAAGCACCGCTTCTTTCTTCTTCCGACATCCGTCTCTTTATTCCACAGGTACAAAAATAATGACAACTTTTCCCTGGTCTGTTCAAATATCAAATGGTTGGCTGTACAATAAAAGGGGAATAGTACAGTTTTATTATTTATCTCCAATAACATTAAAGTACACATCATTTTTTTTCCAAACTGAAATTATTTCACGCCGAAGTGCCTGTTTCCTGCTTATTTGCTAGAATTTTTTTTAAACAATTTCAAATAGTGCAATTACGGTAAATACAGTTTTGTTCCTGTGTAATATTGGTGAAATGCCACCATAAACATATTAAGCTTTTAGCAAAATACACTTTCGAAGACAGGTTCTCTCAGTTAAGACATTAAACGGGGGTGGGATAGCTCGGTTGGTAGAGTGGCCGTGCCAGCAACTTGAAGGTTCCAGGTTCGATCCCCGCTTCTGACAACCTCATCACTGCCGTTGTGTCCTTCAATCAATCAATCAATCAATCAATGTTTATTTATATAGCCCTAAATCACATGTGTCTCAAAGGGCTGCACAAGCCACAACGGCTTCCTTGGTTTAGAGCTCACATAAGGGCAAGGAAAAACTAACAACCCAGTGGGATGTCAATGTGAATGACTATGAGAAACCTTGTAGAGGACCGCAGAACCCTCCCCCCCTCGTGGACTTATGATTTTGCTTACTAGATTTGATGACTCATCTTATCTTGCCTCTGATTGGCGAGTCCGTAATCCATCCATCCATTTCCTACCGCTTGTCCCTTTCAGACACTTTACCCACCTGCTCCTAGTGCCACCCACACTGGTTTAAAAATGTAACTTTCACAGTATCATGTTGGACCCGCTCGACATCCATTGCGTTCGGTCCCCTAGAGGGGGGGTTGCCCACATATGTGGTCCTCTCCAAGGTTCTCATAGTCATCGTCACCGACGTCCCACTGGGTCATCGTCACCGACTTCCCACTGGGTGTGAGTTTTCCTTGCCCTTATGTGGGCCTACCGAGGATGTCGTAGTGGTTTGTGTTGTGGTTTGTGCAGCCCTTTGAGACACTAGTGATTTAGGGCTATATAAGTAAACATTGATTGATTAATTGATTGATATTGGGTTTCACTATGTAAAGCGCTTTGAGTCACTAGAGAAAAGCGCTATATACAAACCCCGTTTCCATATGAGTTGGGAAATTGTGTTAGATGTAAAAATAAACGGAATACAATGATTTGCAAATCATTTTCAACCCATATTCAGTTGAATATGCTACAAAGACAACATATTTGATGTTCAAACTGATAAACATTTTTTTTTTTGCAAATAATCATTAACTTTAGAATTTGATTCCAGCAACACATGACAAAGAAGTTGGGAAAGGTGGCAATAAATACTGATAAAGTTGAGGAATGCTCATCAAACACTTATTTGGAACATCCCACAGGTGTGCAGGCTAATTGGGAACAGATGGGTGCCATGATTGGGTATAAAAACAGCTTCCCAAAAAATGCTCAGTCTTTCACAAGAAAGGATGGGGCGAGGTAGACCACTTTGTCCACAACTGCGTGAACAAATAGTCAAACAGTTTAAGAACAATGTTTCTCAAAGTGCAATTGCAAAAAATGTTTGGGATTTCAACATCTACGGTCCATAATATCATCAAAAGTTTCAGAGAATCTGTACAAAATCACTCCACGTAAGCGGCATGGCCGGAAACCAACATTGGTTGGCACTGTATCAAAAACCTACATAAATCTCTAAAGCAGGTGTTTCAGACATGCGGTCCGCGGGTCAAATGCAGCCCGCGAGACGGTATTTTGTGGCCCCCATCTTAATATGAAAGTATAATGTTAGTGCGGCCCGCAAGTTTTATATGAATGGCTCTTGATAGCGTTGTCTTATTTGGGTCAAAAATGGCTCTTCAAACGTTCTGGGTTGCCTACCCATGCATTAGTGGAAAAGCGGCAAATGAGTGAAAGCGACAGAGACAAGGGTTTTCTTACATACCTGGCTGCAGTCACAGCGTAATAACAGTCCTTGATAACTTGGACCAAATCAAACCATTATTTGTTTTGTTTTTTATTATTGTATTTGCATTGCCTCACAATTCTTAATTCTCATGTTTTTCATTTATATTTTGATTTTATTTTGTGTTGAAAATAAAAATAAAGACACTTAAAAATATTTTTTTTAAGAAATCTTTTCTTGTGGCCCAGCCTCACCCAGACTCTGCATCCAGTGGCCCCCAGGCAAATTGAGTTTGAGACCCCTGCTCAAAAGGATATCACCACATTGGCTCAGGAACACTTCAGAAAACCACTGTCACTAACTACAGTTGGTCGCAACATGTGTAAGTGCAAGTTAAAGCTCTACTATGCAAAGTGAAAGCCATTTATCAACAACATCCAGAAACGCCGCCGGTTTCTCTGGGCCCGAGATCATCTAAGACGGACTGATGCAAAGTGGAAAAGTGTTTTGTGGCCAGACGAGTCAACATTTCAAATTGTTTTTTGGAAATATTCGACATCGTGTCATCCTGACTAACGGGGAAGCGAACCATCCAGATTGTTTTCGACGCAAAGTTCAAAAGCCAGCATCTCTGACGGTATGGGGGTGCATTAGTGCTCAAGGCATGGATAACTTACACATCTGTGAAGGCACCATTAATGCTGAAAGGTACATACAGGTTTTGGAACAACATATGCTGCTCTCGAAGCAACGTCTTTTTCATGGATGCCCCTGCTTATTTCAGCAAGACAATGCCAAGCCACATTCAGCACGTGTTACAACAGCGTGGCTTCGTAAAATAAAGAGTGCGGGTACTTTCCTGGCCCGCCTGCAGTCCAGACCTGTCTCCCATCGAAAATGTACGGCGCATTATGAAGCGTAAAATACGACAGCGAAGACCCCGGGCTGTTGAAAGACTGAAGCTCTACATAAAACAAGAAAGGGAAAAAATTCCACTTTCAAAGCTTCAACAATTAGTTTCCTCAGTTCCCAAACGTTTATTGAGTGTTGTTAAAAGAAAAGGTGATGTAACACAGTAGTGAACATGTCCTTTCCCAACTACTTTGGCACGTGTTGCAGCCATGAAATTCTAAGTGAATGATTATTTGCAAAAAACAGATAAAGTTTATGTGTTTGAACATCAAATATCTCGTCTTTGTAGTGCATTCAAATGAATATGGGTTGAAAAGGATTTGCAAATCATTGTATTCCGTTTATATTTACATCTAACACAATTTCCCAACTCATATGGAGAAAGAGTTGGCTTGGCGTGGCGCAGTGGAAGAGTGGCCGTGCGCAACCCGAGGGTCACTGGTTCAAATCCCACCTAGAACCAACCTCGTCACGTCCGTTGTGTCCTGAGCAAGACACTTCACCCTTGCTCCTGATCGGTGCTGGTTGGCGCCTTGCATGGCAGCTCCCTCCATCAGTGTGTGAATGTGTGTGTGAATGGGTAAATGTGGAAGTAGTGTCAAAGCGCTTTGAGTACCTTGAAGGTAGAAAAGCGCTATACAAGTAAAACCCATTTATTTATTTATTATTTAAATATAATTAACTTCACTTCAATAAACACAGTAACTAGGGAATTTACAGTAAACAGAAATGAACTATGTGAATGATTTGTCTGCATCAAACATCATATTAGCATTGTTCTTATACTTAGATATGCCCCAGACACCCCCCGCGACCCCAAAAGGGACAAGCGGTAGGAAATGGATGGATGTTTAAAGTGACTTTGTCGACTAATAAATTGCGTGAATAACCGCTTCATACGTATATGTCACATATTACGGGCCAAAGTGAACTTAATCATTCTCTCTATGCCGTGTGGGTTTCCACGATAATCTATTTTACAAACAGCCGCCGCCATTTTAAACACCTCCGTTTGTTGTCACATCACCCAAAACGTAATTCACTCGACATTTCACATTCACCATAGAACGTTCATATTCATGAAAATAAACATGTGTAAATATCACCGTATACTAACCTGAAAAGCAGGTAGATATTGACACAGGAATGAGGCACTGAAGCAATGTCTTTGTCTTCCGACATCAGTCCGGCGAGGAGGCGGAAGTGTCCTCAACCATAGAAGTCCGGCGCGCGCGGCAGGCACCAACATTTTTATTCCGCCTTCCCGTTTCTCCAGTATTAATGTTTTGTTTCAAACCAAATAATGCAATAATTACCCCGAGTCCTCACAACGACATTAAACCCGTAAAAATATTTGGAAAATAAAATACTCCACCACATGACTAAATGATAAAATATCAAAACGCAAATGGTGGTCAAGTTTTGAGTGTACCACACTAACGTGTCATTCTCACATTTCTAACCTACTGTTACTATTAACCGTTTCATTGTCTCCTCCGTTGCCATAATTAGTAGACACTGACCCCGCCAATGAAAAATGGAAAATCCATCTTTATACTGCCTCAAGTTTGAGAATCAGGAATCGGGCGTGTGGCGGAGGCGAGGTTGGGGGCGTGGTTAAGAGGGGAGGAATATATCTCACCAACTCCAGTATTTCATATATATTTCATATATATATATATCCATCCATCCATCCATTTTCTACCGCTTATTCCCTTTTGGGGTCGCGGGGGGCGCTGGCGCCTATCTCAGCTACAATCGGGTGGAAGGCGGGGTACACCCTGGACAAGTCGCTATCTCATCGCAGGGCCAACACAGATAGACAGACAACATTCACACTCACATTCACACACTAGGGACAATTAGTGTTGCCAATCAACCTATCCCTATATATAAAATAAATAGTTGAATTTCCGACAGACCTATCAAATACACAGTAATAAAAACACAGTTGTTCTACCAACTGTACTGTGCTTGCTGGTTACTAAAAAAAAAAAACACTTACCTTTCACTATTTGAGTAACCTTTGTTCTGTCATTTGCGTATTGGCGAGCGATATCCGAATCCGGGCACATATATCACAGATTTTTTGTAGACATCCGCAAATGAGAACGGGATGTTGCTTCCAGCTATCAGCATAGCCATCTTTGTCTCAGCATAAGTTACACCATCGGGTCTCCATTTTGCCAGGTGGCCCATAATACTGGGTTGTGAACGATGCTGCGCTGCGAACACTTTGTGCTTCGCTGACCGTTCATGGCTGAGTAAATCCGTTTGGCCGCCGTGTTCAATGGAGAAGTCTGTTCTACAAAATTTACAGGCATCATAGCCCTTCCCCTTCGAACTCTCCTGGATAAACTGAAATTCTTTTTTCCAATCGTTCTGGAACTTACAAGCATATTTCTTCATTTTGCTCGTCGACGGTGTAATATATTGGGTTGGAGTCAATAACCAGGCGACGTGTTGAAGTTACGTCTCTTTACCGTGGGCTTCAGAACAGACTCCCTAATGCATGTTCATTGACTGCACTTAAATGTAGAATATATTTACATTCTATTATATTCTATGTACAGTAGATGGCAGTATTGTCCTGTTTAAGAGGGTCACAACATTGCTGTGTCAGGTTCTCATGGAGCTGGAGGGGGCGTGGCCTCCAGCTCCGCCTGAATTTCGGGAGATTTTCGGGAGAAAATTTGTCCCGGGAGGTTTTCGGGAGAGGCGATGAATTTCGGGAGTCTCCCGGAAAATCCGGGAGGGTTGGCAAGTATGGAAAACTTCCAAGTGGTTTCAATCAATCAATCTAATACATAATTTGACCAGCAGATGGTGATGGATAATAAGACGAACAACAGACAGACGGACAGAGATGCGGGTAAGCGGTACCGATATCTGAGTTAGACTAAATGGAGTCGGCAGAAAGCACTTGCAGTGTTTTGCAATGTTCTCTGTATCTGTGATAGAGAAGATTACTCAGGATGCAGAATGCTGATCTGATAGCTTCTTTGAATAAGAGTAGGGCAAAACAAATATACAAACACATTTACATGGACTATTAAAACAGTCTATTCGAAATGAGTGGAGAATAAGAAATATTGATTTAGACCAAACCAGGGCATTCTGCAGCCCGCGGGCCACATCCGGGCCTGAGGCCAATCTTAAATTACAAAATACATTTAAAAAAGTATCTATGTCGAGCGCGCAATACAGTGGCTCTGCTTTTGCTTTGAAAAGCGTTTTTTGTATTACTTCCGTGTGGACGTATGCGCGTGCGTGATTGTGAGAGAACGTGAACAACAGCAATCACAAATGACAAAATACATTTAAAAAAAACATCTACTGTATGTCATGCATGCAATACAACTGTGCTGCTTTTGTTTTGAAAAGTGTTATTTATGGACATATGTCCGTGTGTAACCTGTGAGTGAAGGTGCACTGCGACAAGTGATGCCCGGTTACCCTTGAAACGCCAAAAAAAGAAAAGGTGATGACGAATGCCAAGTATTTCTTTACAGAAATTTAAAGGTAAAGCAGTGTGCTTAATTTGAGGTACACAGTTTGCTATGTTTAAAGAATATAATTTCAATCGCCACTACACGACGTAGCTGAAGGAAAAATACCGTAATCTGTTTGATGAAGAGCGCGCAAGGGAGGCTGATGCAGTTGATGGTAAAACTGCAAACCCAACAAGGACTTTTTGCCAAATTTCACACCCCCAGAGATGCAGCTGTCAGGACAAGTTTCGTCATTTCTTACAAAATCGCCAAAAAAAAGGCATTTTCTGACGGAGAGTTTATTAAGGAGTGCTTATTGGACTCTGTTGCGCTGATATGCCCGGAGAAAAGGGGCGCATTTAAGAACGTGTCACTCTCCCGACGCGCTGTAACAAGGCGGGTTGAGACCATCGCTGAAAACTTGGAGCTTAAGCTGAAGAACAGAACAGCTGACTTTGACTGGTTTTTGATGGCTTTGGACGAGAGCTGCGACGTGCGTGACACCGCCCAGCTGCTCATCTTTTTTACGTGGGATAACTGCAGACTTTCAAATCACGGAGGAGCTGGCAGCCATGCAGTCAATTAAAGGGACAACCACAGGTAATGACTTGTTCACACAGGTAAATGCGTGTTTGTACATGTTCGGATTGAAATGGGACAAACTGGCAGGGTCCATATCTGACGGGGAAAAATGTGGGACTTTTGTTTGTTGTATTGCAGTATTTCTATAAACTTGTTAAGTTGTTTGTTTATTTTCAATCAATCAATCAATATTTATGTATATAGCCCTAAATCACAAGTGTCTCAAAGGGCTGCACAAACCACAACAACATCCTCGGTAGGGGCAAGGAAAAACTCACCCAAGTGGGATGTCGGTGATAGCGACAATGATGACTATGAGAAACCTTGAAGAGGACCGCATATGTGGGCAACCCCCCCCCGAAACCCTAGGGGACAGAAAGCAATGGATGTCGAGCGGGTCTAACATGATATTGTGAAAGTCCAATCCATAGTGGATCTAACATAACCGTGAGAGTCCAGTCCAAAGTGGATCCAATATAGTAGCGAGAGTCCCGTTTTTCCTTGTTTGTGGAACAAAGTTAAAGTGTGAACAAATTAAAAATAAATTGCAGTGATTCAATGATCGTTTTTGTTTTCTTATTTCAATTTCACATAGCCTAATATAAATATTTAACGATTAAGAGTTTGAATAAAACCATCAAAACCAATCTGCTTTTGTATTAAGTTAAGTTAGGTTAAATGAAATTATTATTATTATTATTATTATTATTATTATTATTATTATTATAGACAGTGCTTTAAACATGGTCTGTGCTGCCCTCAAGTGGTAGCATATGGTAACTACCGTGTAACAGGAAGTATGTCACCATTAAAAGGGCGAAGGTTGAACTGGCGAATTACATCCTCCTTGCAAACAAACACTCAGTTAAGGCTACATTTAACACATTATAGCCATTTTAGCATGAATAACAGTGCTATAGTCGCCATATACTTACATTGTAGTCAGGAACGCAATGCTGTTTACACAATCAACAACGAGCCAATATTACGCAGAGAACACGACAAACAGGAAATTATGTCCAAGACTAGATCCCCAAAATAAGAGCACAGGAAACCTAACATCTTAAAACTGCGTCAGAATAAAATAAAAATAAAACCCTTTCTGACTGTTGCAATTTGCATCTATTTGTAGTGTACCAGATGTTAGTTGGACAGCTTCAAATATTTTTTGGGCCGTCTTGCCCTCTCTACATTGACCTCTTGGGTCTCATCCTGTGTGGCGATGGCTTTTACCAGTTTAAGGAACTGGTTGCTAGGACACACACGTGCGGATGTTGTTTCTGGTCTTCAGCTCGCCGTTCAACACCATCATCCCGCAGCACTTGGTGAGCAAACTGGCCCCCCTTGGCTGCTTGACTTCCTCACAGACAGACCCCAGTCTGTGAGAGTTGGCGACAACACCTCCAGTGCCATCTCCCTGATCACCGGCTCCCCCCAAAGCTGCATCCTGAGTCCACTGCTGTTCACGTTGATGACCCATGACTGCTTTGCCAGGTCCACTACTAACCACATTGTGAAGTACGCGGACGACACAACAGCAGTGGGCCTTATTCATGACAACAATGACATGGACTACAGGGAAGAGGTGAAACATCTGGTTGACTGGTGCAGAACCAACAACCCGGTCCTGAAGGTCGACAAGACCAAGGAGATCATCGTCGACTTCAAGAAGCACCAGTCCAGCCACACTCCACTCTTCATCAACGGCACAGTGGTGGAGATGGTAAGCAGCACCAAGTTCCTGGGGGTGCAGATCACTGACAATATGACCTGGTCTGAGCTGAGCTCTTGTAATAAGAGCTCTGTAGCGCAAGCACTTTTTGCGTCGGATGAAAAAATCACAGCTCCCTCCCCCCATTCTCATCACATTCTACAGAGACAGTATGGAGAGCCTACTGACCAACAGCATCTCTGTCTGGACTGGAGCCTGCAATACCTCAGACTGGAAGTCTCTGCAGAGAGTGGTGAGGGTGGCGGAAAAGATCATCAGGACTCATCTTCCTCCTATCCAGGCGATCGCAAAAAGCCGCTACCTGACCAGGGCTCAGAAAATCTGCAGAAGCTCCTCCCACCCCTACCAAGGACTGTTTTCACTGCTGGACTCTTGAAAGAGGTTCCGCAGCCTCCTTAGCAGAACCTCCAGGTTCTGTAAGAGCTTCTTCCCTTAGGCCGTAAGACTCTTGAACACTTAATAATAATCCTCTCAATTCCCCCCAAAATAGATTAACTTCCTGGAATATAAAGACAATATAACATACATCCATAAACGTGGATGCTTATGCAAAAGTGCAATATATTTAAAGGCCTATTGAAATTAGATTTTGTAATTTAAACCGGGATAGCAGGTCCATTCTATGGGTCATACTTGATCATTACGCGATATTGCCATATTTTTGCTGAAAGGATTTAGTAGAGAACATCGATGATAAAGTTCACAACTTTTGGTCGTTAATAAAAAAAAGCCTTGCCTTTACCGGAAGTCGCAGACGATGACGTCACAAGGGTGAGGGCTCCTCACGTCCTCACATTGTTTATAATGGGAGCCTCCAGCAGCAAAAGCTATTCGGGCCGAGAAAACAACAATTTCCCCATTAATTTGATTAAGGATGAAAGATTGGTGGATGAGGATATTGATAGTGAAGGACTAGTAAAAAATAAAGTAAAATAAAGTTAAAAATGAAAAAGGCGATTGCATTGGGACGGATTCAGATGTTTTTAGACACATTTACTAAGATAATTCTGGGAAATCCCTTATCTTTCTATTGTGTTGCTAGTGTTTTAGTGAGATTAAATAGTACCTGATAGTCGGAGGGGTGTGTCCACGGGTGTCTTGAGGCCAGCGTCTGAGGGAAGTCACGGCAGATACAAGGACGGCGCAAACTCCACAGATCTAAGGTAAGAGACGACTTTTTAACACAATTTTCTCATCGAAACCTCCCGGTTGACAAGTGGTCGGGAACCATGTTCGCTTGACCGCTCTCATCCATAGTCAATTTTCACCTCCAGGAATTTTAAACAAGGAATCACTGTGTGTTTGTGTGGCTAAAGGCTAAAAGCTTCCCACCTCCATCTTTCTACTTTGACTTCTCCATTATTAATTGAACAAATTGCAAAAGATTCAGCAACACAGATGTCCAGAATACTGTGTAATTGCGCAATGAAAAGAGACAACTTTTAGCCGCAAATGGTGCTGCGCTAATATTTCCTAACAGTCCGTGACGTCACGCGCACGCGTCATCATTCTGCGACGTTTTCAATAAGAAACTCAGCGGGAAATTTAAAATTGCAATTTAGTAAAAAGTGATTCAATTATAAATAAAGATTTCTACATGTAAAAGTATTTATCAACTTAAAGTGCCCTCTTTGGGGACTGCAATAGAGATCCATCTGGATTCATGAACTTAATTCTAAACATTTCTTACTAAAAAATAAATCTTTAACATCAATATTTATGGAACATGTCCACAAAAAATCAAGCTGTCAACCCTGAATATTGCATTGTTGTATTTTTTTTCACAGTTTACATTCAAGTATTATTCAATAAATATGTTTATAAAGGATTTTTGAATTGTTGCTATTTTTAGAATATTTAAAAAAAATCTCACGTACCCCTTGGCATACCTTCAAGTACCCCCAGGGGTGCACGTACCCCCATTTGAGAACCACTGCTATAAGTGACCAAACGTCCAAGATCAAAACTGGGAATATAATCCCAGAGAAGTACGTAAAAAATGGTCAGGTATTTTTAAATTGAAGATACAATCTGATTACGTTATATATCATCCTACATAAATAATGTATGAATACATTATATCTATATATCTTAGGGACCTATACTCTGTATCTCTGTTGCTGACTTGACACTTTGTATTGATATTTTGTATTACATTCTGCCCTTAAATGATAATGTTTAGAGTGACGTGCAGTCGTGGAAAGAAAAAAAATGTAAAAAGAAAATAATAATAATTAAATTGTTATATGTATCCAGTGATTATACTATAAAGTTATTTTCCATTGAACTTCACCAGTTTTAGATTATCCATCCATCCATTTTCTACCGCTTATTCCCTTTCGGGGTCGCGGGGGGCGCTGGCGCGTATCTCAGCTACAATTGGGCGGAAGGCAAGGTACACCCTGGACAAGTCGCCACCTCATTGCAGGGCCAACACAGATAGACAGACAACATTCACACTCACATTCACACACTAGGGCCAATTTAGTGTTGCCAATCAACCTATCCCCAGGTGCATGTCTTTGGAAGTGGGAGGAAGCTGGAGTACCCGGAGGGAACCCACGCATTCACGGGGAGAACATGCAAACTCCACACAGAAAGATCCTCAGCCTGGAATTGAACCCAGGACTGCAGGACCTTCGTATTGTGAGGCAGACGCACTAACCCCTCTGCCACCGTGAAGCCCCAGTTTTAGATTATTTTTATCTAAAATTGCTGAATTTTCACATTTGCCATTCAAATACTGAGCAGAGACTTGCGGTGAGTCCACAGCCAGTTGAGCCTCACCACGGATTGCGCAATGACTCGGCTAACTGCTGGCTGCTGTGCAGTGAGACCGTATTGCTGTATGAATTATATTATACATTTCCATAGTTTAGTTAGGTGAGGTATATAATGTACAGTCCATTTTGTCAACAACTGTATGTGTGTAACGTATTTCTTGTGCTGGGCAATCATAAAACGGCTGCGAAGACGCACCGTGTGAGGCTCCTGTTCTCCCGCCTCATGGTGGTGGAGGGCGCTAGTGATCCCAGGGATCATTGTTGCGATTACTCGCCTGCAGAATAAGTGACAACAGGCTACAGTTAGCAAGTCAAATGCAGCGGCAGCGATCGTTTATTTTTTCCTCTCCCCTGGACTTTTAACACAGATGATTACATAACTAAAATAAAACAGTTTTCTAAACTGGACTTTCGATCGAAGCAGGAGGTAATAATTAAAGGAAGACCAACGCCGGAGCTAAAAGGTTTGCTTCAGACAGTGATCTCCATCACTGAAGAAAGATAAGGAAGACTTCTGTAAACAAGTTATCGATGCTGTTGTTCAGAAGGAGCGGCGAATTGACTTCATTTATAAGTAAAGGTAAAACCATAATAACGTTTTTTTTTTTATATGTGCTTTTTTGTGTGCTACAGTTTTTATGTGTAAAGAATGCTGGCATGAGCTTTTAAACATAACCCGTTAACTGCTGCCAATCAAATGGTGAATAAGATACTCTTTAGGGTTCATATGTTTATAAATCTGACTGTGATGAAGTCAGTGCCTCACCAGCCATGAACCACACCGCACGTCAACTCTACATGCCCCTAAAGCTGACCAACATACCGGATTGTAGTCAGCTGGAGGCGTGTCTTAATGAAATTAAACAATGGATGTCCGCTAACTTTTTGCAACTCAAGGCCAAAAAAACGGAAATGCTGATTATCGGTCCTGCTAGACACCGACCTCTATTTAATAATACAACTCTAACATTTGACAACCAAACAATTAAACTAGGCGACTCGGTAAAAAATCTGGGTGTTATCTTTGACCCAACTCTCTCCTTTGAGTCACACATTAAAAGCGTTACTAAAACGGCCTTCTTTCATCTCCGTAATATCGCTAAAATTCGCTCCATTCTGTCCACTAAAGACGCTGAGATCATTATCCATGCGTTTGTTACGTCTCGTCTCGATTACTGTAACGTATTATTTTCGGGTCTCCCCATGTCTAGCATTAAAAGATTACAGTTGGTACAAAATGCGGCTGCTAGACTTTTGACAAGAACAAGAAAGTTTGATCACATTACGCCTGTACTGGCTCACCTGCACTGGCTTCCTGTGCACTTAAGATGTGACTTTAAGGTTTTACTATTTACGTATAAAATACTACAAGGTCTAGCTCCATCCTATCTTGCAGATTGTATTGTACCATATGTCCCGGCAAGAAATCTGCTTTCAAAGGACTCCGGCTTATCAGTGATTCCCAAAGCCCAAAAAAAGTCTGCGGGCTATAGAGCGTTTTCATTTCGGGCTCCAGTACTCTGGAATGCCCTCCCGGTAAAAGTTCGAGATGCCACCTCAGTAGAAGCATTTAAGTCTCACCTTAAAACTCATTTGTATACTCTAGCCTTTAAATAGACTCCCTTTTTAGACCAGTTGATCTGCCGTTTCTTTTCTTTTTCTCCTATGTCCCACTCTCCCTTGTGGAGGGGGTCCGGTCCGATCCGGTGGCCATGTACTGCTCGCCTGTGTATCGGCTGGGGACATCTCTGCACTGCTGATCCGCCTACGCTTGGGATGTTTTCCTGCTGGCTCCGCTGTAAACGGGACTCTCGCTGCTGTGTTGGATCCGCTTTGGACTGGACTCTTGCGACTGTGTTGGATCCATTATGGATTGAACTTTCACAGTATCATGTTAGACCCGCTCGACATCCATTGCTTTCCTCCTCTCCAAGGTTCTCATAGTCATCATTGTCACCGACGTCCCACTGGGTGTGAGTTTTCCTTGCCCTTATGTGGGCCTACCGAGGATGTCGTAGTGGTTTGTGCAGCTCTTTGAGACACTAGTGATTTAGGGCTATATAAGTAAACATTGATTGATTGATATATATATATATATATATATATATATGTGTGTGTGTGTGTGTGTGTAAATATATATATACAGGGGGGGAAAAAAGTATTTAGTCAGCCACCGATTGTGCAAGTTCTCCCACTTAAAATGATGACAGAGGTCTGTAATTTTCATCATAGGTACACTTCAACTGTGAGAGACAGAATGTGAAAAAAAAATCCAGGAATTCACATTGTAGGAATTTTAAAGAATTTATGTGTAAATTATGGTGGAGAATAAGTATTTGGTCAATAACAAAAATTCAACTCAATACTTTGTAATATAACTTTTGTTGGCAATAACAGAGGTCAAACAATTACTATATGTCTTTACCAGGTTTGCACACACAGTAGATGGTATTTTGGCCCATTCCTCTATGCAGATCTTCAAGAGAGCAGTGATGTTTTGGGGCTGTCGCCGAGCAACACGGACTTTCAACTCCCTCCACAGATTTTCTATGGGGTTGAGGTCCGGAGACTGGCTAGTCTACTCCAGGACTTTCAAATGCTTCTCACGGAGCCACTCCTTTGTTGCCCGGGCGATGTGTTTGGGATCATTGTCATGCTGGAAGACCCAGCCACGTTTCATCTTCAAAGCTCTCACTGATGGAAGGAGGTTTTGGCTCAAAATCTCACGATACATGGCCCCATTCATTCTTTCCTTAACACGGACCAATCGTCCTGTCCCCTTAGCAGAAAAACAGCCCCAAAGCATGATGTTTCCACCCCCATGGTTCACAGTAGGTATGGTGTTCTTGGGATGCAACACAGTATTCATCTTCCTCCAAACACGACAAAATGAGTTTATACCAAAAAGTTATATTTTTGTTTCATCTGACCACATGACATTCTCCCAATCCTCTGCTGTATCATCCATGTGCTCTCTGGCAAACTTCAGACGGGCCTGGCTTAAGCAGGGGGACACGTCTGGCACTGTAGGATTCTATTCCCTGTCGGAGTAGTGTGTTACTGATGGTAACCCTTGTTACTTTGGTCCCAGCTCTCTGCAGGTCGTTCACCAGGTCCCCCTGTGTGGTTCTGGGATTTTTGCTCACCGTTCTCATGATCATTTTGACCCCACGGGATGAGATTTTGCGTGGAGCCCCAGATCGAGGGAGATTATCAGTGGTCTTGTATGTCTTTTATTTTCTGATAATTGCTCCCACAGTCAATTTTTTCGCACCAAGCTGCTTGCCTATTATAGATTAACTCTTCCCAGTGTGGTGCAGGTCTACAATTCTTTTCCTGGTGTCGTTCGACAGCTCTTTGGTCTCGGCCATAGTGGAGTTTTGAGTCTGACTGTTTGAGGCTGTGGACAGGTGTCTTTTATACAGATAACGAGTTCAAACAGGTTCCATTAATACAGGTAATGAGTGGAGGACAGAGGAGCTTCTTAAAGAAGAAGTTACAGGTCTGTGAGAGCCAGAGATCTTCCTTGTTTGAAGTGACCAAATACTTATTTTCCACCATAATTTACAAACAAATTCTTTAAAATTCCTACAACGTGAATTCCTGGATTTTTTTCCACATTCTGTCTCTCACAGTTGAAGTGTACCTATGATGAAAATTACAGACCTCTGTCATCATTTTAAGTGGGAGAACTTGCACAATCTGTGGTTGACTAAATACATTTTTGCCCCACTGTACATCTATGTGCAGAAATTCTAATTGCGGAAGACTTTTATTTAATCGAGGCATTGAATCGTCTCGTAGGGGGGAATGAGGTGAATTGTACCGTATACAATTTTTTTAAATGATTTTTGAGCTAGCATGTGTTTGTATTTGGTCTCATAATTTTTTAGATGATTATTCGACTAAGGACATATGCCGTTAGATAACTTCAGCGGTGCAGAAGTCCATCACAGCTCGTCCAGAGAGTGGGGGATTGCGCCCCCAGGACATTGAATAACTTAAAGAACAGCACCAGTTTGATTTTAGGAGAGATAATAGAAACATTAACAACATATGGTAGGAAGCCCCACAGATAGGAGTAGAGGATAAGAAGTCGGAGGACACCCGACTCGAACTGATCAAGGAAATAATGTCAGGGAAAGAATGACTGGCCAGACTTATCGGCACTAAGGCTAGAACCACAGAGAGTAAGGCTCTTGTGTGAAAAGGTATTTAAAGGACAGCTGTCCAATAGGACATTAGAAGAGAGTAATCATGCCCCCTCTTTCCTCTTGAGACTGCAGTTCCTGTCTGAGGCTCGCTGAAACAAATAGCTTTTTGTTCGACGATTCCTTGTTGGCGTCTTCTTGGCTCTTCACGCATCACACTGTCACTCTGTCCTGGGAGGGTGACACGACCATCGAATATACAACACATGTAAGGTATTTTCTATCACTTGATCTTGTTATACATCTTAACTCTATGTATAGTTATTAATCTAGTTGCGTATTTGTTTGATCATCTTTATATATCGTTGGGTCCCTTTCAGAAGCGCTAAATGTATCTTTAGGCTCGTTTAGGGGTATTGGACTGTCTGATTGTGGCGGTCCACTCCCTGTACGATCAGTGTCAGAGCTTGGTCCGCATTGCCGGCAGTAAGTCGGACACGTTTCTAGTGAGGCTGTCCTTTGTCACCGATTCTGTTCATAACTTTTACGGACAGAATTTCTAGGCGCAGTCAGGGCGTTGAGGCGATCCGGTTTGGAGGCTGCAGGATTAGGTCTCTGCTTTTTGCAGATGATTTTGTCCTGATGGCTTCATCTGGCCAGGATCTTCAGCTCTCACCGGATCTGTTCTCAGCCGAGTGTAAAGCGACAGGGATAAAAATCAGCACGTCCAAGTCCGAGTCCATGGTTCCATGAGTGCTATTTCCAGGTTGGGGAGGAGACCATTCCCCAAGTGGAGGAGTTCAAGTACCTCCTAGTCTTGTTCACAAGTCAGGGAAGAGTGGAATGTGAGCTCGACAGGCGGATCGGTGCGGCGTCTTCAGTAATGCGGACGCTGTATTGCTCCGTTGTGGTGAAAAAGGAGCTGAGCCGGAAGGAAAAGCTCTCAATTTACCGGTCGATCTACGTTCCCATCCTCACCTATGGTCATGAGCTTTGGGTTATGACCGAAAGGACAAGATCACGGGTACAAGCGGCCGAAATGAGTTTTCTCCGCCAGGTGGCGGGGCTCTCACTTAGAGATAGGGTGAGAAGCTCTGACATCCGGGAGGAGCTCAAAGTAAAGCCGCTGCTCCTCCACATCGAGAAGAGCCAGATGAGGTGATTCGGGCATCTAGTCAGGATGCCACCTGAACGCCTCCCTAAGGAGATGTTTCGGGCACATCTGACCGGTAGAAGGCCACGGGGAAGACCCAGGACACGTTAGGAAGACTATGTTTCCCGGCTGGCCTGGGAACGCCTCGGGATCCCCCGGGAAGAGCTGGACGAAGTGGCTGGGGAGAGGGAAGTCTGGGCTTCCCTGCTTAGGCTGCTGCCCCCGCGACCCGACCTCGGATAAGCGGAAGAAGATGGATGGATGAATGGTATCTTTAGTCTATGTTTTATTCGGATCCTGTTTTACTACCTCACAATCTCCAGCGCCCGCATTAATTTATCCACTTTTTCAGGTAAAAATATTTATTGGGCCTTAAACTATTATAGTTCTTAAGTTATTTAATTCTAAACCTTTCTCTCAGGTCCACCTCCACCTACTCTTGGTGTCTATACTTTATGTTTTCATCTCATTTGAACCCAGGGGTTATATTTTCACTAAAATTACACAAAAAATCTTCATCTGTACAACTCTAAAAATAACCATGTGACAGTTCACCTGAAACAGAATACATAAATAAACACTTTGTAAAACGTTGTACAGCAAAATAAACAAAGTCATCTACGGACGAAAATAAAAATGACTGAGTCCTCCAGTTCATCTCAGCCAAATATTAAATAAAAGCCTTGTTACCTTCTGGAGAATAACCCACAATTTAAACACAAACAAACATAACAAAGGTGAGAGTCTCTTTAATCCATCCATCCATCCATTTTCTACCGCTTTTCCCTTTTGGAGTCGCGGGGGGCGCTGGCGCCTATCTCAGCTACAATCGGGCGGAAGGCGGGGTACACCCTGGACAAGTCGCCACCTCACCGCAGGGCCAACACAGATAGACAGACAACATTCACACTCACATTCACACACTAGGGCCAATTTAGTGTTGCCAATCAACCTATCCCCAGGTGCATGTCTTTGGAAGTGGGAGGAAGCCGGAGTACCCCGAGGGAACCCACGCATTCACGGGGAGAACATGCAAACTCCACACAGAAAGATCCCGAGCCTGGATTTGAACCCAGGACTGCAGGACCTTCGTATTGTGAGGCAGACGCACTAACCCCTCTGCCACCGTGAAGCCCGTCTCTGTAATCGCCCAAATCAAATAAAACTGCGTGCCCTGCTGTTGTGGACCCCGACTTAAAAAAGTTGAAAAACTTATTCGGGTGTTACCATTTAGTGGTCAATTGTACGGAATATGTATTGAACTGTGCAATCTACTAATAAAAGTCTCAATCAGTCAATCAATACCACACACGCCATGAACCACAGAGCCCATGTTACCTCCGTCCGAGCCTTCATCTTACACGTAATAAAAATAGAACCTCCGCAGGTTAATCTCCAATTATGCTACGACTATATTCTCGCAAAGCTCCGCAAAACAAAAATACTGATTCACCTCTGTCTGTACACACACTTAAGTGAATGCCATGCATACTTGCCCAACAGCCATACAGGTCAGACTGAGGGTGGCCGTATAAACAACTTTAACACTGTTACAAATATGCGCCACACTGTGAACCCACACCATACAAGGATGACTAACACATTTCGGGAGAACATCCGCACCGTAACACAACATAAACAAAAAAGAACCAATACCCAGAACCCCTTGCAGCACTGACTACCACCAAAACCCGCTACCCACCACCAACCCAACCCATCTCATTATTATTTTATTTTAAGCCTGTGGAAAAATGTAATGTTGATATTTACCTCAGAAGGCTGCAAATAGAAAAGAGGCATTAAATGTTTTATTTAAATGGTATTTATTTGACAATTTTTTTTCCCGTTTGTTTTTTGAATGTTGATTTTCCACTAGTAAGTTATATAATTATTGCTTGTTCCATATTCATTGTTCAAGCAAATCAGTGTAGAAAACTGAGCAATAATTAACAATTTATTCATGCATTTTCTCTTGTTACTTCAAGGCTTGAATGTTTGATTCATTCATTATTGTTATTTTACTATCAAATTTATCATTAGCCTGTGGACAAAATTTATTTTGATATTTACCTCAGAAGGCTGCAAATAGAAAAGAGGAACTAAATTTTTTATTTAAGTTTTATTTGATATGCCATTGATATTTTTTATATTATTATTATTATTATTTGAAACTGGATTTTGCATGTCACTATAAAGTTATATAAGCCTTTGCTTGTTCAATATTCAATGCAAAACTTGTTTGGGTCCCTATTAAAAGGTTCATTTGTTCAACCTTGGCCCGCGGCTTTGTTCAGTTTAAAATGTTGGCCTTTTCTGTATTTGACTTTGACACCCCTGGTCTATCATGTGAGTAAGCACTCACCTTTTTATATGCCGGCTTGATAGTGAGAGTTGGTCCCAGACCAACAAAAGAGTAGCTCGGTTCGTGGCGCCAAATTGTTGTATATTTGATGGTTGTGTGATGGGCCAAGGAGACGCCAAGAGGAATCGTCGAACGAAAAGCTTTATTTGTGTCAGCAAGACTCCAGCTCCAGGAGAAAGAGTGGGCCAAATCTCTTCTGATGTCCTCTTGGAAACCGATCCTTAAATACCTTCGATCCCATAAAAAAAAAAAACAACTCTTTGTAACTCTAGTCTTGGAGCCGGGCCCGTCTGCACAAAATCCCAGCTTGTCGTTGGGCCCCTTAACCTATTTCCTGTGATCCGTTTGAGACGGACGACCTCCGACCATACTTGCCAACCTTGAGACCTCCAAATTCGGGAGATGGGGGTGTATATTGTAGTGTTCCGGAAGAGTTAGTGCTGCAAGGGCTTCTGGGTATTTCTTCTGTTGTATTTATGTTGTGTTACGGTGCGGATGTTCTCTCGAAATGTGTTTTTCATTCTTGCTTGGTGTGGGTTCACAGTGTGGCGCATATTTGTAACAGTGTTAAAGTTGTTTATACGTAAGTATGCCTTGCATTCACTCGTGCATGTGTGAAAGCCGTGCATAGTATCTGACACGCTGTTTGTATGGAGGAATTGCGGACGTGACGACAGGTTGTAGAGGATGCTATAGGCAGTAACTTTAAGGTACGCCCCCAATATTGCTGTCCGTGTGGAAATCGGGAGAAATTTGGGAGAATGGTTGCCCCGGGAGATTTTTAAGAGGGGCACTGAAATTCGGGAGTCTCCCAGGAAAATCGTGAGTGTTGGCAAGTATGCCTCCAACCCCTATCTTCTACCCCTATCTGTGGGGGCTTCCTACCAGATGTGGGAAATGGCTTTACACGTCCTCCTAAACTCCAAACTTGCATTCCTGTAGGATCCCAATTTTTTTTACAGGGGGCAAGAGCCACGACTCTCTGGAGCGCTTGTGCAGGACAAAAACAAAAAGACTGCGGGCTATAAAGCGTTTTCTATTCGGGCTCCAGTCCTCTGGAATGCCCTCCCGGTAACAATTAGAGATGCGACCTCAGTAGAAGCAATTAAGTCCCATCTTAAAACTTATTTGTATACTCTAGCCTTTAAATATACCCCCTTTTTAGACCAGTTGATCTGCCCTTTCTATTCTTTTCTCCTCTGCCCACCTCTCCCTTGTGGAGGGGGTTGGGGGACAGGTCTGGTGGCCATGGATGAAGTTCTGGCTGTCTAGAGTCCGGACCCGGGGGTGGACCGCTCGCCTGTGCATCGGTTGGGGACATCTCTGCGCTGCTGACCCGTTTTCGCTCGGGATGTTCTCCCGCTGGCCCCACCATAGGCTGGACTCTCACTATTATGTTAGATCCACTATGCACTGGACTTTCACAATATTAAGTTAGACCCACTCGACGTCCATTGCTTTCGGTCCCCCCTAGAGGGAGGGGGGTAGGGGCCACCCACATCTGCGGGCCTCTCCAAGGTTTCTCATAGTCATCCACATTGACGTTTCACTGGGTTGTGAGTTTTTCTTGCCCTTTTGTGGGCTCTGAACTGAGGATGTCGTTGTGGCTTGTGCAGTCCTTTGAGACACTTGTGATTTAGGGCTATATGAATAAACATTGATTGACATGTGCACTATTTACCTTAGTAGAATAATGGCCTGGGCTGTCAATTCCAAGTTGACTGGGGAGTAGAAAATCAAAGTGCTTGGATTCCTGCGTGCGCACACTTTAATACATCTGAAACGGTTTGTGCGTACAACGTTTTCTGCATTTGAGCATCGGCCAATTTTCAGTAGGAAATCCACACAACTTTTATTACATGAGGCCCCAGGCCTCTGGGCTCTTTAATAAAAGTCGAACAAAGAGTAGCAGATTAAATCGTACCCTTCTCCGTGTACTTTGTTACGTACCGACTGGCATCATCTCTCAAATCGTTCTGCGCACCGCTCAAAGTAGCAGAGGTAATTAACAACCCCTGTGAGCCACTAAAATGTCATCGCATCTAAGAGATCCAAGAAATGAAATAGTCTGAGAAACACACAAGACTTTGTAACTCCACATGTGCGAGGAGTCATCAGTTGCACAACTTTGATTACTCCTCCAACGAACATGGTTAGTGTTCGGATACTGTGAGGTGCTGCATCTTCTTGGCGGCCTCTTCCGACACCGTTTTGGAGGTTTTCTCCGGACTGGGAGCGGGGCTGGGAACGGGAGTGTTGGCGGCGCTGTTGGGATACTCCCTGTTGCCGAAGATGATGCTGCCCACTCGCACGTTGGTGGATCCCACCTCGATCTGCAACACAGCCGCACCACAACGGATCAAGCTCCATAGCGCTGAAACTCTGACAAATTTTCAGAATAATGGAGCCATGAAATCAAGTGTAACGTCCACAAACTACTAAATAAATAAGAAAAGAAACAATTGGCAAGTATAAAAACTATTTTTTTCATTTAATAAAAACAATTTGCAAGTATACATTTTTTTTTCAATTAACAATACAATTTTCAAATATAAAAACACTTTCTGCAAGTAAAAAAATATCCATCCATCCATTTCCTACCGCTTATTCCCTATGGGGTTGCGGGAGGTGTTGGTGCCTATATATATATTTTTTTTATTTTATTATAAAAACAATTCAAGTACAAAAACAATTTTTTAATTGAAGTATAAAAACAATTTTATCAATTAAAATAATTTGCAAGTATACATTTTTTTTAAATCAACAAAACAATTTTTAAATATAAAAACCCTTTTCTGCAAGTAAAAAAAATATTCGGAGGCATTTTTTTTAATTCAATTATAAAAACAATTCACAAGTACAAAAATATTTTTTAATTTAAGTAAAAATACAATTTCTTCAATTAAAATAATTTGCAAGTATACATTTTTTTTCAATAAAGAAAACAATTTTTAAATATAAAACCCTTTTCTGCAAGTAAAATAATTATTCGGAGGTAATATATATTTTTTAAATTCAATTATAAAAACAATTCACAAGTACAAAAACTATTTTTTTAATTGAAGTATAAAAAACTATTTCCAAAATCAAAATCATTTGCAAGTATACATTTTTTTTTCAATTAGCAAAACAATTTTCAAATATAAAAACACTGGGTTAGTGCGTCTGCCTCACAATACGAAGGTCCTGCAGTCCTGGGTTCAAATCCAGGCTCGGGATCTTTCTGTGTGGAGTTTGCATGTTCTCCCCGTGAATGCGTGGGTTCCCTCCGGGTACTCCGGCTTCCTCCCACTTTCAAAGACATGCACCTGGGGATAGGTTGATTGGCAACACTAAATTGGCCCTAGTGTGTGAATGTGAGTGTGAATGTTTTCTGTCTATCTGTGTTGGCCCTGCGATGAGGTGGCGACTTGTCCAGAGTGTACCCCGCCTTCCGCCCGATTGTAGCTGAGATAGGCGCCAGCGCCCCCCGCGACCCCAAAAGGGAATAAGCGGTAGAAAATGGATGGATGGATGGATGGATGGAAAAACACTTTCTGCAAGTAAAAAAATATTTGGAGGTATTGTTTTTTTTAAAATTCAATTAGGAAAACAATTCACAAGTACAAAAAATATTTTCTTTAATTAAAGTATAAAAAAAAATTCAATTAAAGTAATTTGCAAGTATAAAAAAAAATCTGTAAAAAAAAAAAACAATTGGCAATTATGAAAAACATTTTCTGCAACTAAAAAAAGATTGCCAATATTTAAAAAAACGTTCTTCAATTAAATAAATATTTCACTAGTATATAAACAAATTTTGTCAATTAAAATAAAAAATTGTCAAGTAAAAAAATTATTCGGAAGTATCAAATTTATTTTCGTCAACAACAACT